>NW_027672420.1:1200000-1800000 GCF_964165515.1 Mesoplodon bidens
CCTGCCCTGGAAGCAAATCCTGGGGTCACATATCGACCAAAAAATTCAAAGGACGTCCATATTTCAAAACGACCGTTTCAAAAGGCATATTTTATGCACATTAGTGTTCTGCTTCTTTGTCTTTATTTCTTTTTTGGTTAAAAAGACGGGAATGGAAAAAGGCATCCCTCAGACTGGGCGAAAATCGTTGCAAACGAATCAATGGACAAAGGTTTAATCTCCAATATATATAAACAGCTCATGCAGCTTAATATTAAAAAAACAAACAACCCAATACAAAAATGGGCAGAAGTTCTAAAGAGACGTTTCTTCAAAGAAGACACAGAGATGGCCAAGACGCACATGAAAAGCTGCTCAAGGGCACTAATTATTAGAGAAATGCAAATCAAAACTACAATGAGGTATCACCTCACACCTGTTAGGATCGGCATCATCAGAAAATCTACAAACAACAAATTCTGGGGAGGGTGTGGACAAAAGGAGCCCTCTTCCACTATTGGTGGGAATGTAAATTGATACCGTCACTATGGAGAACAGTATGGAGTTTCCTTTAAAAAACTAGAAATAGAATTACCATCTGATCCAGCAATCCCACTTCTGGGCATATACCCAGAGAAAACCATAAATCAAAAAGGCACATTCACCACAATGTTCATTGCAGCACTATTTACAATAGCCAGGTAATGGAAGCAACCTAAATGCCCACAGACAGATGAATGGATAAAGATGGGGTACATATATAAAATGGAATATTACTCGGCCATAAAAAGGAATGAAACTGGGTCATTTGTAGAGACATCGATGGATCTAGAGACTGTCATATAGAATGAAGTAAGTCAGAAAGAGGAAAACAAATATTGTATATTAATGCATATATGTGGAACCTAAAAGATGGTACAGATGAACTGGTTTGCAGGGAAGAAATAGAGACACAGAGGTAGAGAACAAACGTATGGACACCAAGTGTGGGAAGGCATAGGGTGGTGGTGGTGGGATGAGTTGGGAGATTGGGATTGACCTGTATACATGTATATGCATAAAATACATAACTGATAATAACCTGCTGTATAAAAAAGTAAATAAAATTAAATTTCAAAATTTTAAAAAATAAAATTAAAAAATAAAACAGAAAAAAGTTCTTCCCTTCACACACATGTATTTATAGGAATGAATTATTTCCATGCTTATATCTATAAATACATAAAAGAGGAATAAAATCTAACTTGAACCATAAATGAAAAAAAACCTGAACCCACCAGTTATACAGAGGAAAACCCTATCAGGGCACTTGCTCCAGCGGTAAACAATTCTGAAATTGGTCAGAGGTGTGGAATCATCTCCCATCCAGCTAGCACCCACCCCCCACGCAAGGAGCGTCCTCATTGCAAAGCTGGGAGACCGTGCCGAGGCATCTCTGAATAAAGGTGAGCTGAGCCCCAGGCCAGCTGCTGCTGAACTGTTCCCACCCTTCGCAGGTAAAACACCTGAATATGTACAAGGGCTTGAAAGCCTAGAGGAAGGGCCGTGGAGCCACACTAGCGACAGCACGCAGGCCAAGTTGGTGCCTGCAGGCCAGCCAGGGTGGTCCTGGCCCCGGGTACTCTTCCGGAAGCTTTCCATTGTCCTGCCTGTGATACCCCTCCTGTCCCGGCCCCCACTGCTTTTTTCCTTCCTCACCTCTGTCCGGAGAGAAATTCCAGTGGAAGGTATGGGTGACACATCCTCTTCTTTAGAGGTGGCAGCCAGGCAACTCCTGCAGAAAGGCCAGCAGTGCCCCACTCACACCGGGCCGCCAACAAAGCTGTGGCCCCTCATTCCCTCCCACCAGCTCAGCCCCGAGACTGCTGACGGGGCAGAGAGTATGGAGTCAGGCACAGCTTCAGGGGCTATTGCTGCCTGGAGCGCTGTTTATATTGACCTCAACCAGGCACACCTGGGGAGGGCTGGCCGGCAGGATAAGCCTTCCCACGTCAGCTAATCCACAACCCTCAGGGAATCACATTGTTGAAAATGGACCTCGCTAAGGCAGAATAGAAGCCAAGGAAAATAAGGACACAATGCCATTTGCAGCACCGTAGATGAGTCTAGAGGTAATCATGTGACTTGTAGTAAGTCAGAAAGTGAAAGACACATATCATATCATATCACTTATAGGTGTTACCCAAAAATGGATACCAGGGCAGATATTTCCACGGAGAAGGGCAATCACAGATTCATTAAACAAACTTATGGTTCACCAATGGAAAGGTGTGAGGATTGGTTTCATTACGATATCGGGGTTAACAGACATATACAAACACAGGTGACATATATAATCACCAAAGACCTACGGAATACCAAGAGAAGACTACTCAACATTCTGTCATAATGTACCTGGGAAAAGGATCCCAGGAAGAAGAGACATCTGTATATGTGTAAAAGAACCACATCTTCGACACCTACAATAAGCCAAACATTGTAATCAAACTTGCTGTAATAAAAAATAAAAATTTAAATTAAAAATACGAACAAGAAGTAGGGAGACAAACTTGAGGGGCTTTCTCCTGGCACATTCCATTCTAAATTCCAATCTAGAACACGACTTCCATTGAGGCTCTGCTGCCCTAGTAACCAGATTTGGTAAGGGAGAACTGCTGCCACCTTGTGGCCGTTTCACACAACAGCAGCTTTAATCCCAGCGCTAATGGTCAGTGGATATTCAAAATCATTGCAGGCCTGTAAATGACACCTGCCCTGGAAGCAAATCCTGGGGTCACATATCGACCAAAAAATTCAAAGGACGTCCATATTTCAAAACGACCGTTTCAAAAGGCATATTTTATGCACATTAGTGTTCTGCTTCTTTGTCTTTCTTTCTTTTTTGGTTAAAAAGACGGGAATGGAAAAAGGCATCCCTCAGACTGGGCGAAAATCGTTGCAAACGAATCAATGGACAAAGGTTTAATCTCCAATATATATAAACATCTCATGCAGCTTAATATTAAAAAAACAAACAACCCAATACAAAAATGGGCAGAAGTTCTAAAGAGACGTTTCTTCAAAGAAGACACAGAGATGGCCAAGACGCACATGAAAAGCTGCTCAAGGGCACTAATTATTAGAGAAATGCAAATCAAAACTACAATGAGGTATCACCTCACACCTGCTAGGATCGGCATCATCAGAAAATCTACAAACAACAAATTCTGGGGAGGGTGTGGACAAAAGGAGCCCTCTTCCACTATTGGTGGGAATGTAAATTGATACCGTCACTATGGAGAACAGTATGGAGTTTCCTTTAAAAAACTAGAAATAGAATTACCATCTGATCCAGCAATCCCACTTCTGGGCATATACCCAGAGAAAACCATAAATCAAAAAGGCACATTCACCACAATGTTCATTGCAGCACTATTTACAATAGCCAGGTAATGGAAGCAACCTAAATGCCCACAGACAGATGAATGGATAAAGATGGGGTACATATATAAAATGGAATATTACTCGGCCATAAAAAGGAATGAAACTGGGTCATTTGTAGAGACATCGATGGATCTAGAGACTGTCATATAGAATGAAGTAAGTCAGAAAGAGGAAAACAAATATTGTATATTAATGCATATATGTGGAACCTAAAAGATGGTACAGATGAACTGGTTTGCAGGGAAGAAATAGAGACACAGAGGTAGAGAACAAACGTATGGACACCAAGTGTGGGAAGGCATAGGGTGGTGGTGGTGGGATGAGTTGGGAGACTGGGATTGACCTGTATACATGTATATGCATAAAATACATAACTGATAATAACCTGCTGTATAAAAAAGTAAATAAAATTAAATTTCAAAATTTTAAAAAATAAAATTAAAAAATAAAACAGAAAAAAGTTCTTCCCTTCACACACATGTATTTATAGGAATGAATTATTTCCATGCTTATATCTATAAATACATAAAAGAGGAATAAAATCTAACTTGAACCATAAATGAAAAAAAACCTGAACCCACCAGTTATACAGAGGAAAACCCTATCAGGGCACTTGCTCCAGCGGTAAACAATTCTGAAATTGGTCAGAGGTGTGGAATCATCTCCCATCCAGCTAGCACCCACCCCCCACGCAAGGAGCGTCCTCATTGCAAAGCTGGGAGACCGTGCCGAGGCATCTCTGAATAAAGGTGAGCTGAGCCCCAGGCCAGCTGCTGCTGAACTGTTCCCACCCTTCGCAGGTAAAACACCTGAATATGTACAAGGGCTTGAAAGCCTAGAGGAAGGGCCGTGGAGCCACACTAGCGACAGCACGCAGGCCAACTTGGTGCCTGCAGGCCAGCCAGGGTGGTCCTGGCCCCGGGTACTCTTCCGGAAGCTTTCCATTGTCCTGCCTGTGATACCCCTCCTGTCCCGGCCCCCACTGCTTTTTTCCTTCCTCACCTCTGTCCGGAGAGAAATTCCAGTGGAAGGTATGGGTGACACATCCTCTTCTTTAGAGGTGGCAGCCAGGCAACTCCTGCAGAAAGGCCAGCAGTGCCCCACTCACACCGGGCCGCCAACAAAGCTGTGGCCCCTCATTCCCTCCCACCAGCTCAGCCCCGAGACTGCTGACGGGGCAGAGAGTATGGAGTCAGGCACAGCTTCAGGGGCTATTGCTGCCTGGAGCGCTGTTTATATTGACCTCAACCAGGCACACCTGGGGAGGGCCGGCCGGCAGGATAAGCCTTCCCACGTCAGCTAATCCACAACCCTCAGGGAATCACATTGTTGAAAATGGACCTCGCTAAGGCAGAATAGAAGCCAAGGAAAATAAGGACACAATGCCATTTGCAGCACCGTAGATGAGTCTAGAGGTAATCATGTGACTTGTAGTAAGTCAGAAAGTGAAAGACACATATCATATCATATCACTTATAGGTGTTACCTAAAAATGGATACCAGGGCAGATATTTCCACGGAGAAGGGCAATCACAGATTCATTAAACAAACTTATGGTTCACCAATGGAAAGGTGTGAGGATTGGTTTCATTACGATATCGGGGTTAACAGACATATACAAACACAGGTGACATATATAATCACCAAAGACCTACGGAATACCAAGAGAAGACTACTCAACATTCTGTCATAATGTACCTGGGAAAAGGATCCCAGGAAGAAGAGACATCTGTATATGTGTAAAAGAACCACATCTTCGACACCTACAATAAGCCAAACATTGTAATCAAACTTGCTGTAATAAAAAATAAAAATTTAAATTAAAAATACGAACAAGAAGTAGGGAGACAAACTTGAGGGGCTTTCTCCTGGCACATTCCATTCTAAATTCCAATCTAGAACACGACTTCCATTGAGGCTCTGCTGCCCTAGTAACCAGATTTGGTAAGGGAGAACTGCTGCCACCTTGTGGCCGTTTCACACAACAGCAGCTTTAATCCCAGCGCTAATGGTCAGTGGATATTCAAAATCATTGCAGGCCTGTAAATGACACCTGCCCTGGAAGCAAATCCTGGGGTCACATATCGACCAAAAAATTCAAAGGACGTCCATATTTCAAAACGACCGTTTCAAAAGGCATATTTTATGCACATTAGTGTTCTGCTTCTTTGTCTTTCTTTCTTTTTTGGTTAAAAAGACGGGAATGGAAAAAGGCATCCCTCAGACTGGGCGAAAATCGTTGCAAACGAATCAATGGACAAAGGTTTAATCTCCAATATATATAAACATCTCATGCAGCTTAATATTAAAAAAACAAACAACCCAATACAAAAATGGGCAGAAGTTCTAAAGAGACGTTTCTTCAAAGAAGACACAGAGATGGCCAAGACGCACATGAAAAGCTGCTCAAGGGCACTAATTATTAGAGAAATGCAAATCAAAACTACAATGAGGTATCACCTCACACCTGCTAGGATCGGCATCATCAGATAATCTACAAACAACAAATTCTGGGGAGGGTGTGGACAAAAGGAGCCCTCTTCCACTATTGGTGGGAATGTAAATTGATACCGTCACTATGGAGAACAGTATGGAGTTTCCTTTAAAAAACTAGAAATAGAATTACCATCTGATCCAGCAATCCCACTTCTGGGCATATACCCAGAGAAAACCATAAATCAAAAAGGCACATTCACCACAATGTTCATTGCAGCACTATTTACAATAGCCAGGTAATGGAAGCAACCTAAATGCCCACAGACAGAGGAATGGATAAAGATGGGGTACATATATAAAATGGAATATTACTCGGCCATAAAAAGGAATGAAACTGGGTCATTTGTAGAGACATCGATGGATCTAGAGACTGTCATATAGAATGAAGTAAGTCAGAAAGAGGAAAACAAATATTGTATATTAATGCATATATGTAGAACCTAAAAGATGGTACAGATGAACTGGTTTGCAGGGAAGAAATAGAGACACAGAGGTAGAGAACAAACGTATGGACACCAAGTGTGGGAAGGCATAGGGTGGTGGTGGTGGGATGAGTTGGGAGATTGGGATTGACCTGTATACATGTATATGCATAAAATACATAACTGATAATAACCTGCTGTATAAAAAAGTAAATAAAATTAAATTTCAAAATTTTAAAAAATAAAATTAAAAAATAAAACAGAAAAAAGTTCTTCCCTTCACACACATGTATTTATAGGAATGAATTATTTCCATGCTTATATCTATAAATACATAAAAGAGGAATAAAATCTAACTTGAACCATAAATGAAAAAAAACCTGAACCCACCAGTTATACAGAGGAAAACCCTATCAGGGCACTTGCTCCAGTGGTAAACAATTCTGAAATTGGTCAGAGGTGTGGAATCATCTCCCATCCAGCTAGCAACCACCCCCCACGCAAGGAGCGTCCTCATTGCAAAGCTGGGAGACCGTGCCGAGGCATCTCTGAATAAAGGTGAGCTGAGCCCCAGGCCAGCTGCTGCTGAACTGTTCCCACCCTTCGCAGGTAAAACACCTGAATATGTACAAGGGCTTGAAAGCCTAGAGGAAGGGCCGTGGAGCCACACTAGTGACAGCACGCAGGCCAACTTGGTGCCTGCATGCCAGCCAGGGTGGTCCTGGCCCCGGGCGCTATTCCGGAAGCTTTCCATTGTCGTGCCTGAGATACCCCACCTGTCCTGGCCCCCACTGCTTTTTTCCTTCCTCACCTCTGTCCGGAGAGAAATTCCAGCGGAAGGTATGGGTGACACATCCTCTTCTTTACAGGAGGCAGCCTGGCAACTCCTGCAGAAAGGTCAGCAGAACCCCACTCACACCGGGCCACCAACAAAGCTGTGGCCCCTCACTCCCACCCACCAGCACAGCCCCGATACTGCTGACGGGGCAGAGAATATGGAGTCAGGCACAGGTTCAGGGGCTATTGCTGCCTGGAGCGCTGTTTATATTGACCTCAACCAGGCACACCTGGGGAGGGCCGGCCGGCAGGATAAGGCTGCCCACGTCAGCTAATCCACAACCCGCAGGGAATCACATTGTTGAAAATGGACCTCGCTAAGTCAGAATAGAAGGCAAGGAAAAAAAGGACACAAGGCCATTTGCAGCACCGTAGATGAGTCTAGAGGTAATCACGTGACATGTAGTAAGTCAGAAAGTGAAAGACACATATCATATCATATCACTTATAGGTGTTACCTAAAAATGGATACCAGGGCAGATATTTCCACGGAGAAGGGCAATCACAGATTCATTAAACAAACTTATGGTTCACCAATGGAAATGTGTGAGGATTGGTTTCATTACGATTTCGGGGTTAACAGACTTATACAAACACAGGTGACATATATAATCACCAAACACCTACGGAATACCAAAAGACTACTCAACATTCTGTCATAACGTACATGGGAAAAGGATCCCAGGTAAAACAGACATCTGTATATGTGTAAAAGAACCACATCTTCCACACCTCCAACAAGCCAAACATTGTAATCAAACTTGCTGTCATAAAAAATAAAAATTAAATTAAAAACACAAACAAGAAGTAGGGAGACAAACTTGAGGGGCTTTCTCCTGGCACATTCCATTCTAAATTCCAATCTAGAACACGACTTGCATTGAGGCTCTGTTGCCCTAGTAACCAGAATTGGTAAGGGAGAACTGCTGCCACCTTGTGGCCGTTTCACACAACAGCAGCTTTAATCCCAGCGCTAATGGTCAGTTGATATTCAAAATCATTGCAGACCTGTAAATGACACCTGCCCTGAAAACAAATCCTGGGGTCACATATCGACCAAAAAATTCAAAGGACGTCCATATTTCAAAACGACCGCTTCAAAAGGCATATTTTATGCACATTAGTTTTCTGCTTCTTTTTCTTTCTTTCTTTTTTGGTTAAAAAAACGGGAATGGAAAAAGGCATCCCTCAGAAGGGGCGAAAATCGTTGCAAACGAATCAATGGACAGAGGTTTAATCTCCAATATATATAAACAGCTCATGCAGCTTAATATTAAAAAAACAAACAACCCAATACAAAAATGGGCAGAAGATCTAAAGAGACGTTTATTTAAAGAAGACACAGAGATGGCCAAGACGCACATGAAAAGCTGCTCAAGGGCACTAATTATTAGAGAAATGCAAATCAAAACTACAATGAGGTATCACCTCACACCTGATAGAATCGGCATCATCAGAAAATCTACAAACAACAAATTCTGGGGAGGGTGTGGACAAAAGGAGCCCTCTTCCACTATTGGTGGGAATGTAAATTGATACAGTCACTATGGAGAACACTATGGAGTTTCCTTAAAAATACTAGAAATAGAATTACCATCTGATCCAGCAATCCCACTTCTGGGCATATACCCAGAGAAAACCATAAATCAAAAAGGCACATTCACCACAATGTTCATTGCAGCACTATTTACAATAGCCAGGTAATGGAAGCAACCTAAATGCCCACAGACAGATGAATGGATAAAGATGGGGTACATATATAAAATGGAATATTACTCGGCCATAAAAAGGAATGAAACTGGGTCATTTGTAGAGACATCGATGGATCTAGAGACTGTCATATAGAATGAAGTAAGTCAGAAAGAGGAACACAAATATTGTATATTAATGCATATATGTGGAACCTAAAAGATGGTACAGATGAACTGGTTTGCAGGGAAGAAATAGAGACACACAGGTAGAGAACAAACGTATGGACACCAAGTGTGGGAAGGTATAGGGTGGTGGTGGTGGGATGAGTTGGGAGATTGGGATTGACCTGTATACATGTATATGCATAAAATACATAACTGATAATAACCTGCTGTATAAAAAAGTAAATAAAATTAAATTTCAAAATTTTAAAAAATAAAATTTAAAAATAAAACAGAATAAAGTTCTTCCCTTCACACACATGTATTTATAGGAATGAATTATTTCCATGCTTATATCTATAAATACATAAAAGAGGAATAAAATCTAACTTGAACCATAAATGAAAAAAAACCTGAACCCACCAGTTATACAGAGGAAATTCCTATCAGGGCACTTGCTCCAGCGGTAAACAATTCTGAAATTGGTCAGAGGTGTGGAATCATCTCCCATCCAGCTAGCACCCACCCCCCACGCAAGGAGCGTCCTCATTGCAAAGCTGGGAGACCGTGCCGAGGCATCTCTGAATAAAGGTGAGCTGAGCTCCAGGCCAGCTGCTGCTGAACTGTTCCCACCCTTCGCAGGTAAAACACCTGAATATGTACAAGGGCTTGAAAGCCTAGAGGAAGGGCCGTGGAGCCACACTAGCGACAGCACGCAGGCCAACTTGGTGCCTGCAGGCCAGCCAGGGTGGTCCTGGCCCCGGGTACTCTTCCGGAAGCTTTCCATTGTCCTGCCTGTGATACCCCTCCTGTCCCGGCCCCCACTGCTTTTTTCCTTCCTCACCTCTGTCCGGAGAGAAATTCCAGTGGAAGGTATGTGTGACACATCCTCTTCTTTACAGGTGGCAGCCTGGCAACTCCTGCAGAAAGGCCAGCAGTGCCCAACTCACACCGGGCCGCCAACAAAGCTGTGGCCCCTCATTCCCTCCCACCAGCTCAGCCCCGAGACTGCTGACGGGGCAGAGAATATGGAGTCAGGCACAGCTTCAGGGGCTATTGCTGCCTGGAGCGCTGTTTATATTGACCTCAACCAGGCACACCTGGGGAGGGCCGGCCGGCAGGGTAAGGCTGCCCAGGTCAGCTAATCCACAACCCTCAGGGAATCACATTGTTGAAAATGGACCTCGCTAAGGCAGAATAGAAGCCAAGGAAAATAAGGACACAATGCCATTTGCAGCACCGTAGATGAGTCTAGAGGTAATCATGTGACTTGTAGTAAGTCAGAAAGTGAAAGACACATATCATATCATATCACTTATATGTGTTACCTAAAAATGGATACAAGGGCAGATATTTCCAAGGAGAAGGGCAATCACAGATTCATTAAACAAACTTATGGTTCACCAATGGAAAGGTGTGAGGATTGGTTTCATTACGATATCGGGGTTAACAGACATATACAAACACAGGTGACATATATAATCACCAAAGACCTACGGAATACCAAGAGAAGATTACACAACATTCTGTCATAACGTACCTGGGAAAAGGATCCCAGGAAGAAGAGACATCTGTATATGTGTAAAAGAACCACATCTTCGACACCTACAATAAGCCAAACATTGTAATCAAACTTGCTGTAATAAAAAATAAAAATTTAAATTAAAAATACGAACAAGAAGTAGGGAGACAAACTTGAGGGGCTTTCTCCTGGCACATTCCATTCTAAATTCCAATCTAGAACACGACTTCCATTGAGGCTCTGCTGCCCTAGTAAACAGATTTGGTAAGGGAGAACTGCTGCCACCTTGTGGCCGTTTCACACCACAGCAGCTTTAATCCCAGCGCTAAGGGTCAGTTGATGTTCAAAATCATTGCAGGCCTGTAAATGACACCTGCCCTGGAAGCAAATCCTGGGGTCACATATCGACCAAAAAATTCAAAGGACGTCCATATTTCAAAACGACCGTTTCAAAAGGCATATTTTATGCACATTAGTGTTCTGCTTCTTTGTCTTTCTTTCTTTTTTGGTTAAAAAGACGGGAATGGAAAATGGCATCCCTCAGACTGGGCAAAAATCGTTGCAAACGAATCAATGGACAAAGGTTTAATCTCCAATATATATAAACAGCTCATGCAGCTTAATATTAAAAAAACAAACAACCCAATACAAAAATGGGCAGAAGTTCTAAAGAGACGTTTCTTCAAAGAAGACACAGAGATGGCCAAGACGCACATGAAAAGCTACTCAAGGGCACTAATTATTAGAGAAATGCAAATCAAAACTACAATGGGGTATCACCTCACACCTGTTAGGATTGGCATCATCAGAAAATCTACAAACAACAAATTCTGGGGAGGGTGTGGACAAAAGGAGCCCTCTTCCACTATTGGTGGGAATGTAAATTGATACCGTCACTATGGAGAACAGTATGGATTTCCTTTAAAAAACTAGAAATAGAATTACCATCTGATCCAGCAATCCCACTTCTGGGCATATACCCAGAGAAAACCATAAATCAAAAAGGCACATTCACCACAATGTTCATTGCAGCACTATTTACAATAGCCAGGTAATGGAAGCAACCTAAATGCCCACAGACAGATGAATGGATAACGATGGGGTACATATATAAAATGGAATATTACTCGGCCATAAAAAGGAATGAAACTGGGTCATTTGTAGAGACATCGATGGATCTAGAGACTGTCATATAGAATGAAGTAAGTCAGAAAGAGGAAAACAAATATTGTATATTAATGCATATATGTGGAACCTAAAAGATGGTACAGATGAACTGGTTTGCAGGGAAGAAATAGAGACACAGAGGTAGAGAACAAACGTATGGACACCAAATGTGGGAAGGCATAGGGTGGTGGTGGTGGGATGAGTTGGGAGATTGGGATTGACCTGTATACATGTATATGCATAAAATACATAACTGATAATAACCTGCTGTATAAAAAAGTAAATAAAATTAAATTTCAAAATTTTAAAAAATAAAATTTAAAAATAAAACAGAAAAAAGTTCTTCCCTTCACACACATGTATTTATAGGAATGAATTATTTCCATGCTTATATCTATAAATACATAAAAGAGGAATAAAAACTAACTTGAACCATAAAAGAAGAAAAACCTGAACCCACCAGTTATACAGAGGAAAACGCTATCAGGGCACTTGCTCCAGCGGTAAACAATTCTGAAATTGGTCAGAGGTGGGGAATCATCTCCCATACAGCCAGCAACCCACCCCCCACACAAGGAGCGTCCTCATTGCAAAGCTGGGGGACCGTGCCGAGGCATCTCTGAATAAAGGTGAGCTGAGCCCCAGGCCAGCTGCTGCTGAACTGTTCCCACCCTTCGCAGGTAAAACACCTGAATATGTACAAGGGCTTGAAAGCCTAGAGGAAGGGCCGTGGAGCCACACTAGCGACAGCACGCAGGCCAACTTGGTGCCTGCAGGCCAGCCAGGGTGGTCCTGGCCCCGGGTACTCTTCCGGAAGCTTTCCTTTGTCCTGCCTGTGATACCCCTCCTGTCCCGGCCCCCACTGCTTTTTTCCTTCCTCACCTCTGTCCGGAGAGAAATACCAGCGGAAGGTATGGGTGACACATCCTCTTCTTTACAGGTGGCAGCCTGGCAACTCCTGCAGAAAGGCCAGCAGTGCCCCACTCACACTGGGCCGCCAACAAACCTATGGCCCCTCATTCCCTCCCACCAGCTCAGCCCCGAGACTGCTGACGGGGCAGAGAATATGGAGTCAGGCACAGCTTCAGGGGCTATTGCTGCCTGGAGCGCTGTTTATATTGACCTCAACCAGGCACACCTGGGGAGGGCCGGCCGGCAGGGTAAGGCTGCCCAGGTCAGCTAATCCACAACCCTCAGGGAATCACATTGTTGAAAATGGACCTCGCTAAGGCAGAATAGAAGCCAAGGAAAAGAAGGACACAATGCCATTTGCAACACCGTAGATGAGTCTAGAGGTAATCACGTGACTTGTAGTAAGTCAGAAAGTGAAAGACACATATCATATCATATCACTTATAGGTGTCACCTAAAAATGGATACCAGGGCAGATATTTCCACGGAGAAGGGCAATCACAGATTCATTAAACAAACTTATGGTTCACCAATGGAAAGGTGTGAGGATTGGTTTCATTACGATATCGGGGTTAACAGACTTATACAAACACAGGTGACATATATAATCACCAAACACCTACGGAATACAAAAAGACTACTCAACATTCTGTCATAACGTACATGGGAAAAGGATCCCAGGAAAAACAGACATCTGTATATGTGTAAAAGAACCACATCTTCCACACCTCCAACAAGCCAAAAATTGTAATCAAACTTGCTGTAATAAAAAATAAAAATTAAATTAAAAACACGAACAAGAAGTAGGGAGACAAACTTGAGGGGCTTTCTCCTGGCACATTCCATTCTAAATTCCAATCTAGAACACGACTTCCATTGAGGCTCTGCTGCCCTAGTAACCAGATTTGGTAAGGGAGAACTGCTGCCACCTTGTGGCCGTTTCACACAACAGCAGCTTTAATCCCAGCGCTAAGGGTCAGTTGATGTTCAAAATCATTGCAGGCCTGTAAATGACACCTGCCCTGGAAGCAAATCCTGGGGTCACATATCGACCAAAAAATTCAAAGGACGTCCATATTTCAAAACGACCGCTTCAAAAGGCATATTTTATGCACATTAGTTTTCTGCTTCTTTTTCTTTCTTTCTTTTTTGGTTAAAAAAACGGGAATGGAAAAAGGCATCCCTCAGAAGGGGCGAAAATCGTTGCAAACGAATCAATGGACAGAGGTTTAATCTCCAATATATATAAACAGCTCATGCAGCTTAATATTAAAAAAACAAACAACCCAATACAAAAATGGGCAGAAGATCTAAAGAGACGTTTCTTTAAAGAAGACACAGAGATGACCAAGACGCACATGAAAAGCTGCTCAACAGCACTAATTATTAGAGAAATGCAAATCAAAACTACAATGAGGTATCACCTCACACCTGATAGAATCGGCATCATCAGAAAATCTACAAACAACAAATTCTGGGGAGGGTGTGGACAAAAGGAGCCCTCTTCCACTATTGGTGGGAATGTAAATTGATACAGTCACTATGGAGAACACTATGGAGTTTCCTTAAAAAAACTAGAAATAGAATTACCATCTGATCCAGCAATCCCACTTCTGGGCATATACCCAGAGAAAACCATAAATCAAAAAGGCACATTCACCACAATGTTCATTGCAGCACTATTTACAATAGCCAGGTAATGGAAGCAACCTAAATGCCCACAGACAGATGAATGGATAAAGATGGGGTACATATATAAAATGGAATATTACTCGGCCATAAAAAGGAATGAAACTGGGTCATTTGTAGAGACATCGATGGATCTAGAGACTGTCATATAGAATGAAGTAAGTCAGAAAGAGGAACACAAATATTGTATATTAATGCATATATGTGGAACCTAAAAGATGGTACAGATGAACTGGTTTGCAGGGAAGAAATAGAGACACACAGGTAGAGAACAAACGTATGGACACCAAGTGTGGGAAGGCATAGGGTGGTGGTGGTGGGATGAGTTGGGAGATTGGGATTGACCTGTATACATGTATATGCATAAAATACATAACTGATAATAACCTGCTGTATAAAAAAGTAAATAAAATTAAATTTCAAAATTTTAAAAAATAATATTTAAAAATAAAACAGAAAAAAGTTCTTCCCTTCACACACATGTATTTATAGGAATGAATTATTTCCATGCTTATATCTATAAATACATAAAAGAGGAATAAAATCTAACTTGAACCATAAATGAAAAAAAACCTGAACCCACCAGTTATACAGAGGAAAACCCTATCAGGGCACTTGCTCCAGCGGTAAACAATTCTGAAATTGGTCAGAGGTGTGGAATCATCTCCCATCCAGCTAGCACCCACCCCCCACGCAAGGAGCGTCCTCATTGCAAAGCTGGGAGACCGTGCCGAGGCATCTCTGAATAAAGGTGAGCTGAGCCCCAGGCCAGCTGCTGCTGAACTGTTCCCACCCTTCGCAGGTAAAACACCTGAATATGTACAAGGGCTTGAAAGCCTAGAGGAAGGGCCGTGGAGCCACACTAGCGACAGCACGCAGGCCAACTTGGTGCCTGCAGGCCAGCCAGGGTGGTCCTGGCCCCGGGCGCTATTCCGGAAGCTTTCCATTGTCCTGCCTGAGATACCCCACCTGTCCTGGCCCCCACTGCTTTTTTCCTTCCTCACCTCTTTCCGGAGAGAAATTCCAGCGGAAGGTATGGGTGACACATCCTCTTCTTTACAGGAGGCAGCCTGGCAACTCCTGCAGAAAGGTCAGCAGAACCCCACTCACACCGGGCCACCAAGAAAGCTGTGGCCCCTCACTCCCTCCCAACTGCACAGCCCCGAGACTGCTGACGGGGCAGAGAATATGGAGTCAGGCACAGGTTCAGGGGCTATTGCTGCCTGGAGCGCTGTTTATATTGACCTCAACTAGGCACACCTGGGGAGGGCCGGCCGGCAGGATAAGCCTTCCCACGTCAGCTAATCCACAACCCTCAGGGAATCACATTGTTGAAAATGGACCTCGCTAAGGCAGAATAGAAGCCAAGGAAAATAAGGACACAATGCCATTTGCAGCACCGTAGATGAGTCTAGAGGTAATCATGTGACTTGTAGTAAGTCAGAAAGTGAAAGACACATATCATATCATATCACTTATAGGTGTTACCTAAAAATGGATACCAGGGCAGATATTTCCACGGAGAAGGGCAATCACAGATTCATTAAACAAACTTATGGTTCACCAAGGGAAAGGTGTGAGGATTGGTTTCATTACGATATCGGGGTTAACAGACATATACAAACACAGGTGACATATATAATCACCAAAGACCTACGGAATACCAAGAGAAGACTACTCAACATTCTGTCATAACGTACCTGGGAAAAGGATCCCAGGAAGAAGAGACATCTGTATATGTGTAAAAGAACCACATCTTCGACACCTACAATAAGCCAAACATTGTAATCAAACTTGCTGTAATAAAAAATAAAAATTTAAATTAAAAATACGAACAAGAAGTAGGGAGACAAACTTGAGGGGCTTTCTCCTGGCACATTCCATTCTAAATTCCAATCTAGAACACGACTTCCATTGAGGCTCTGCTGCCCTAGTAACCAGATTTGGTAAGGGAGAACTGCTGCCACCTTGTGGCCGTTTCACACAACAGCAGCTTTAATCCCAGCGCTAAGGGTCAGTTGATGTTCAAAATCATTGCAGGCCTGTAAATGACACCTGCCCTGGAAGCAAATCCTGGGGTCACATATCGACCAAAAAATTCAAAGGACGTCCATATTTCAAAACGACCGCTTCAAAAGGCATATTTTATGCACATTAGTTTTCTGCTTCTTTTTCTTTCTTTCTTTTTTGGCTAAAAAAACGGGAATGGAAAAAGGCATCCCTCAGAAGGGGCGAAAATCGTTGCAAACGAATCAATGGACAGAGGTTTAATCTCCAATATATATAAACAGCTCATGCAGCTTAATATTAAAAAAACAAACAACCCAATACAAAAATGGGCAGAAGATCTAAAGAGACGTTTCTTTAAAGAAGACACAGAGATGACCAAGACGCACATGAAAAGCTGCTCAACAGCACTAATTATTAGAGAAATGCAAATCAAAACTACAATGAGGTATCACCTCACACCTGATAGAATCGGCATCATCAGAAAATCTACAAACAACAAATTCTTGGGAGGGTGTGGACAAAAGGAGCCCTCTTCCACTATTGGTGGGAATGTAAATTGATACAGTCACTATGGAGAACACTATGGAGTTTCCTTAAAAAAACTAGAAATAGAATTACCATCTGATCCAGCAATCCCACTTCTGGGCATATACCCAGAGAAAACCATAAATCAAAAAGGCACATTCACCACAATGTTCATTGCAGCACTATTTACAATAGCCAGGTAATGGAAGCAACCTAAATGCCCACAGACAGATGAATGGATAAAGATGGGGTACATATATAAAATGGAATATTACTCGGCCATAAAAAGGAATGAAACTGGGTCATTTGTAGAGACATCGATGGATCTAGAGACTGTCATATAGAATGAAGTAAGTCAGAAAGAGGAACACAAATATTGTATATTAATGCATATATGTGGAACCTAAAAGATGGTACAGATGAACTGGTTTGCAGGGAAGAAATAGAGACACACAGGTAGAGAACAAACGTATGGACACCAAGTGTGGGAAGGCATAGGGTGGTGGTGGTGGGATGAGTTGGGAGATTGGGATTGACCTGTATACATGTATATGCATAAAATACATAACTGATAATAACCTGCTGTATAAAAAAGTAAATAAAATTAAATTTCAAAATTTTAAAAAATAAAATTTAAAAATAAAACAGAAAAAAGTTCTTCCCTTCACACACATGTATTTATAGGAATGAATTATTTCCATGCTTATATCTATAAATACATAAAAGAGGAATAAAATCTAACTTGAACCATAAATGAAAAAAAACCTGAACCCACCAGTTATACAGAGGAAAACCCTATCAGGGCACTTGCTCCAGCGGTAAACAATTCTGAAATTGGTCAGAGGTGTGGAATCATCTCCCATCCAGCTAGCACCCACCCCCCACGCAAGGAGCGTCCTCATTGCAAAGCTGGGAGACCGTGCCGAGGCATCTCTGAATAAAGGTGAGCTGAGCCCCAGGCCAGCTGCTGCTGAACTGTTCCCACCCTTCGCAGGTAAAACACCTGAATATGTACAAGGGCTTGAAAGCCTAGAGGAAGGGCCGTGGAGCCACACTAGCGACAGCACGCAGGCCAACTTGGTGCCTGCAGGCCAGCCAGGGTGGTCCTGGCCCCGGGCGCTATTCCGGAAGCTTTCCATTGTCCTGCCTGAGATACCCCACCTGTCCTGGCCCCCACTGCTTTTTTCCTTCCTCACCTCTTTCCGGAGAGAAATTCCAGCGGAAGGTATGGGTGACACATCCTCTTCTTTACAGGAGGCAGCCTGGCAACTCCTGCAGAAAGGTCAGCAGAACCCCACTCACACCGGGCCACCAAGAAAGCTGTGGCCCCTCACTCCCTCCCAACTGCACAGCCCCGAGACTGCTGACGGGGCAGAGAATATGGAGTCAGGCACAGGTTCAGGGGCTATTGCTGCCTGGAGCGCTGTTTATATTGACCTCAACTAGGCACACCTAGGGAGGGCCGGCCGGCAGGATAAGCCTTCCCACGTCAGCTAATCCACAACCCTCAGGGAATCACATTGTTGAAAATGGACCTCGCTAAGGCAGAATAGAAGCCAAGGAAAATAAGGACACAATGCCATTTGCAGCACCGTAGATGAGTCTAGAGGTAATCATGTGACTTGTAGTAAGTCAGAAAGTGAAAGACACATATCATATCATATCACTTATAGGTGTTACCTAAAAATGGATACCAGGGCAGATATTTCCACGGAGAAGGGCAATCACAGATTCATTAAACAAACTTATGGTTCACCAAGGGAAAGGTGTGAGGATTGGTTTCATTACGATATCGGGGTTAACAGACATATACAAACACAGGTGACATATATAATCACCAAAGACCTACGGAATACCAAGAGAAGACTACTCAACATTCTGTCATAACGTACCTGGGAAAAGGATCCCAGGAAGAAGAGACATCTGTATATGTGTAAAAGAACCACATCTTCGACACCTACAATAAGCCAAACATTGTAATCAAACTTGCTGTAATAAAAAATAAAAATTTAAATTAAAAATACGAACAAGAAGTAGGGAGACAAACTTGAGGGGCTTTCTCCTGGCACATTCCATTCTAAATTCCAATCTAGAACACGACTTCCATTGAGGCTCTGCTGCCCTAGTAACCAGATTTGGTAAGGGAGAACTGCTGCCACCTTGTGGCCGTTTCACACAACAGCAGCTTTAATCCCAGCGCTAAGGGTCAGTTGATGTTCAAAATCATTGCAGGCCTGTAAATGACACCTGCCCTGGAAGCAAATCCTGGGGTCACATATCGACCAAAAAATTCAAAGGACGTCCATATTTCAAAACGACCGCTTCAAAAGGCATATTTTATGCACATTAGTTTTCTGCTTCTTTTTCTTTCTTTCTTTTTTGGTTAAAAAAACGGGAATGGAAAAAGGCATCCCTCAGAAGGGGCGAAAATCGTTGCAAACGAATCAATGGACAGAGGTTTAATCTCCAATATATATAAACAGCTCATGCAGCTTAATATTAAAAAAACAAACAACCCAATACAAAAATGGGCAGAAGATCTAAAGAGACGTTTCTTTAAAGAAGACACAGAGATGACCAAGACGCACATGAAAAGCTGCTCAACAGCACTAATTATTAGAGAAATGCAAATCAAAACTACAATGAGGTATCACCTCACACCTGATAGAATCGGCATCATCAGAAAATCTACAAACAACAAATTCTGGGGAGGGTGTGGACAAAAGGAGCCCTCTTCCACTATTGGTGGGAATGTAAATTGATACAGTCACTATGGAGAACACTATGGAGTTTCCTTAAAAAAACTAGAAATAGAATTACCATCTGATCCAGCAATCCCACTTCTGGGCATATACCCAGAGAAAACCATAAATCAAAAAGGCACATTCACCACAATGTTCATTGCAGCACTATTTACAATAGCCAGGTAATGGAAGCAACCTAAATGCCCACAGACAGATGAATGGATAAAGATGGGGTACATATATAAAATGGAATATTACTCGGCCATAAAAAGGAATGAAACTGGGTCATTTGTAGAGACATCGATGGATCTAGAGACTGTCATATAGAATGAAGTAAGTCAGAAAGAGGAACACAAATATTGTATATTAATGCATATATGTGGAACCTAAAAGATGGTACAGATGAACTGGTTTGCAGGGAAGAAATAGAGACACACAGGTAGAGAACAAACGTATGGACACCAAGTGTGGGAAGGCATAGGGTGGTGGTGGTGGGATGAGTTGGGAGATTGGGATTGACCTGTATACATGTATATGCATAAAATACATAACTGATAATAACCTGCTGTATAAAAAAGTAAATAAAATTAAATTTCAAAATTTTAAAAAATAAAATTTAAAAATAAAACAGAAAAAAGTTCTTCCCTTCACACACATGTATTTATAGGAATGAATTATTTCCATGCTTATATCTATAAATACATAAAAGAGGAATAAAATCTAACTTGAACCATAAATGAAAAAAAACCTGAACCCACCAGTTATACAGAGGAAAACCCTATCAGGGCACTTGCTCCAGCGGTAAACAATTCTGAAATTGGTCAGAGGTGTGGAATCATCTCCCATCCAGCTAGCACCCACCCCCCACGCAAGGAGCGTCCTCATTGCAAAGCTGGGAGACCGTGCCGAGGCATCTCTGAATAAAGGTGAGCTGAGCCCCAGGCCAGCTGCTGCTGAACTGTTCCCACCCTTCGCAGGTAAAACACCTGAATATGTACAAGGGCTTAAAAGCCTAGAGGAAGGGCCGTGGAGCCACACTAGCGACAGCACGCAGGCCAACTTGGTGCCTGCAGGCCAGCCAGGGTGGTCCTGGCCCCGGGTACTCTTCCGGAAGCTTTCCATTGTCCTGCCTGTGATACCCCTCCTGTCCTGGCCCCCACTGCTTTTTTCCTTCCTCACCTCTGTCCGGAGAGAAATTCCAGTGGAAGGTATGTGTGACACATCCTCTTCTTTACAGGAGGCAGCCTGGCAACTCCTGCAGAAAGGTCAGCAGAACCCCACTCACACCGGGCCACCAAGAAAGCTGTGGCCCCTCACTCCCTCCCAACTGCACAGCCCCGAGACTGCTGACGGGGCAGAGAATATGGAGTCAGGCACAGGTTCAGGGGCTATTGCTGCCTGGAGCGCTGTTTATATTGACCTCAACTAGGCACACCTGGGGAGGGCCGGCCGGCAGGATAAGCCTTCCCACGTCAGCTAATCCACAACCCTCAGGGAATCACATTGTTGAAAATGGACCTCGCTAAGGCAGAATAGAAGCCAAGGAAAATAAGGACACAATGCCATTTGCAGCACCGTAGATGAGTCTAGAGGTAATCATGTGACTTGTAGTAAGTCAGAAAGTGAAAGACACATATCATATCATATCACTTATAGGTGTTACCTAAAAATGGATACCAGGGCAGATATTTCCACGGAGAAGGGCAATCACAGATTCATTAAACAAACTTATGGTTCACCAAGGGAAAGGTGTGAGGATTGGTTTCATTACGATATCGGGGTTAACAGACATATACAAACACAGGTGACATATATAATCACCAAAGACCTACGGAATACCAAGAGAAGACTAGTCAACATTCTGTCATAACGTACCTGGGAAAAGGATCCCAGGAAGAAGAGACATCTGTATATGTGTAAAAGAACCACATCTTCGACACCTACAATAAGCCAAACATTGTAATCAAACTTGCTGTAATAAAAAATAAAAATTTAAATTAAAAATACGAACAAGAAGTAGGGAGACAAACTTGAGGGGCTTTCTCCTGGCACATTCCATTCTAAATTCCAATCTAGAACACGACTTCCATTGAGGCTCTGCTGCCCTAGTAACCAGATTTGGTAAGGGAGAACTGCTGCCACCTTGTGGCCGTTTCACACAACAGCAGCTTTAATCCCAGCGCTAAGGGTCAGTTGATGTTCAAAATCATTGCAGGCCTGTAAATGACACCTGCCCTGGAAGCAAATCCTGGGGTCACATATCGACCAAAAAATTCAAAGGACGTCCATATTTCAAAACGACCGCTTCAAAAGGCATATTTTATGCACATTAGTTTTCTGCTTCTTTTTCTTTCTTTCTTTTTTGGTTAAAAAAACGGGAATGGAAAAAGGCATCCCTCAGAAGGGGCGAAAATCGTTGCAAACGAATCAATGGACAGAGGTTTAATCTCCAATATATATAAACAGCTCATGCAGCTTAATATTAAAAAAACAAACAACCCAATACAAAAATGGGCAGAAGATCTAAAGAGACGTTTCTTTAAAGAAGACACAGAGATGACCAAGACGCACATGAAAAGCTGCTCAACAGCACTAATTATTAGAGAAATGCAAATCAAAACTACAATGAGGTATCACCTCACACCTGATAGAATCGGCATCATCAGAAAATCTACAAACAACAAATTCTGGGGAGGGTGTGGACAAAAGGAGCCCTCTTCCACTATTGGTGGGAATGTAAATTGATACAGTCACTATGGAGAACACTATGGAGTTTCCTTAAAAAAACTAGAAATAGAATTACCATCTGATCCAGCAATCCCACTTCTGGGCATATACCCAGAGAAAACCATAAATCAAAAAGGCACATTCACCACAATGTTCATTGCAGCACTATTTACAATAGCCAGGTAATGGAAGCAACCTAAATGCCCACAGACAGATGAATGGATAAAGATGGGGTACATATATAAAATGGAATATTACTCGGCCATAAAAAGGAATGAAACTGGGTCATTTGTAGAGACATCGATGGATCTAGAGACTGTCATATAGAATGAAGTAAGTCAGAAAGAGGAACACAAATATTGTATATTAATGCATATATGTGGAACCTAAAAGATGGTACAGATGAACTGGTTTGCAGGGAAGAAATAGAGACACACAGGTAGAGAACAAACGTATGGACACCAAGTGTGGGAAGGCATAGGGTGGTGGTGGTGGGATGAGTTGGGAGATTGGGATTGACCTGTATACATGTATATGCATAAAATACATAACTGATAATAACCTGCTGTATAAAAAAGTAAATAAAATTAAATTTCAAAATTTTAAAAAATAAAATTTAAAAATAAAACAGAAAAAAGTTCTTCCCTTCACACACATGTATTTATAGGAATGAATTATTTCCATGCTTATATCTATAAATACATAAAAGAGGAATAAAATCTAACTTGAACCATAAATGAAAAAAAACCTGAACCCACCAGTTATACAGAGGAAAACCCTATCAGGGCACTTGCTCCAGCGGTAAACAATTCTGAAATTGGTCAGAGGTGTGGAATCATCTCCCATCCAGCTAGCACCCACCCCCCACGCAAGGAGCGTCCTCATTGCAAAGCTGGGAGACCGTGCCGAGGCATCTCTGAATAAAGGTGAGCTGAGCCCCAGGCCAGCTGCTGCTGAACTGTTCCCACCCTTCGCAGGTAAAACACCTGAATATGTACAAGGGCTTGAAAGCCTAGAGGAAGGGCCGTGGAGCCACACTAGCGACAGCACGCAGGCCAACTTGGTGCCTGCAGGCCAGCCAGGGTGGTCCTGGCCCCGGGCGCTATTCCGGAAGCTTTCCATTGTCCTGCCTGAGATACCCCACCTGTCCTGGCCCCCACTGCTTTTTTCCTTCCTCACCTCTTTCCGGAGAGAAATTCCAGCGGAAGGTATGGGTGACACATCCTCTTCTTTACAGGAGGCAGCCTGGCAACTCCTGCAGAAAGGTCAGCAGAACCCCACTCACACCGGGCCACCAAGAAAGCTGTGGCCCCTCACTCCCTCCCAACTGCACAGCCCCGAGACTGCTGACGGGGCAGAGAATATGGAGTCAGGCACAGGTTCAGGGGCTATTGCTGCCTGGAGCGCTGTTTATATTGACCTCAACTAGGCACACCTGGGGAGGGCCGGCCGGCAGGATAAGCCTTCCCACGTCAGCTAATCCACAACCCTCAGGGAATCACATTGTTGAAAATGGACCTCGCTAAGGCAGAATAGAAGCCAAGGAAAATAAGGACACAATGCCATTTGCAGCACCGTAGATGAGTCTAGAGGTAATCATGTGACTTGTAGTAAGTCAGAAAGTGAAAGACACATATCATATCATATCACTTATAGGTGTTACCTAAAAATGGATACCAGGGCAGATATTTCCACGGAGAAGGGCAATCACAGATTCATTAAACAAACTTATGGTTCACCAAGGGAAAGGTGTGAGGATTGGTTTCATTACGATATCGGGGTTAACAGACATATACAAACACAGGTGACATATATAATCACCAAAGACCTACGGAATACCAAGAGAAGACTAGTCAACATTCTGTCATAACGTACCTGGGAAAAGGATCCCAGGAAGAAGAGACATCTGTATATGTGTAAAAGAACCACATCTTCGACACCTACAATAAGCCAAACATTGTAATCAAACTTGCTGTAATAAAAAATAAAAATTTAAATTAAAAATACGAACAAGAAGTAGGGAGACAAACTTGAGGGGCTTTCTCCTGGCACATTCCATTCTAAATTCCAATCTAGAACACGACTTCCATTGAGGCTCTGCTGCCCTAGTAACCAGATTTGGTAAGGGAGAACTGCTGCCACCTTGTGGCCGTTTCACACAACAGCAGCTTTAATCCCAGCGCTAAGGGTCAGTTGATGTTCAAAATCATTGCAGGCCTGTAAATGACACCTGCCCTGGAAGCAAATCCTGGGGTCACATATCGACCAAAAAATTCAAAGGACGTCCATATTTCAAAACGACCGCTTCAAAAGGCATATTTTATGCACATTAGTTTTCTGCTTCTTTTTCTTTCTTTCTTTTTTGGTTAAAAAAACGGGAATGGAAAAAGGCATCCCTCAGAAGGGGCGAAAATCGTTGCAAACGAATCAATGGACAGAGGTTTAATCTCCAATATATATAAACAGCTCATGCAGCTTAATATTAAAAAAACAAACAACCCAATACAAAAATGGGCAGAAGATCTAAAGAGACGTTTCTTTAAAGAAGACACAGAGATGACCAAGACGCACATGAAAAGCTGCTCAACAGCACTAATTATTAGAGAAATGCAAATCAAAACTACAATGAGGTATCACCTCACACCTGATAGAATCGGCATCATCAGAAAATCTACAAACAACAAATTCTGGGGAGGGTGTGGACAAAAGGAGCCCTCTTCCACTATTGGTGGGAATGTAAATTGATACAGTCACTATGGAGAACACTATGGAGTTTCCTTAAAAAAACTAGAAATAGAATTACCATCTGATCCAGCAATCCCACTTCTGGGCATATACCCAGAGAAAACCATAAATCAAAAAGGCACATTCACCACAATGTTCATTGCAGCACTATTTACAATAGCCAGGTAATGGAAGCAACCTAAATGCCCACAGACAGATGAATGGATAAAGATGGGGTACATATATAAAATGGAATATTACTCGGCCATAAAAAGGAATGAAACTGGGTCATTTGTAGAGACATCGATGGATCTAGAGACTGTCATATAGAATGAAGTAAGTCAGAAAGAGGAACACAAATATTGTATATTAATGCATATATGTGGAACCTAAAAGATGGTACAGATGAACTGGTTTGCAGGGAAGAAATAGAGACACACAGGTAGAGAACAAACGTATGGACACCAAGTGTGGGAAGGCATAGGGTGGTGGTGGTGGGATGAGTTGGGAGATTGGGATTGACCTGTATACATGTATATGCATAAAATACATAACTGATAATAACCTGCTGTATAAAAAAGTAAATAAAATTAAATTTCAAAATTTTAAAAAATAAAATTTAAAAATAAAACAGAAAAAAGTTCTTCCCTTCACACACATGTATTTATAGGAATGAATTATTTCCATGCTTATATCTATAAATACATAAAAGAGGAATAAAATCTAACTTGAACCATAAATGAAAAAAAACCTGAACCCACCAGTTATACAGAGGAAAACCCTATCAGGGCACTTGCTCCAGCGGTAAACAATTCTGAAATTGGTCAGAGGTGTGGAATCATCTCCCATCCAGCTAGCACCCACCCCCCACGCAAGGAGCGTCCTCATTGCAAAGCTGGGAGACCGTGCCGAGGCATCTCTGAATAAAGGTGAGCTGAGCCCCAGGCCAGCTGCTGCTGAACTGTTCCCACCCTTCGCAGGTAAAACACCTGAATATGTACAAGGGCTTAAAAGCCTAGAGGAAGGGCCGTGGAGCCACACTAGCGACAGCACGCAGGCCAACTTGGTGCCTGCAGGCCAGCCAGGGTGGTCCTGGCCCCGGGTACTCTTCCGGAAGCTTTCCATTGTCCTGCCTGTGATACCCCTCCTGTCCTGGCCCCCACTGCTTTTTTCCTTCCTCACCTCTGTCCGGAGAGAAATTCCAGTGGAAGGTATGTGTGACACATCCTCTTCTTTACAGGAGGCAGCCTGGCAACTCCTGCAGAAAGGTCAGCAGAACCCCACTCACACCGGGCCACCAAGAAAGCTGTGGCCCCTCACTCCCTCCCAACTGCACAGCCCCGAGACTGCTGACGGGGCAGAGAATATGGAGTCAGGCACAGGTTCAGGGGCTATTGCTGCCTGGAGCGCTGTTTATATTGACCTCAACTAGGCACACCTGGGGAGGGCCGGCCGGCAGGATAAGCCTTCCCACGTCAGCTAATCCACAACCCTCAGGGAATCACATTGTTGAAAATGGACCTCGCTAAGGCAGAATAGAAGCCAAGGAAAATAAGGACACAATGCCATTTGCAGCACCGTAGATGAGTCTAGAGGTAATCATGTGACTTGTAGTAAGTCAGAAAGTGAAAGACACATATCATATCATATCACTTATAGGTGTTACCTAAAAATGGATACCAGGGCAGATATTTCCACGGAGAAGGGCAATCACAGATTCATTAAACAAACTTATGGTTCACCAAGGGAAAGGTGTGAGGATTGGTTTCATTACGATATCGGGGTTAACAGACATATACAAACACAGGTGACATATATAATCACCAAAGACCTACGGAATACCAAGAGAAGACTAGTCAACATTCTGTCATAACGTACCTGGGAAAAGGATCCCAGGAAGAAGAGACATCTGTATATGTGTAAAAGAACCACATCTTCGACACCTACAATAAGCCAAACATTGTAATCAAACTTGCTGTAATAAAAAATAAAAATTTAAATTAAAAATACGAACAAGAAGTAGGGAGACAAACTTGAGGGGCTTTCTCCTGGCACATTCCATTCTAAATTCCAATCTAGAACACGACTTCCATTGAGGCTCTGCTGCCCTAGTAACCAGATTTGGTAAGGGAGAACTGCTGCCACCTTGTGGCCGTTTCACACAACAGCAGCTTTAATCCCAGCGCTAAGGGTCAGTTGATGTTCAAAATCATTGCAGGCCTGTAAATGACACCTGCCCTGGAAGCAAATCCTGGGGTCACATATCGACCAAAAAATTCAAAGGACGTCCATATTTCAAAACGACCGCTTCAAAAGGCATATTTTATGCACATTAGTTTTCTGCTTCTTTTTCTTTCTTTCTTTTTTGGTTAAAAAAACGGGAATGGAAAAAGGCATCCCTCAGAAGGGGCGAAAATCGTTGCAAACGAATCAATGGACAGAGGTTTAATCTCCAATATATATAAACAGCTCATGCAGCTTAATATTAAAAAAACAAACAACCCAATACAAAAATGGGCAGAAGATCTAAAGAGACGTTTCTTTAAAGAAGACACAGAGATGACCAAGACGCACATGAAAAGCTGCTCAACAGCACTAATTATTAGAGAAATGCAAATCAAAACTACAATGAGGTATCACCTCACACCTGATAGAATCGGCATCATCAGAAAATCTACAAACAACAAATTCTGGGGAGGGTGTGGACAAAAGGAGCCCTCTTCCACTATTGGTGGGAATGTAAATTGATACAGTCACTATGGAGAACACTATGGAGTTTCCTTAAAAAAACTAGAAATAGAATTACCATCTGATCCAGCAATCCCACTTCTGGGCATATACCCAGAGAAAACCATAAATCAAAAAGGCACATTCACCACAATGTTCATTGCAGCACTATTTACAATAGCCAGGTAATGGAAGCAACCTAAATGCCCACAGACAGATGAATGGATAAAGATGGGGTACATATATAAAATGGAATATTACTCGGCCATAAAAAGGAATGAAACTGGGTCATTTGTAGAGACATCGATGGATCTAGAGACTGTCATATAGAATGAAGTAAGTCAGAAAGAGGAACACAAATATTGTATATTAATGCATATATGTGGAACCTAAAAGATGGTACAGATGAACTGGTTTGCAGGGAAGAAATAGAGACACACAGGTAGAGAACAAACGTATGGACACCAAGTGTGGGAAGGCATAGGGTGGTGGTGGTGGGATGAGTTGGGAGATTGGGATTGACCTGTATACATGTATATGCATAAAATACATAACTGATAATAACCTGCTGTATAAAAAAGTAAATAAAATTAAATTTCAAAATTTTAAAAAATAAAATTTAAAAATAAAACAGAAAAAAGTTCTTCCCTTCACACACATGTATTTATAGGAATGAATTATTTCCATGCTTATATCTATAAATACATAAAAGAGGAATAAAATCTAACTTGAACCATAAATGAAAAAAAACCTGAACCCACCAGTTATACAGAGGAAAACCCTATCAGGGCACTTGCTCCAGCGGTAAACAATTCTGAAATTGGTCAGAGGTGTGGAATCATCTCCCATCCAGCTAGCACCCACCCCCCACGCAAGGAGCGTCCTCATTGCAAAGCTGGGAGACCGTGCCGAGGCATCTCTGAATAAAGGTGAGCTGAGCCCCAGGCCAGCTGCTGCTGAACTGTTCCCACCCTTCGCAGGTAAAACACCTGAATATGTACAAGGGCTTAAAAGCCTAGAGGAAGGGCCGTGGAGCCACACTAGCGACAGCACGCAGGCCAACTTGGTGCCTGCAGGCCAGCCAGCGTGGTCCTGGCCCCGGGTACTCTTCCGGAAGCTTTCCATTGTCCTGCCTGTGATACCCCTCCTGTCCCAGCCCCCACTGCTTTTTTCCTTCCTCACCTCTGTCCGGAGAGAAATTCCAGTGGAAGGTATGTGTGACACATACTCTTCTTTACAGGTGGCAGCCTGGCAACTCCTGCAGAAAGGCCAGCAGTGCCCAACTCACACCGGGCCGCCAACAAAGCTGTGGCCCCTCATTCCCTCCCACCAGCTCAGCCCCGAGACTGCTGACGGGGCAGAGAATATGGAGTCAGGCACAGCTTCAGGGGCTATTGCTGCCTGGAGCGCTGTTTATATTGACCTCAACCAGGCACAACTGGGGAGGGCCGGCCGGCAGGGTAAGGCTGCCCAGGTCAGCTAATCCACAACCCTCAGGGAATCACATTGTTGAAAATGGACCTCGCTAAGGCAGAATAGAAGCCAAGGAAAATAAGGACACAATGCCATTTGCAGCACCGTAGATGAGTCTAGAGGTAATCATGTGACTTGTAGTAAGTCAGAAAGTGAAAGACACATATCATATCATATCACTTATATGTGTTACCTAAAAATGGATACCAGGGCAGATATTTCCAAGGAGAAGGGCAATCACAGATTCATTAAACAAACTTATGGTTCACCAATGGAAAGGTGTGAGGATTGGTTTCATTACGATATCGGGGTTAACAGACATATACAAACACAGGTGACATATATAATCACCAAAGACCTACGGAATACCAAGAGAAGACTACTCAACATTCTGTCATAATGTACCTGGGAAAAGGATCCCAGGAAGAAGAGACATCTGTATATGTGTAAAAGAACCACATCTTCGACACCTACAATAAGCCAAACATTGTAATCAAACTTGCTGTAATAAAAAATAAAAATTTAAATTAAAAATACGAACAAGAAGTAGGGAGACAAACTTGAGGGGCTTTCTCCTGGCACATTCCATTCTAAATTCCAATCTAGAACACGACTTCCATTGAGGCTCTGCTGCCCTAGTAACCAGATTTGGTAAGGGAGAACTGCTGCCACCTTGTGGCCGTTTCACACCACAGCAGCTTTAATCCCAGCGCTAAGGGTCAGTTGATGTTCAAAATCATTGCAGGCCTGTAAATGACACCTGCCCTGGAAGCAAATCCTGGGGTCACATATCGACCAAAAAATTCAAAGGACGTCCATATTTCAAAACGACCGTTTCAAAAGGCATATTTTATGCACATTAGTGTTCTGCTTCTTTGTCTTTCTTTCTTTTTTGGTTAAAAAGACGGGAATGGAAAATGGCATCCCTCAGACTGGGCAAAAATCGTTGCAAACGAATCAATGGACAAAGGTTTAATCTCCAATATATATAAACAGCTCATGCAGCTTAATATTAAAAAAACAAACAACCCAATACAAAAATGGGCAGAAGTTCTAAAGAGACGTTTCTTCAAAGAAGACACAGAGATGGCCAAGACGCACATGAAAAGCTGCTCAAGGGCACTAATTATTAGAGAAATGCAAATCAAAACTACAATGGGGTATCACTTCACACCTGTTAGGATCGGCATCATCAGAAAATCTACAAACAACAAATTCTGGGGAGGGTGTGGACAAAAGGAGCCCTCTTCCACTATTGGTGGGAATGTAAATTGATACCGTCACTATGGAGAACAGTATGGAGTTTCCTTTAAAAAACTAGACATAGAATTACCATCTGATCCAGCAATCCCACTTCTGGGCATATACCAAGAGAAAACCATAAATCGAAAAGGCACATTGGGCTTCCCTGGTGGCGCAGTGGTTGAGAGTCCGCCTGCCGATGCAGGGGACACGGGTTCGTGCCCCTATCCCGGAGGATCCCACATGCCGCGGAGCGGCTGGGCCCGCAAGCCACGGCCGCGGAGCCTGTGTGTCCGGAGCCTGTGCTCCGCAACGGGAGAGGCCACATCAGTGAGAGGCCCGCGTACAGCAAAAAAAAAAAAAAAAAAAAAAAAAAAGGCACATTCACCACAATGTTCATTGCAGCACTATTTACAATAGCCAGGTAATGGAAGCAACCTAAATGCCCACAGACAGATGAATGGATAAAGATGGGGTACATATATAAAATGGAATATTACTCGGCCATAAAAAGGAATGAAACTGGGTCTTTTGTAGAGACATCGATGGATCTAGAGACTGTCATATAGAATGAAGTAAGTCAGAAAGAGGAAAACAAATATTGTATATTAATGCATATATGTGGAACCTAAAAGATGGTACAGATGAACTGGTTTGCAGGGAAGAAATAGAGACACAGAGGTAGAGAACAAACGTATGGACACCAAGTGTGGGAAGGCATAGGGTGGTGGTGGTGGGATGAGTTGGGAGATTGGGATTGACCTGTATACATGTATATGCATAAAATACATAACTGATAATAACCTGCTGTATAAAAAAGTAAATAAAATTAAATTTCAAAATTTTAAAAAATAAAATTTAAAAATAAAACAGAAAAAATTTCTTCCCTTCACACACATGTATTTATAGGAATGAATTATTTCCATGCTTATATCTATAAATACATAAAAGAGGAATAAAATCTAACTTGAACCATAAATGAAAAAAAACCTGAACCCACCAGTTATACAGAGGAAAACCCTATCACGGCACTTACTCCAGCGGTAAACAATTCTGAAATTGGTCAGAGGTGTGGAATCATCTCCCATCCAGCTAGCACCCACCCCCCACGCAAGGAGCATCCTCATTGCAAAGCTGGGAGACCGTGCCGAGGCATCTCTGAATAAAGGTGAGCTGAGCCCCAGGCCAGCTGCTGCTGAACTGTTCCCACCCTTCGCAGGTAAAACACCTGAATATGTACAAGGGCTTGAAAGCCTAGAGGAAGGGCCGTGGAGCCACACTAGCGACAGCACGCAGGCCAACTTGGTGCCTGCAGGCCAGCCAGGGTGGTCCTGGCCCCGGGCGCTATTCCGGAAGCTTTCCATTGTCCTGCCTGAGATACCCCACCTGTCCTGGCACCCACTGCTTTTTTCCTTCCTCACCTCTGTCAGGAGAGAAATTCCAGCGGAAGGTATGGGTGACACATCCTCTTCTTTACAGGAGGCAGCCTGGCAACTCCTGCAGAAAGGTCAGCAGAACCCCACTCACACTGGGCCACCAAGAAAGCTGTGGCCCCTCACTCCCTCCCAACTGCACAGCCCCGAGACTGCTGACGGGGCAGAGAATATGGAGTCAGGCACAGGTTCAGGGGCTATTGCTGCCTGGAGCGCTGTTTATATTGACCTCAACTAGGCACACCTGGTGAGGGCCGGCCGGCAGGATAAGCCTTCCCACGTCAGTTAATCCACAACCCTCAGGGAATCACATTGTTGAAAATGGACCTCGCTAAGGCAGAATAGAAGCCAAGGAAAATAAGGACACAATGCCATTTGCAGCACCGTAGATGAGTCTAGAGGTAATCACGTGACTTGTAGTAAGTCAGAAAGTGAAAGACACATATCATATCATATCACTTATAGGTGTTACCTAAAAATGGATACCAGGGCAGATATTTCCACGGAGAAGGGCAATCACAGATTCATTAAACACACTTATGGTTCACCTATGGAAAGGTGTGTGGATTGGTTTCATTACGATATCGGTGTTAACAGACATATACAAACACAGGTGACATATATAATCACCAAAGACCTACGGAATACCAAGAGAAGACTACTCAACATTCTGTCATAAGGTACCTGGGAAAAGGATCCCAGGGAGAACAGACATCTGTATATGTGTAAAAGAACCACATCTTCGACACCTACAATAAGCCAAACATTGTAATCAAACTTGCTGTAATAAAAAATAAAAATTTAAATTAAAAATACGAACAAGAAGTAGGGAGACAAACTTGAGGGGCTTTCTCCTGGCACATTCCATTCTAAATTCCAATCTAGAACACGACTTCCATTGAGGCTCTGCTGCCCTAGTAACCAGATTTGGTAAGGGAGAACTGCTGCCACCTTGTGGCCGTTTCACACAACAGCAGCTTTAATCCCAGCGCTAATGGTCAGTTGATATTCAAAATCATTGCAGGCCTGTAAATGACACCTGCCCTGGAAGCAAATCCTGGGGTCACATATCGACCAAAAAATTCAAAGGACGTCCATATTTCAAAACGACCGTTTCAAATGGCATATTTTATGTACATTAGTGTTCTGCTTCTTTGTCTTTCTTTCTTTTTTGGTTAAAAAGACGGGAATGGAAAAAGGCATCCCTCAGACTGGGCGAAAATCGTTGCAAACGAATCAATGGACAAAAGTTTAATCTCCAATATATATAAACAGCTCATGCAGCTTAATATTAAAAAAACAAACAACCCAATACAAAAATGGGCAGAAGATCTAAAGAGACGTTTCTTCAAAGAAGACACAGAGATGGCCAAGATGCACATGAAAAGCTGCTCAACAGCACTAATTATTAGAGAAATGCAAATCAAAACTACAATGAGGTATCACCTCACACCTGTTAGGATCGGCATCATCAGAAAATCTACAAACAACAAATTCTGGGGAGGGTGTGGACAAACGGAGCCCTCTTCCACTACTGGTGGGAATGTAAATTGATACAGCCACTATGGAGAACACTATGGAGTTTCCTTTAAAAAACTAGAAATAGAATTACCATCTGATCCAGCAATCCCACTTCTGGGCATATACCCAGAGAAAACCAGAAATCAAAAAGGCACATTCACCACAATGTTCATAGCAGCACTATTTACAATAGCCAGGTAATGGAAGCAACCTAAATGCCCACAGACAGATGAATGGATAAAGATGGGGTACATATATAAAATGGAATATTACTCAGCCAAAAAAAGGAATGAAACTGGGTCATTTGTAGAGACATCGTTGGATCTAGAGACTGTCATACAGAATGAAGTAAGTCAGAAAGAGGAAATCAAATATTGTATATTAATGCATATATGTGGAACCTAAAAAATGGTACAGATGAACTGGTTTGCAGGGAAGAAATAGAGACGCAGAGGTCGAGAACAAACGTATGGACACCAAGTGTGGGAAGCCATGGGGTGGTGGTGGTGGGATGAGTTGGGAGATTCGGGTTGACCTGTATACATGTATATGCATAAAATACATAACTAATAATAACCTGCTGTATAAAAAAAGTAAATAAAATTAAATTTCAAAATTTTAAAAAATAAAATTTAAAAATAAAACAGAAAAAATTTATTCCCTTCACACAGATGTATTTATAGGAATGAATAATTTCCATGCTTATATCTATAAATACATAAAAGAGGAATAAAATCTAACTTGAACCATAAACGAAAAAAAACCTGAACCCACCAGTTATACAGAGGAAAACCCTATCAGGGCACTTTCTCCAGCGGTAAACAATTCTGAAGTTGGTTAGAGGTGGGGAATCATCTCCCATCCAGCCAGGAACCCACCCCCCACGCAAGAAGCGTCCTCATTGCAAAGCTGGGAGACCGTGCCGAGGCATCTCTGAATAAAGGTGAGCTGAGACCCAGGCCAGCTGCTGCTGAACTGTTCCCACCCTTCCCAGGTAAAACACCTGAATATGTACAAGGGCTTGAAAGCCTAGAGGAAGGGCCATGGAGCACACTAGCGAAAGCACGCAGGCCAAGTTGGTGACTGCAGGCCAGCCAGGGTGGTCCTGGCCCCGTGCGCTCTTCCGGAAGCTTTCCATTGTCCTGCCTGAGATACCCCTCCTGTCCCGGCCCCCACTGCGTTTTTCCTTCCTCACCTCTGTCAGGAGAGAAATTCCAGTGGAAGGTATGGGTGACACATCCTCTTCTTTACAGGTGGCAGCCTGGCAACTCCTGCAGAAAGGCCAGCAGTGCCCCACTCACACCGGGCCACCAACAAAGCTGTGGCCCCTCATTCCCTCCCACCAGCTCAGCCCCGAGACTGCTGACGGGGCAGAGAATATGGAGTCAGGCACAGCTTCAGGGGCTTTTGCTGACTGGAGCGCTGTTTATATTGACCTCAACCAGGCACACCTGGGGAGGGCCGGCCGGCAGGGTAAGGCTGCCCAGGTCAGCTAATCCGCAACCCTCAGGGAATCACATTGTTGAAAATGGACCTCGCTAAGGCAGAATAGAAGCCAAGGAAAATAAGGACACAATGCCATTTGCAGCACCGTAGATGAGTCTAGAGGTAATCACGTGACTTGTAGTAAGTCAGAAAGTGAAAGACACATATCATATCATATCACTTATAGGTGTTACCTAAAAATGGATACCAGGGCAGATATTTCCACGGAGAAGGGCAATCACAGATTCATTAAACACACTTATGGTTCACCTATGGAAAGGTGTGTGGATTGGTTTCATTACGATATCGGTGTTAACAGACATATACAAACACAGGTGACATATATAATCACCAAAGACCTACGGAATACCAAGAGAAGACTACTCAACATTCTGTCATAAGGTACCTGGGAAAAGGATCCCAGGGAGAACAGACATCTGTATATGTGTAAAAGAACCACATCTTCGACACCTACAATAAGCCAAACATTGTAATCAAACTTGCTGTAATAAAAAATAAAAATTTAAATTAAAAATACGAACAAGAAGTAGGGAGACAAACTTGAGGGGCTTTCTCCTGGCACATTCCATTCTAAATTCCAATCTAGAACACGACTTCCATTGAGGCTCTGCTGCCCTAGTAACCAGATTTGGTAAGGGAGAACTGCTGCCACCTTGTGGCCGTTTCACACAACAGCAGCTTTAATCCCAGCGCTAATGGTCAGTTGATATTCAAAATCATTGCAGGCCTGTAAATGACACCTGCCCTGGAAGCAAATCCTGGGGTCACATATCGACCAAAAAATTCAAAGGACGTCCATATTTCAAAACGACCGTTTCAAATGGCATATTTTATGTACATTAGTGTTCTGCTTCTTTGTCTTTCTTTCTTTTTTGGTTAAAAAGACGGGAATGGAAAAAGGCATCCCTCAGACTGGGCGAAAATCGTTGCAAACGAATCAATGGACAAAAGTTTAATCTCCAATATATATAAACAGCTCATGCAGCTTAATATTAAAAAAACAAACAACCCAATACAAAAATGGGCAGAAGATCTAAAGAGACGTTTCTTCAAAGAAGACACAGAGATGGCCAAGATGCACATGAAAAGCTGCTCAACAGCACTAATTATTAGAGAAATGCAAATCAAAACTACAATGAGGTATCACCTCACACCTGTTAGGATCGGCATCATCAGAAAATCTACAAACAACAAATTCTGGGGAGGGTGTGGACAAACGGAGCCCTCTTCCACTATTGGTGGGAATGTAAATTGATACAGTCACTATGGAGAACACTATGGAGTTTCCTTTAAAAAACTAGAAATAGAATTACCATCTGATCCAGCAATCCCACTTCTGGGCATATACCCAGAGAAAACCATAAATCAAAAATGCACATTCACCACAATGTTCATAGCAGCACTATTTACAATAGCCAGGTAATGGAAGCATCCTAAATGCCCACAGACAGATGAATGGATAAAGATGGGGTACATATATAAAATGGAATATTACTCGGCCAAAAAAAGGAATGAAACTGGGTCATTTGTAGAGACATCGATGGATCTAGAGACTGTCATACAGAATGAAGTAAGTCAGAAAGAGGAAATCAAATATTGTATATTAATGCATATATATGGAACCTTAAAAATGGTACAGATGAACTGGTTTGCAGGGAAGAAATAGAGACGCAGAGGTCGAGAACAAACGTATGGACACCAAGTGTGGGAAGCCATGGGGTGGTGGTGGTGGGATGAGTTGGGAGATTCGGGTTGACCTGTATACATGTATATGCATAAAATACATAACTAATAATAACCTGCTGTATAAAAAAAGTAAATAAAATTAAATTTCAAAATTTTAAAAAATAAAATTTAAAAATAAAACAGAAAAAATTTATTCCCTTCACACAGATGTATTTATAGGAATGAATAATTTCCATGCTTATATCTATAAATACATAAAAGAGGAATAAAATCTAACTTGAACCATAAACGAAAAAAAACCTGAACCCACCAGTTATACAGAGGAAAACCCTATCAGGGCACTTTCTCCAGCGGTAAACAATTCTGAAGTTGGTCAGAGGTGGGGAATCATCTCCCATCCAGCCAGGAACCCACCCCCCACGCAAGAAGCGTCCTCATTGCAAAGCTGGGAGACCGTGCCGAGGCATCTCTGAATAAAGGTGAGCTGAGCCCCAGGCCAGCTGCTGCTGAACTGTTCCCACCCTTCCCAGGTAAAACACCTGAATATGTACAAGGGCTTGAAAGCCTAGAGGAAGGGCCATGGAGCACACTAGCGAAAGCACGCAGGCCAAGTTGGTGACTGCAGGTCAGCCAGGGTGGTCCTGGCCCCGTGCTCTCTTCCGGAAGCTTTCCATTGTCCTGCCTGAGATACCCCTCCTGTCCCGGCCCCCACTGCGTTTTTCCTTCCTCACCTCTGTCAGGAGAGAAATTCCAGTGGAAGGTATGGGTGACACATCCTCTTCTTTACAGGTGGCAGCCTGGCAACTCCTGCAGAAAGGCCAGCAGTGCCCCACTCACACCGGGCCACCAACAAAGCTGTGGCCCCTCATTCCCTCCCACCAGCTCAGCCCCGAGACTGCTGACGGGGCAGAGAATATGGAGTCAGGCACAGCTTCAGGGGCTTTTGCTGACTGGAGCGCTGTTTATATTGACCTCAACCAGGCACACCTGGGGAGGGCCGGCCGGCAGGGTAAGGCTGCCCAGGTCAGCTAATCCGCAACCCTCAGGGAATCACATTGTTGAAAATGGACCTCGCTAAGGCAGAATAGAAGCCAAGGAAAATAAGGACACAATGCCATTTGCAGCACCGTAGATGAGTCTAGAGGTAATCACGTGACTTGTAGTAAGTCAGAAAGTGAAAGACACATATCATATCATATCACTTATAGGTGTTACCTAAAAATGGATACCAGGGCAGATATTTCCACGGAGAAGGGCAAACACAGATTCATTAAACACACTTATGGTTCACCTATGGAAAGGTGTGTGGATTGGTTTCATTACGATATCGGTGTTAACAGACATATACAAACACAGGTGACATATATAATCACCAAAGACCTACGGAATACCAAGAGAAGACTACTCAACATTCTGTCATAAGGTACCTGGGAAAAGGATCCCAGGGAGAACAGACATCTGTATATGTGTAAAAGAACCACATCTTCGACACCTACAATAAGCCAAACATTGTAATCAAACTTGCTGTAATAAAAAATAAAAATTTAAATTAAAAATACGAACAAGAAGTAGGGAGACAAACTTGAGGGGCTTTCTCCTGGCACATTCCATTCTAAATTCCAATCTAGAACACGACTTCCATTGAGGCTCTGCTGCCCTAGTAACCAGATTTGGTAAGGGAGAACTGCTGCCATCTTGTGGCCGTTTCACACAACAGCAGCTTTAATCCCAGCGCTAATGGTCAGTTGATATTCAAAATCATTGCAGGCCTGTAAATGACACCTGCCCTGGAAGCAAATCCTGGGGTCACATATCGACCAAAAAATTCAAAGGACGTCCATATTTCAAAACGACCGTTTCAAATGGCATATTTTATGTACATTAGTGTTCTGCTTCTTTGTCTTTCTTTCTTTTTTGGTTAAAAAGACGGGAATGGAAAAAGGCATCCCTCAGACTGGGCGAAAATCGTTGCAAACGAATCAATGGACAAAAGTTTAATCTCCAATATATATAAACAGCTCATGCAGCTTAATATTAAAAAAACAAACAACCCAATACAAAAATGGGCAGAAGATCTAAAGAGACGTTTCTTCAAAGAAGACACAGAGATGGCCAAGATGCACATGAAAAGCTGCTCAACAGCACTAATTATTAGAGAAATGCAAATCAAAACTACAATGAGGTATCACCTCACACCTGTTAGGATCGGCATCATCAGAAAATCTACAAACAACAAATTCTGGGGAGGGTGTGGACAAACGGAGCCCTCTTCCACTATTGGTGGGAATGTAAATTGATACAGTCACTATGGAGAACACTATGGAGTTTCCTTTAAAAAACTAGAAATAGAATTACCATCTGATCCAGCAATCCCACTTCTGGGCATATACCCAGAGAAAACCAGAAATCAAAAAGGCACATTCACCACAATGTTCATAGCAGCACTATTTACAATAGCCAGGTAATGGAAGCAACCTAAATGCCCACAGACAGATGAATGGATAAAGATGGGGTACATATATAAAATGGAATATTACTCGGCCAAAAAAAGGAATGAAACTGGGTCATTTGTAGAGACATCGTTGGATCTAGAGACTGTCATACAGAATGAAGTAAGTCAGAAAGAGGAAATCAAATATTGTATATTAATGCATATATGTGGAACCTAAAAAATGGTACAGATGAACTGGTTTGCAGGGAAGAAATAGAGACGCAGAGGTCGAGAACAAACGTATGGACACCAAGTGTGGGAAGCCATGGGGTGGTGGTGGTGGGATGAGTTGGGAGATTCGGGTTGACCTGTATACATGTATATGCATAAAATACATAACTAATAATAACCTGCTGTATAAAAAAAGTAAATAAAATTAAATTTCAAAATTTTAAAAAATAAAACAGAAAAAATTTATTCCCTTCACACAGATGTATTTATAGGAATGAATAATTTCCATGCTTATATCTATAAATACATAAAAGAGGAATAAAATCTAACTTGAACCATAAACGAAAAAAAACCTGAACCCACCAGTTATACAGAGGAAAACCCTATCAGGGCACTTTCTCCAGCGGTAAACAATTCTGAAGTTGGTTAGAGGTGGGGAATCATCTCCCATCCAGCCAGGAACCCACCCCCCACGCAAGAAGCGTCCTCATTGCAAAGCTGGGAGACCGTGCCGAGGCATCTCTGAATAAAGGTGAGCTGAGACCCAGGCCAGCTGCTGCTGAACTGTTCCCACCCTTCCCAGGTAAAACACCTGAATATGTACAAGGGCTTGAAAGCCTAGAGGAAGGGCCATGGAGCACACTAGCGAAAGCACGCAGGCCAAGTTGGTGACTGCAGGCCAGCCAGGGTGGTCCTGGCCCCGTGCGCTCTTCCGGAAGCTTTCCATTGTCCTGCCTGAGATACCCCTCCTGTCCCGGCCCCCACTGCGTTTTTCCTTCCTCACCTCTGTCAGGAGAGAAATTCCAGTGGAAGGTATGGGTGACACATCCTCTTCTTTACAGGTGGCAGCCTGGCAACTCCTGCAGAAAGGCCAGCAGTGCCCCACTCACACCGGGCCACCAACAAAGCTGTGGCCCCTCATTCCCTCCCACCAGCTCAGCCCCGAGACTGCTGACGGGGCAGAGAATATGGAGTCAGGCACAGCTTCAGGGGCTTTTGCTGACTGGAGCGCTGTTTATATTGACCTCAACCAGGCACACCTGGGGAGGGCCGGCCGGCAGGGTAAGGCTGCCCAGGTCAGCTAATCCGCAACCCTCAGGGAATCACATTGTTGAAAATGGACCTCGCTAAGGCAGAATAGAAGCCAAGGAAAATAAGGACACAATGCCATTTGCAGCACCGTAGATGAGTCTAGAGGTAATCACGTGACTTGTAGTAAGTCAGAAAGTGAAAGACACATATCATATCATATCACTTATAGGTGTTACCTAAAAATGGATACCAGGGCAGATATTTCCACGGAGAAGGGCAATCACAGATTCATTAAACACACTTATGGTTCACCTATGGAAAGGTGTGTGGATTGGTTTCATTACGATATCGGTGTTAACAGACATATACAAACACAGGTGACATATATAATCACCAAAGACCTACGGAATACCAAGAGAAGACTACTCAACATTCTGTCATAAGGTACCTGGGAAAAGGATCCCAGGGAGAACAGACATCTGTATATGTGTAAAAGAACCACATCTTCGACACCTACAATAAGCCAAACATTGTAATCAAACTTGCTGTAATAAAAAATAAAAATTTAAATTAAAAATACGAACAAGAAGTAGGGAGACAAACTTGAGGGGCTTTCTCCTGGCACATTCCATTCTAAATTCCAATCTAGAACACGACTTCCATTGAGGCTCTGCTGCCCTAGTAACCAGATTTGGTAAGGGAGAACTGCTGCCACCTTGTGGCCGTTTCACACAACAGCAGCTTTAATCCCAGCGCTAATGGTCAGTTGATATTCAAAATCATTGCAGGCCTGTAAATGACACCTGCCCTGGAAGCAAATCCTGGGGTCACATATCGACCAAAAAATTCAAAGGACGTCCATATTTCAAAACGACCGTTTCAAATGGCATATTTTATGTACATTAGTGTTCTGCTTCTTTGTCTTTCTTTCTTTTTTGGTTAAAAAGACGGGAATGGAAAAAGGCATCCCTCAGACTGGGCGAAAATCGTTGCAAACGAATCAATGGACAAAAGTTTAATCTCCAATATATATAAACAGCTCATGCAGCTTAATATTAAAAAAACAAACAACCCAATACAAAAATGGGCAGAAGATCTAAAGAGACGTTTCTTCAAAGAAGACACAGAGATGGCCAAGATGCACATGAAAAGCTGCTCAACAGCACTAATTATTAGAGAAATGCAAATCAAAACTACAATGAGGTATCACCTCACACCTGTTAGGATCGGCATCATCAGAAAATCTACAAACAACAAATTCTGGGGAGGGTATGGACAAACGGAGCCCTCTTCCACTATTGGTGGGAATGTAAATTGATACAGTCACTATGGAGAACACTATGGAGTTTCCTTTAAAAAACTAGAAATAGAATTACCATCTGATCCAGCAATCCCACTTCTGGGCATATACCCAGAGAAAACCATAAATCAAAAATGCACATTCACCACAATGTTCATAGCAGCACTATTTACAATAGCCAGGTAATGGAAGCATCCTAAATGCCCACAGACAGATGAATGGATAAAGATGGGGTACATATATAAAATGGAATATTACTCGGCCAAAAAAAGGAATGAAACTGGGTCATTTGTAGAGACATCGATGGATCTAGAGACTGTCATACAGAATGAAGTAAGTCAGAAAGAGGAAATCAAATATTGTATATTAATGCATATATATGGAACCTTAAAAATGGTACAGATGAACTGGTTTGCAGGGAAGAAATAGAGACGCAGAGGTCGAGAACAAACGTATGGACACCAAGTGTGGGAAGCCATGGGGTGGTGGTGGTGGGATGAGTTGGGAGATTCGGGTTGACCTGTATACATGTATATGCATAAAATACATAACTAATAATAACCTGCTGTATAAAAAAAGTAAATAAAATTAAATTTCAAAATTTTAAAAAATAAAATTTAAAAATAAAACAGAAAAAATTTATTCCCTTCACACAGATGTATTTATAGGAATGAATAATTTCCATGCTTATATCTATAAATACATAAAAGAGGAATAAAATCTAACTTGAACCATAAACGAAAAAAAACCTGAACCCACCAGTTATACAGAGGAAAACCCTATCAGGGCACTTTCTCCAGCGGTAAACAATTCTGAAGTTGGTCAGAGGTGGGGAATCATCTCCCATCCAGCCAGGAACCCACCCCCCACGCAAGAAGCGTCCTCATTGCAAAGCTGGGAGACCGTGCCGAGGCATCTCTGAATAAAGGTGAGCTGAGCCCCAGGCCAGCTGCTGCTGAACTGTTCCCACCCTTCCCAGGTAAAACACCTGAATATGTACAAGGGCTTGAAAGCCTAGAGGAAGGGCCATGGAGCACACTAGCGAAAGCACGCAGGCCAAGTTGGTGACTGCAGGTCAGCCAGGGTGGTCCTGGCCCCGTGCTCTCTTCCGGAAGCTTTCCATTGTCCTGCCTGAGATACCCCTCCTGTCCCGGCCCCCACTGCGTTTTTCCTTCCTCACCTCTGTCAGGAGAGAAATTCCAGTGGAAGGTATGGGTGACACATCCTCTTCTTTACAGGTGGCAGCCTGGCAACTCCTGCAGAAAGGCCAGCAGTGCCCCACTCACACCGGGCCACCAACAAAGCTGTGGCCCCTCATTCCCTCCCACCAGCTCAGCCCCGAGACTGCTGACGGGGCAGAGAATATGGAGTCAGGCACAGCTTCAGGGGCTTTTGCTGACTGGAGCGCTGTTTATATTGACCTCAACCAGGCACACCTGGGGAGGGCCGGCCGGCAGGGTAAGGCTGCCCAGGTCAGCTAATCCGCAACCCTCAGGGAATCACATTGTTGAAAATGGACCTCGCTAAGGCAGAATAGAAGCCAAGGAAAATAAGGACACAATGCCATTTGCAGCACCGTAGATGAGTCTAGAGGTAATCACGTGACTTGTAGTAAGTCAGAAAGTGAAAGACACATATCATATCATATCACTTATAGGTGTTACCTAAAAATGGATACCAGGGCAGATATTTCCACGGAGAAGGGCAAACACAGATTCATTAAACACACTTATGGTTCACCTATGGAAAGGTGTGTGGATTGGTTTCATTACGATATCGGTGTTAACAGACATATACAAACACAGGTGACATATATAATCACCAAAGACCTACGGAATACCAAGAGAAGACTACTCAACATTCTGTCATAAGGTACCTGGGAAAAGGATCCCAGGGAGAACAGACATCTGTATATGTGTAAAAGAACCACATCTTCGACACCTACAATAAGCCAAACATTGTAATCAAACTTGCTGTAATAAAAAATAAAAATTTAAATTAAAAATACGAACAAGAAGTAGGGAGACAAACTTGAGGGGCTTTCTCCTGGCACATTCCATTCTAAATTCCAATCTAGAACACGACTTCCATTGAGGCTCTGCTGCCCTAGTAACCAGATTTGGTAAGGGAGAACTGCTGCCATCTTGTGGCCGTTTCACACAACAGCAGCTTTAATCCCAGCGCTAATGGTCAGTTGATATTCAAAATCATTGCAGGCCTGTAAATGACACCTGCCCTGGAAGCAAATCCTGGGGTCACATATCGACCAAAAAATTCAAAGGACGTCCATATTTCAAAACGACCGTTTCAAATGGCATATTTTATGTACATTAGTGTTCTGCTTCTTTGTCTTTCTTTCTTTTTTGGTTAAAAAGACGGGAATGGAAAAAGGCATCCCTCAGACTGGGCGAAAATCGTTGCAAACGAATCAATGGACAAAAGTTTAATCTCCAATATATATAAACAGCTCATGCAGCTTAATATTAAAAAAACAAACAACCCAATACAAAAATGGGCAGAAGATCTAAAGAGACGTTTCTTCAAAGAAGACACAGAGATGGCCAAGATGCACATGAAAAGCTGCTCAACAGCACTAATTATTAGAGAAATGCAAATCAAAACTACAATGAGGTATCACCTCACACCTGTTAGGATCGGCATCATCAGAAAATCTACAAACAACAAATTCTGGGGAGGGTGTGGACAAACGGAGCCCTCTTCCACTATTGGTGGGAATGTAAATTGATACAGTCACTATGGAGAACACTATGGAGTTTCCTTTAAAAAACTAGAAATAGAATTACCATCTGATCCAGCAATCCCACTTCTGGGCATATACCCAGAGAAAACCAGAAATCAAAAAGGCACATTCACCACAATGTTCATAGCAGCACTATTTACAATAGCCAGGTAATGGAAGCAACCTAAATGCCCACAGACAGATGAATGGATAAAGATGGGGTACATATATAAAATGGAATATTACTCGGCCAAAAAAAGGAATGAAACTGGGTCATTTGTAGAGACATCGTTGGATCTAGAGACTGTCATACAGAATGAAGTAAGTCAGAAAGAGGAAATCAAATATTGTATATTAATGCATATATGTGGAACCTAAAAAATGGTACAGATGAACTGGTTTGCAGGGAAGAAATAGAGACGCAGAGGTCGAGAACAAACGTATGGACACCAAGTGTGGGAAGCCATGGGGTGGTGGTGGTGGGATGAGTTGGGAGATTCGGGTTGACCTGTATACATGTATATGCATAAAATACATAACTAATAATAACCTGCTGTATAAAAAAAGTAAATAAAATTAAATTTCAAAATTTTAAAAAATAAAACAGAAAAAATTTATTCCCTTCACACAGATGTATTTATAGGAATGAATAATTTCCATGCTTATATCTATAAATACATAAAAGAGGAATAAAATCTAACTTGAACCATAAACGAAAAAAAACCTGAACCCACCAGTTATACAGAGGAAAACCCTATCAGGGCACTTTCTCCAGCGGTAAACAATTCTGAAGTTGGTTAGAGGTGGGGAATCATCTCCCATCCAGCCAGGAACCCACCCCCCACGCAAGAAGCGTCCTCATTGCAAAGCTGGGAGACCGTGCCGAGGCATCTCTGAATAAAGGTGAGCTGAGACCCAGGCCAGCTGCTGCTGAACTGTTCCCACCCTTCCCAGGTAAAACACCTGAATATGTACAAGGGCTTGAAAGCCTAGAGGAAGGGCCATGGAGCACACTAGCGAAAGCACGCAGGCCAAGTTGGTGACTGCAGGCCAGCCAGGGTGGTCCTGGCCCCGTGCGCTCTTCCGGAAGCTTTCCATTGTCCTGCCTGAGATACCCCTCCTGTCCCGGCCCCCACTGCGTTTTTCCTTCCTCACCTCTGTCAGGAGAGAAATTCCAGTGGAAGGTATGGGTGACACATCCTCTTCTTTACAGGTGGCAGCCTGGCAACTCCTGCAGAAAGGCCAGCAGTGCCCCACTCACACCGGGCCACCAACAAAGCTGTGGCCCCTCATTCCCTCCCACCAGCTCAGCCCCGAGACTGCTGACGGGGCAGAGAATATGGAGTCAGGCACAGCTTCAGGGGCTATTGCTGACTGGAGCGCTGTTTATATTGACCTCAACCAGGCACACCTGGGGAGGGCCGGCCGGCAGGGTAAGGCTGCCCAGGTCAGCTAATCCGCAACCCTCAGGGAATCACATTGTTGAAAATGGACCTCGCTAAGGCAGAATAGAAGCCAAGGAAAATAAGGACACAATGCCATTTGCAGCACCGTAGATGAGTCTAGAGGTAATCACGTGACTTGTAGTAAGTCAGAAAGTGAAAGACACATATCATATCATATCACTTATAGGTGTTACCTAAAAATGGATACCAGGGCAGATATTTCCACGGAGAAGGGCAATCACAGATTCATTAAACACACTTATGGTTCACCAATGGAAAGGTGTGTGGATTGGTTTCATTACGATATCGGTGTTAACAGACATATACAAACACAGGTGACATATATAATCACCAAAGACCTACGGAATACCAAGAGAAGACTACTCAACATTCTGTCATAAGGTACCTGGGAAAAGGATCCCAGGGAGAACAGACATCTGTATATGTGTAAAAGAACCACATCTTCGACACCTACAATAAGCCAAACATTGTAATCAAACTTGCTGTAATAAAAAATAAAAATTTAAATTAAAAATACGAACAAGAAGTAGGGAGACAAACTTGAGGGGCTTTCTCCTGGCACATTCCAGTCTAAATTCCAATCTAGAACACGACTTCCATTGAGTCTCTGCTGCCCTAGTAACCAGATTTGGTAAGGGAGAACTGCTGCCACCTTGTGGCCGTTTCACACAACAGCAGCTTTAATCCCAGCGCTAATGGTCAGTTGATATTCAAAATCATTGCAGGCCTGTAAATGACACCTGCCCTGAAAACAAATCCTGGGGTCACATATCGACCAAAAAATTCAAAGGACGTCCATATTTCAAAACGACCGTTTCAAAAGGCATATTTTATGTACATTAGTGTTCTGCTTCTTTGTCTTTCTTTCTTTTTTGGTTAAAAAGACGGGAATGGAAAAAGGCATCCCTCAGACTGGGCGAAAATCGTTGCAAACGAATCAATGGACAAAAGTTTAATCTCCAATATATATAAACAGCTCATGCAGCTTAATATTAAAAAAACAAACAACCCAATACAAAAATGGGCAGAAGATCTAAAGAGACGTTTCTTCAAAGAAGACACAGAGATGGCCAAGATGCACATGAAAAGCTGCTCAACAGCACTAATTCTTAGAGAAATGCAAATCAAAACTACAATGAGGTATCACCTCACACCTGTTAGGATCGGCATCATCAGAAAATCTACAAACAACAAATTCTGGGGAGGGTGTGGACAAACGGAGCCCTCTTCCACTACTGGTGGGAATGTAAATTGATACAGTCACTATGGAGAACACTATGGAGTTTCCTTTAAAAAACTAGAAATAGAATTACCATCTGATCCAGCAATCCCACTTCTGGGCATATACCCAGAGAAAACCAGAAATCAAAAACGCACATTCACCACAATGTTCATAGCAGCACTATTTACAATAGCCAGGTAATGGAAGCAACCTAAATGCCCACAGACAGATGAATGGATACAGATGGGGTACATATATAAAATGGAATATTACTCGGCCACAAAAAGGAATGAAACAGGGTCATTTGTAGAGACATCGATGGATCTAGAGACTGTCATACAGAATGAAGTAAGTCAGAAAGAGGAAATCAAATATTGTATATTAATGCATATATGTGGAACCTAAAAAATGGTACAGATGAACTGGTTTGCAGGGAAGAAATAGAGACGCAGAGGTCGAGAACAAACGTATGGACACCAAGTGTGGGAAGCCATGGGGTGGTGGTGGTGGGATGAGTTGGGAGATTCGGGTTGACCTGTATACATGTATATGCATAAAATACATAACTAATAATAACCTGCTGTATAAAAAAAGTAAATAAAATTAAATTTCAAAATTTTAAAAAATAAAATTTAAAAATAAAACAGAAAAAATTTATTCCCTTCACACAGATGTATTTATAGGAATGAATAATTTCCATGCTTATATCTATAAATACATAAAAGAGGAATAAAATCTAACTTGAACCATAAACGAAAAAAAACCTGAACCCACCAGTTATACAGAGGAAAACCCTATCAGGGCACTTTCTCCAGCAGTAAACAATTCTGAAGTTGGTCAGAGGTGGGGAATCATCTCCCATCCAGCCAGGAACCCACCCCCCACGCAAGAAGCGTCCTCATTGCAAAGCTGGGAGACCGTGCCGAGGCATCTCTGAATAAAGGTGAGCTGAGCCCCAGGCCAGCTGCTGCTGACCTGTTCCCACCCTTCCCAGGTAAAACACCTGAATATGTACAAGGGCTTGAAAGCCTAGAGGAAGGGCCATGGAGCACACTAGCGAAAGCACGCAGGCCAAGTTGGTGACTGCAGGCCAGCCAGGGTGGTCCTGGCCCCGTGCGCTCTTCCGGAAGCTTTCCATTGTCCTGCCTGAGATACCCCTCCTGTCCCGGCCCCCACTGCGTTTTTCCTTCCTCACCTCTGTCAGGAGAGAAATTCCAGTGGAAGGTATGGGTGACACATCCTCCTCTTTACAGGTGGCAGCCTGGCAACTCCTGCAGAAAGGCCAGCAGTGACCCACTCACACCGGGCCACCAACAAAGCTGTGGCCCCCTCATTCCCTCCCACCAGCTCAGCCCCGAGACTGCTGACGGGGCAGAGAATATGGAGTCAGGCACAGCTTCAGGGGCTATTGCTGCCTGGAGCGCTGTTTATATTGACCTCAACCAGGCACACCTGGGGAGGGCCGGCCGGCAGGGTAAGGCTGCCCAGGTCAGCTAATCCGCAACCCTCAGGGAATCACATTGTTGAAAATGGACCTCGCTAAGGCAGAATAGAAGCCAAGGAAAAAAAGGACACAATGCCATTTGCAGCACCGTAGATGAGTCTAGAGGTAATCACGTGACTTGTAGTAAGTCAGAAAGTGAAAGACACATATCATATCATATCACTTATAGGTGTTACCTAAAAATGGATACCAAGGCAGATATTTCCACGGAGAAGGGCAATCACAGATTCATTAAACACACTTATGGTTCACCAATGGAAAGGTGTGTGGATTGGTTTCATTACGATATCGGTGTTAACAGACATATACAAACACAGGTGACATATATAATCACCAAAGACCTACGGAATACCAAGAGAAGACTACTCAACATTCTGTCATAAGGTACCTGGGAAAAGGATCCCAGGGAGAACAGACATCTGTATATGTGTAAAAGAACCACATCTTCGACACCTACAATAAGCCAAACATTGTAATCAAACTTGCTGTAATAAAAAATAAAAATTTAAATTAAAAATACGAACAAGAAGTAGGGAGACAAACTTGAGGGGCTTTCTCCTGGCACATTCCATTCTAAATTCCAATCTAGAACACGACTTCCATTGAGGCTCTGCTGCCCTAGTAACCAGATTTGGTAAGGGAGAACTGCTGCCACCTTGTGGCCGTTTCACACAACAGCAGCTTTAATCCCAGCGCTAATGGTCAGTTGATATTCAAAATCATTGCAGGCCTGTAAATGACACCTGCCCTGGAAGCAAATCCTGGGGTCACATATCGACCCAAAAATTCAAAGGACGTCCATATTTCAAAACGACCGTTTCAAAAGGCATATTTTATGTACATTAGTGTTCTGCTTCTTTGTCTTTCTTTCTTTTTTGGTTAAAAAGACGGGAATGGAAAAAGGCATCCCTCAGACTGGGCGAAAATCGTTGCAAACGATTCAATGGACAAAAGTTTAATCTCCAATATATATAAACAGCTCATGCAGCTTAATATTAAAAAAAACAAACAACCCAATACAAAAATGGGCAGAAGATCTAAAGAGACGTTTCTTCAAAGAAGACACAGAGATGGCCAAGATGCACATGAAAAGCTGCTCAACAGCACTAATTATTAGAGAAATGCAAATCAAAACTACAATGAGGTATCACCTCACACCTGTTAGGATCGGCATCATCAGAAAATCTACAAACAACAAATTCTGGGGAGGGTGTGGACAAACGGAGACCTCTTCCACTATTGGTGGGAATGTAAATTGATACAGTCACTATGGAGAACACTATGGAGTTTCCTTTAAAAAACTAGAAATAGAATTACCATCTGATCCAGCAATCCCACTTCTGGGCATATACCCAGAGAAAACCAGAAATCAAAAAGGCACATTCACCACAATATTCATAGCAGCACTATTTACAATAGCCAGGTAATGGAAGCAACCTAAATGCCCACAGACAGATGAATGGATAAAGATGGGGTACATATATAAAATGGAATATTACTCGGCCAAAAAAAGGAATGAAACTGGGTCATTTGTAGAGACATCGTTGGATCTAGAGACTGTCATACAGAATGAAGTAAGTCAGAAAGAGGAAATCAAATATTGTATATTAATGCATATATGTGGAACCTAAAAAATGGTACAGATGAACTGGTTTGCAGGGAAGAAATAGAGACGCAGTGGTCGAGAACAAACGTATGGACACCAAGTGTGGGAAGCCATGGGGTGGTGGTGGTGGGATGAGTTGGGAGATTCGGGTTGAACTGTATACATGTATATGCATAAAATACATAACTAATAATAACCTGCTGTATAAAAAAAGTAAATAAAATTAAATTTCAAAATTTTAAAAAATAAAATTTAAAAATAAAACAGAAAAAATTTATTCCCTTCACACAGATGTATTTATAGGAATGAATAATTTCCATGCTTATATCTATAAATACATAAAAGAGGAATAAAATCTAACTTGAACCATAAACGAAAAAAAACCTGAACCCACCAGTTATACAGAGGAAAACCCTATCAGGGCACTTTCTCCAGCGGTAAACAATTCTGAAGTTGGTCAGAGGTGGGGAATCATCTCCCATCCAGCCAGGAACCCACCCCCCACGCAAGAAGCGTCCTCATTGCAAAGCTGGAGACCGTGCCGAGGCATCTCTGAATAAAGGTGAGCTGAGCCCCAGGCCAGCTGCTGCTGAACTGTTCCCACCCTTCCCAGGTAAAACACCTGAATATGTACAAGGGCTTGAAAGCCTAGAGGAAGGGCCATGGAGCACACTAGCGAAAGCACGCAGGCCAAGTTGGTGACTGCAGGCCAGCCAGGGTGGTCCTGGCCCCGTGCGCTCTTCCGGAAGCTTTCCATTGTCCTGCCTGAGATACCCCTCCTGTCCCGGCCCCCACTGCGTTTTTCCTTCCTCACCTCTGTCAGGAGAGAAATTCCAGTGGAAGGTATGGGTGACACATCCTCTTCTTTACAGGTGGCAGCCTGGCAACTCCTGCAGAAAGGCCAGCAGTGCCCCACTCACACCGGGCCACCAACAAAGCTGTGGCCCCTCATTCCCTCCCACCAGCTCAGCCCCGAGACTGCTGACGGGGCAGAGAATATGGAGTCAGGCACAGCTTCAGGGGCTATTGCTGACTGGAGCGCTGTTTATATTGACCTCAACCAGGCACACCTGGGGAGGGCCGGCCGGCAGGGTAAGGCTGCCCAGGTCAGCTAATCCGCAACCCTCAGGGAATCACATTGTTGAAACTGGACCTCGCTAAGGCAGAATAGAAGCCAAGGAAAATAAGGACACAATGCCATTTGCAGCACCGTAGATGAGTCTAGAGGTAATCACGTGACTTGTAGTAAGTCAGAAAGTGAAAGACACATATCATATCATATCACTTATAGGTGTTACCTAAAAATGGATACCAGGGCAGATATTTCCACGGAGAAGGGCAATCACAGATTCATTAAACACACTTATGGTTCACCAATGGAAAGGTGTGTGGATTGGTTTCATTACGATATCGGTGTTAACAGACATATACAAACACAGGTGACATATATAATCACCAAAGACCTACGGAATACCAAGAGAAGACTACTCAACATTCTGTCATAAGGTACCTGGGAAAAGGATCCCAGGGAGAACAGACATCTGTATATGTGTAAAAGAACCACATCTTCGACACCTACAATAAGCCAAACATTGTAATCAAACTTGCTGTAATAAAAAATAAAAATTTAAATTAAAAATACGAACAAGAAGTAGGGAGACAAACTTGAGGGGCTTTCTCCTGGCACATTCCAGTCTAAATTCCAATCTAGAACACGACTTCCATTGAGTCTCTGCTGCCCTAGTAACCAGATTTGGTAAGGGAGAACTGCTGCCACCTTGTGGCCGTTTCACACAACAGCAGCTTTAATCCCAGCGCTAATGGTCAGTTGATATTCAGAATCATTGCAGGCCTGTAAATGACACCTGCCCTGAAAACAAATCCTGGGGTCACATATCGACCAAAAAATTCAAAGGACGTCCATATTTCAAAACGACCGTTTCAAAAGGCATATTTTATGTACATTAGTGTTCTGCTTCTTTGTCTTTCTTTCTTTTTTGGTTAAAAAGACGGGAATGGAAAAAGGCATCCCTCAGACTGGGCGAAAATCGTTGCAAACGAATCAATGGACAAAAGTTTAATCTCCAATATATATAAACAGCTCATGCAGCTTAATATTAAAAAAACAAACAACCCAATACAAAAATGGGCAGAAGATCTAAAGAGACGTTTCTTCAAAGAAGACACAGAGATGGCCAAGATGCACATGAAAAGCTGCTCAACAGCACTAATTCTTAGAGAAATGCAAATCAAAACTACAATGAGGTATCACCTCACACCTGTTAGGATCGGCATCATCAGAAAATCTACAAACAACAAATTCTGGGGAGGGTGTGGACAAACGGAGCCCTCTTCCACTACTGGTGGGAATGTAAATTGATACAGCCACTATGGAGAACACTATGGAGTTTCCTTTAAAAAACTAGAAATAGAATTACCATCTGATCCAGCAATCCCACTTCTGGGCATATACCCAGAGAAAACCAGAAATCAAAAAGGCACATTCACCACAATGTTCATAGCAGCACTATTTACAATAGCCAGGTAATGGAAGCAACCTAAATGCCCACAGACAGATGAATGGATACAGATGGGGTACATATATAAAATGGAATATTACTCGGCCACAAAAAGGAATGAAACTGGGTCATTTGTAGAGACATCGATGGATCTAGAGACTGTCATACAGAATGAAGTAAGTCAGAAAGAGGAAATCAAATATTGTATATTAATGCATATATGTGGAACCTAAAAAATGGTACAGATGAACTGGTTTGCAGGGAAGAAATAGAGACGCAGAGGTCGAGAACAAACGTATGGACACCAAGTGTGGGAAGCCATGGGGTGGTGGTGGTGGGATGAGTTGGGAGATTCGGGTTGACCTGTATACATGTATATGCATAAAATACATAACTAATAATAACCTGCTGTATAAAAAAAGTAAATAAAATTAAATTTCAAAATTTTAAAAAATAAAATTTAAAATAAAACAGAAAAAATTTATTCCCTTCACACAGATGTATTTATAGGAATGAATTATTTCCATGCTTATATCTATAAATACATAAAAGAGAAATAAAATCTAACTTGAACCATAAACGAAAAAAAACCTGAACCCACCAGTTATACAGAGGAAAACCCTATCAGGGCACTTTCTCCAGCAGTAAACAATTCTGAAGTTGGTCAGAGGTGGGGAATCATCTCCCATCCAGCCAGGAACCCACCCCCCACGCAAGAAGCGTCCTCATTGCAAAGCTGGGAGACCGTGCCGAGGCATCTCTGAATAAAGGTGAGCTGAGCCCCAGGCCAGCTGCTGCTGACCTGTTCCCACCCTTCCCAGGTAAAACACCTGAATATGTACAAGGGCTTGAAAGCCTAGAGGAAGGGCCATGGAGCACACTAGCGAAAGCACGCAGGCCAAGTTGGTGACTGCAGGCCAGCCAGGGTGGTCCTGGCCCCGTGCGCTCTTCCGGAAGCTTTCCATTGTCCTGCCTGAGATACCCCTCCTGTCCCGGCCCCCACTGCGTTTTTCCTTCCTCACCTCTGTCAGGAGAGAAATTCCAGTGGAAGGTATGGGTGACACATCCTCCTCTTTACAGGTGGCAGCCTGGCAACTCCTGCAGAAAGGCCAGCAGTGCCCCACTCACACCGGGCCACCAACAAAGCTGTGGCCCCCTCATTCCCTCCCACCAGCTCAGCCCCGAGACTGATGACGGGGCAGAGAATATGGAGTCAGGCACAGCTTCAGGGGCTATTGCTGCCTGGAGCGCTGTTTATATTGACCTCAACCAGGCACACCTGGGGAGGGCCGGCCGGCAGGGTAAGGCTGCCCAGGTCAGCTAATCCGCAACCCTCAGGGAATCACATTGTTGAAAATGGACCTCGCTAAGGCAGAATAGAAGCCAAGGAAAAAAAGGACACAATGCCATTTGCAGCACCGTAGATGAGTCTAGAGGTAATCACGTGACTTGTAGTAAGTCAGAAAGTGAAAGACACATATCATATCATATCACTTATAGGTGTTACCTAAAAATGGATACCAAGGCAGATATTTCCACGGAGAAGGGCAATCACAGATTCATTAAACACACTTATGGTTCACCAATGGAAAGGTGTGTGGATTGGTTTCATTACGATATCGGTGTTAACAGACATATACAAACACAGGTGACATATATAATCACCAAAGACCTACGGAATACCAAGAGAAGACTACTCAACATTCTGTCATAAGGTACCTGGGAAAAGGATCCCAGGGAGAACAGACATCTGTATATGTGTAAAAGAACCACATCTTCGACACCTACAATAAGCCAAACATTGTAATCAAACTTGCTGTAATAAAAAATAAAAATTTAAATTAAAAATACGAACAAGAAGTAGGGAGACAAACTTGAGGGGCTTTCTCCTGGCACATTCCATTCTAAATTCCAATCTAGAACACGACTTCCATTGAGGCTCTGCTGCCCTAGTAACCAGATTTGGTAAGGGAGAACTGCTGCCACCTTGTGGCCGTTTCACACAACAGCAGCTTTAATCCCAGCGCTAATGGTCAGTTGATATTCAAAATCATTGCAGGCCTGTAAATGACACCTGCCCTGAAAACAAATCCTGGGGTCACATATCGACCCAAAAATTCAAAGGACGTCCATATTTCAAAACGACCGTTTCAAAAGGCATATTTTATGTACATTAGTGTTCTGCTTCTTTGTCTTTCTTTCTTTTTTGGTTAAAAAGACGGGAATGGAAAAAGGCATCCCTCAGACTGGGCGAAAATCGTTGCAAACGAATCAATGGACAAAAGTTTAATCTCCAATATATATAAACAGCTCATGCAGCTTAATATTAAAAAAACAAACAACCCAATACAAAAATGGGCAGAAGATCTAAAGAGACGTTTCTTCAAAGAAGACACAGAGATGGCCAAGATGCACATGAAAAGCTGCTCAACAGCACTAATTCTTAGAGAAATGCAAATCAAAACTACAATGAGGTATCACCTCACACCTGTTAGGATCGGCATCATCAGAAAATCTACAAACAACAAATTCTGGGGAGGGTGTGGACAAACGGAGCCCTCTTCCACTACTGGTGGGAATGTAAATTGATACAGTCACTATGGAGAACACTATGGAGTTTCCTTTAAAAAACTAGAAATAGAATTACCATCTGATCCAGCAATCCCACTTCTGGGCATATACCCAGAGAAAACCATAAATCAAAAAGGCACATTCACCACAATGTTCATTGCAGCACTATTTACAATAGCCAGGTAATGGAAGCAACCTAAATGCCCACAGACAGATGAATGGATACAGATGGGGTACATATATAAAATGGAATATTACTCGGCCACAAAAAGGAATGAAACTGGGTCATTTGTAGAGACATCGATGGATCTAGAGACTGTCATACAGAATGAAGTAAGTCAGAAAGAGGAAATCAAATATTGTATATTAATGCATATATGTGGAACCTAAAAAATGGTACAGATGAACTGGTTTGCAGGGAAGAAATAGAGACGCAGAGGTCGAGAACAAACGTATGGACACCAAGTGTGGGAAGCCATGGGGTGGTGGTGGTGGGATGAGTTGGGAGATTCGGGTTGACCTGTATACATGTATATGCATAAAATACATAACTAATAATAACCTGCTGTATAAAAAAAGTAAATAAAATTAAATTTCAAAATTTTAAAAAATAAAATTTAAAAATAAAACAGAAAAAATTTATTCCCTTCACACAGATGTATTTATAGGAATGAATTATTTCCATGCTTATATCTATAAATACATAAAAGAGGAATAAAATCTAACTTGAACCATAAACGAAAAAAAACCTGAACCCACCAGTTATACAGAGGAAAACCCTATCAGGGCACTTTCTCCAGCGGTAAACAATTCTGAAGTTGGTCAGAGGTGGGGAATCATCTCCCATCCAGCCAGGAACCCACCCCCCACGCAAGAAGCGTCTTCATTGCAAAGCTGGGAGACCGTGCCGAGGCATCTCTGAATAAAGGTGAGCTGAGCCCCAGGCCAGCTGCTGCTGAACTGTTCCCACCCTTCCCACGTAAAACACCTGAATATGTACAAGGGCTTGAAAGCCTAGAGGAAGGGCCATGGAGCACACTAGCGAAAGCACGCAGGCCAAGTTGGTGACTGCAGGCCAGCCAGGGTGGTCCTGGCCCCGTGCACTCTTCCGGAAGCTTTCCATTGTCCTGCCTGAGATACCCCTCCTGTCCCGGCCCCCACTGCGTTTTTCCTTCCTCACCTCTGTCAGGAGAGAAATTCCAGTGGAAGGTATGGGTGACACATCCTCTTCTTTACAGGTGGCAGCCTGGCAACTCCTGCAGAAAGGCCAGGAGTGCCCCACTCACACCGGGCCACCAACAAAGCTGTGGCCCCCTCATTCCCTCCGACCAGCTCAGCCCCGAGACTGCTGACGGGGCAGAGAATATGGAGTAAGGCACAGCTTCAGGGGCTATTGCTGACTGGAGCGCTGTTTATATTGACCTCAACCAGGCACACCTGGGGAGGGCCGGCCGGCAGGGTAAGGCTGCCCAGGTCAGCTAATCCGCAACCCTCAGGGAATCACATTGTTGAAAATGGACCTCGCTAAGGCAGAATAGAAGCCAAGGAAAATAAGGACACAATGCCATTTGCAGCACCGTAGATGAGTCTAGAGGTAATCACGTGACTTGTAGTAAGTCAGAAAGTGAAAGACACATATCATATCATATCACTTATAGGTGTTACCTAAAAATGGATACCAGGGCAGATATTTCCACGGAGAAGGGCAATCACAGATTCATTAAACACACTTATGGTTCACCAATGGAAAGGTGTGTGGATTGGTTTCATTACGATATCGGTGTTAACAGACATATACAAACACAGGTGACATATATAATCACCAAAGACCTACGGAATACCAAGAGAAGACTACTCAACATTCTGTCATAAGGTACCTGGGAAAAGGATCCCAGGGAGAACAGACATCTGTATATGTGTAAAAGAACCACATCTTCGACACCTACAATAAGCCAAACATTGTAATCAAACTTGCTGTAATAAAAAATAAAAATTTAAATTAAAAATACGAACAAGAAGTAGGGAGACAAACTTGAGGGGCTTTCTCCTGGCACATTCCAGTCTAAATTCCAATCTAGAACACGACTTCCATTGAGGCTCTGCTGCCCTAGTAACCAGATTTGGTAAGGGAGAACTGCTGCCACCTTGTGGCCGTTTCACACAACAGCAGCTTTAATCCCAGCGCTAATGGTCACTTGATATTCAAAATCATTGCAGGCCTGTAAATGACACCTGCCCTGGAAGCAAATCCTGGGGTCACGTATCGACCAAAAAATTCAAAGGACGTCCATATTTCAAAACGACCGTTTCAAAAGGCATATTTTATGCACATTAGTGTTTTGCTTCTTTGTCTTTCTTTCTTTTTTGGTTAAAAAGACGGGAATGGAAAAAGGCATCCCTCAGACTGGGCGAAAATCGTTGCAAACGAATCAATGGACAGAGGTTTAATCTCCAATATATATAAACAGCTCATGCAGCTTAATATTAAAAAAACAAACAACCCAATACAAAAATGGGCAGAAGTTCTGAAGAGACGTTTCTTCAAAGAAGACACAGAGATGGCCAAGACGCACATGAAAAGCTGCTCAAGGGCACTAATTATTAGAGAAATGCAAATCAAAACTACAATGAGGTATCACCTCACACCTGTTAGGATCGGCATCATCAGAAAATCTACAAACAACAAATTCTGGGGAGGGTGTGGACAAAAGGAGCCCTCTTCCACTATTGGTGGGAATGTAAATTGATACCGTCACTATGGAGAACAGTATGGAGTTTCCTTTAAAAAACTAGAAATAGAATTACCATCTGATCCAGCAATCCCACTTCTGGGCATATACCCAGAGAAAACCATAAATCAAAAAGGCACATTCACCACAATGTTCATTGCAGCACTATTTACAATAGCCAGGTAATGGAAGCAACCTAAATGCCCACAGACAGATGAATGGATAAAGATGGGGTACATATATAAAATGGAATATTACTCGGCCATAAAAAGGAATGAAACTGGGTCTTTTGTAGAGACATCGATGGATCTAGAGACTGTCATATAGAATGAAGTAAGTCAGAAAGAGGAAAACAAATATTGTATATTAATGCATATATGTGGAACCTAAAAGATGGTACAGATGAACTTGTTTGCAGGGAAGAAATAGAGACAGAGAGGTAGAGAACAAACGTATGGACACCAAGTGCGGGAAGGCATAGGGTGGTGTTGGTGGGATGAGTTGGGAGATTGGGATTGACCTGTGTACATGTATATGCATAAAATACATAACTGATAATAACCTGCTGTATAAAAAAGTAAATAAAATTAAATTTCAAAATTTTAAAAAATAAAATTTAAAAATAAAACAGAAAAAAGTTCTTCCCTTCACACACATGTATTTATAGGAATGAATTATTTCCATGCTTATATCTATAAATACATAAAAGAGGAATAAAATCTAACTTGAACCATAAATGAAAAAAAACCTGAACCCACCAGTTATACAGAGGAAAACCCTATCAGGGCACTTGCTCCAGCGGTAAACAATTCTGAAATTGGTCAGAGGTGTGGAATCATCTCCCATCCAGCTAGCACCCACCCCCCACGCAAGGAGCGTCCTCATTGCAAAGCTGGGAGACCGTGCCGAGGCATCTCTGAATAAAGGTGAGCTGAGCCCCAGGCCAGCTGCTGCTGAACTGTTCCCACCCTTCCCAGGTAAAACACCTGAATATGTACAAGGGCTTGAAAGCCTAGAGGAATGGCCGTGGAGCCACACTAGCGACAGCACGCAGGCCAACTTGGTGCCTGCAGGCCAGCCAGGGTGGTCCTGGCCCCGGGTACTCTTCCGGAAGCTTTCCTTTGTCCTGCCTGTGATACCCTTCCTGTCCCGGCCCCCACTGCTTTTTTCCTTCCTCACCTCTGTCCGGAGAGAAATTCCAGCGGAAGGTATGGGTGACACATCCTCTTCTTTACAGGTGGCAGCATGGCAACTCCTGCAGAAAGGCCAGCAGTGCCCCACTCACACTGCGCCGCCAACAAAGCTGTGGCCCCTGATTCCCTCCCACCAGCTCAGCCCCGAGACTGCTGACAGGGCAGAGAATATGGAGTCAGGCACAGCTTCAGGGGCTATTGCTGCCTGGAGCGCTGTTTATATTGACCTCAACCAGGCACACCTGGGGAGGGCCGGCCGGCAGGGTAAGGCTGCCCAGGTCAGCTAATCCACAACCCTCAGGGAATCACATTGTTGAAAATGGACCTCGCTAAGGCAGAATAGAAGCAAAGGAAAATAAGGACACAGTGCCATTTGCAGCACCGTAGATGAGTCTAGAGGTAATCACGTGACATGTAGTAAGTCAGAAAGTGAAAGACACATCATATCATATCACTTATAGGTGTTACCTAAAAATGGATACCAGGGCAGATATTTCCACGGAGAAGGGCAATCACAGATTCATTAAACAAACATGGTTCACCAATGGAAAGGTGTGAGGATTGGTTTCATTACGATATCGGGGTTAACAGACTTATACAAACACAGGTGACATATATAATCACCAAACACCTACGGAATACCAAAAGACTACTCAACATTCTGTCATAACGTACATGGGAAAAGGATCCCAGGAAAAACAGACATCTGTATATGTGTAAAAGAACCACATCTTCCACACCTCCAACAAGCCAAACATTGTAATCAAACTTGCTGTCATAAAAAATAAAAATTAAATTAAAAACACAAACAAGAAGTAGGGAGACAAACTTGAGGGGCTTTCTCTTGGCACATTCCACTCTAAATTCCAATCTAGAACACGACTTCCATTGAGGCTCTGTTGCCCTAGTAACCAGAATTGGTAAGGGAGAACTGCTGCCACCTTGTGGCCGTTTCACACAACAGCAGCTTTAATCCCAGCGCTAATGGTCAGTTGATATTCAAAATCATTGCAGACCTGTAAATGACACCTGCCCTGAAAACAAATCCTGGGGTCACATATCGACCAAAAAATTCAAAGGACGTCCATATTTCAAAACGACCGCTTCAAAAGGCATATTTTATGCACATTTGTTTTCTGCTTCTTTTTCTTTCTTTCTTTTTTGGTTAAAAAAACGGGAATGGAAAAAGGCATCCCTCAGAAGGGGCGAAAATCGTTGCAAACGAATCAATGGACAGAGGTTTAATCTCCAATATATATAAACAGCTCATGCAGCTTAATATTAAAAAAACAAACAACCCAATACAAAAATGGGCAGAAGATCTAAAGAGACGTTTCTTTAAAGAAGACACAGAGATGGCCAAGACGCACATGAAAAGCTGCTCAACAGCACTAATTATTAGAGAAATGCAAATCAAAACTACAATGAGGTATCACCTCACACCTGTTAGAATCGGCATCATCAGAAAATCTACAAACAACAAATTCTGGGGAGGGTGTGGACAAAAGGAGCCCTCTTCCACTATTGGTGGGAATGTAAATTGATACAGTCACTATGGAGAACACTATGGAGTTTCCTTAAAAAAACTAGAAATAGAATTACCATCTGATCCAGCAATCCCACTTCTGGGCATATACCCAGAGAAAACCATAAATCAAAAAGGCACATTCACCACAATGTTCATTGCAGCACTATTTACAATAGCCAGGTAATGGAAGCAATCTAAATGCCCACAGACAGATGAACGGATAAAATTGGGGTACATATATAAAATGGAATATTACTCGGCCATAAAAAGGAATGAAACTGGGTCATTTGTAGAGACATCGATGGATCTAGAGACTGTCATACAGAATGAAGTAAGTCAGAAAGAGGAAAACAAATATTGTATATTAATGCATATATGTGGAACCTAAAAAATGGTACAGATGAACTGGTTTGCAGGGAAGAAATAGAGACACACAGGTAGAGAACAAACGGATGGACACCAAGTGTGGGAAGCCATGGGGTGGTGGTGGTGGGATGAGTTGGGAGATTGAGATTGACCTGTATACATGTATATGCATAAAATACATAACTAATAATAACCTGCTGTATAAAAAAGTAAATAAAATTAAATTTCAAAATTATAAAAAATAAAATTTAAAAATAAAAGAGAAAAAAGTTCTTCCCTTCACACAGATGTATTTATAGGAATGAATTATTTCCATGCTTATATCTATAAATACATAAAAGAGGAATAAAAGCTAACTTGAACCATAAAAGAAGAAAAACCTGAACCCACCAGTTATACAGAGGAAAACGCTATCAGGGCACTTGCTCCAGCGGTAAACAATTCTGAAATTGGTCAGAGGTGGGGAATCATCTCCCATACAGCCAGCAACCCACCCCCCACACAAGGAGCGTCCTCATTGCAAAGCTGGGGGACCGTGCCGAGGCATCTCTGAATAAAGGTGAGCTGAGCCCCAGGCCAGCTGCTGCTGAACTGTTCCCACCCTTCCCAGGTAAAACACCTGAATATGTACAAGGGCTTGAAAGACTAGAGGAAGGGCCGTGGAGCCACATCAGTGACAGCACGCAGGCCAACTTGGTGCCTGCAGGCCAGCCAGGGTGGTCCTGGCCCCGGGCCCTCTTCCGGAAGCTTTCCATTGTGCTGCCTGAGATACCCCACCTGTCCCGGCCCCCACTGCTTTTTTCCTTCCTCACCTCTGTCCGGAGAGAAATTCCAGCGGAAGGTATGGGGGACACATCCTCTTCTTTACAGGAGGCAGCCTGGCAACTCCTGCAAAAAGGTCAGCAGAACCCCACTCACACCGGGCCACGAACAAAGCTGTGGCCCCTCACTCCCACCCACCAGCACAGCCCCGAGACTGCTGACGGGGCAGAGAATATGGAGTCAGGCACAGCTTCAGGGGCTGTTGCTGCCTGGAGCGCTGTTTATATTGACCTCAACCAGGCACACCTGGGGAGGGCTGGCCAGCAGGATAAGGCTGCCCACGTCAGCTAATCCACAACCCGCAGGGAATCACATTGATGAAAATGGACCTCGCTAAGTCAGAATAGAAGGCAAGGAAAAAATGGACACAATGCCATTTGCAGCACCGTAGATGAGTCTAGAGGTAATCACGTGACATGTAGTAAGTCAGAAAGTGAAAGACACATATCATATCATATCACTTATAGGTGTTACCTAAAAATGGATACCAGGGCAGATATTTCCACGGAGAAGGGCAATCACAGATTCATTAAACAAACTTATGGTTCACCAATGGAAAGGTGTGAGGATTGGTTTCATTACGATATCGGGGTTAACAGACTTATACAAACACAGGTGACATATATAATCACCAAACACCTACGGAATACCAAAAGACTACTCAACATTCTGTCATAACGTACATGGGAAAAGGATCCCAGGAAAAACAGACATCTGTATATGTGTAAAAGAACCACATCTTCCACACCTCCAACAAGCCAAACATTGTAATCAAACTTGCTGTCATAAAAAATAAAAATTAAATTAAAAACACAAACAAGAAGTAGGAAGACAAACTTGAGGGGCTTTCTCCTGGCCCATTCCATTCTAAATTCCAATCTAGAACACGACTTCCATTGAGGCTCTGTTGCCCTAGGAACCAGATTTGGTAAGGGAGAACTGCTGCCACCTTGTGGCCGTTTCACACAACAGCAGCTTTAATCCCCGCGCTAATGGTCACTTGATATTCAAAATCATTGCAGGCCTGTAAATGACACCTGCCCTGGAAGCAAATCCTGGGGTCACATATCGACCAAAAAATTCAAAGGACGTCCATATTTCAAAACGACCGTTTCAAAAGGCATATTTTATGCACATTAGTGTTCTGCTTCTTTTTCTTTCTTTCTTTTTTGGTTAAAAAACGGAAATGGAAAAAGGCATCCCTCAGAAGGGGCGAAAATAGTTGCAAACGAATCAATGGACAAAGGTTTAATCTCCAATATATATAAACAGTTCATGCAGCTTAATATAAAAAAACAAACAGCCCAATACAAAAATGGGCAGAAGATCTAAAGAGACGTTTCTTTAAAGAAGACACAGAGATGGCCAAGACGCACATGAAAAGCTGCTCAACAGCACTAATTATTAGAGAAATGCAAATCAAATCTACAATGAGGTATAACCTCACACCTGTTAGGATCGGCATCATCAGAAAATCTACAAACAACAAATTCTGGGGAGGGTGTGGACAAAAGGAGCCCTCTTCCACTATTGGGGGGAATGTAAATTGATACAGTCACTATGGAGAACACTATGGAGTTTCCTTAAAAAAACTAGAAATAGAATTACCATCTGATCCAGCAATCCCACTTCTGGGCATATACCCAGAGAAAACCATAAATCAAAAAGGCACATTCACCACAATGTTCATTGCAGCACTATTTACAATAGCCAGGTAATGGAAGCAACCTAAATGCCCACAGACAGATGAATGGATAAAATTGGGGTACATATATAAAATGGAATATTACTCGGCCATAAAAAGGAATGAAACTGGGTCATTTGTAGAGACATCGATGGATCTAGGGACTGTCATACAGAATGAAGTAAGTCAGAAAGAGGAAAACAAATATTGTATATTAATGCATATATGTGGAACCTAAAAGATGGTACAGATGAACTGGTTTGCAGGGAAGAAATAGAGACACACAGGTAGAGAACAAACGTATGGACACCAAGTGTGGGAAGCCATGGGGTGGTGGTGGTGGGATGAGTTGGGAGATTGAGATTGACCTGTATACATGTATAGGCATAAAATACATAACTAATAATAACCTGCTGTATAAAAAAGTAAATAAAATTAAGTTTCAAAATTATAAAAAATAAAATTTAAAAATAAAAGAGAAAAAAGTTCTTCCCTTCACACAGATGTATTTATAGGAATGAATTATTTCCATGCTTATATCTATAAATACATAAAAGAGGAATAAAAGCTAACTTGAACCATAAAAGAAGAAAAACCTGAACCCACCAGTTATACAGAGGAAAACGCTATCAGGGCACTTGCTCCAGCGGTAAACAATTCTGAAATTGGTCAGAGGTGGGGAATCATCTCCCATACAGCCAGCAACCCACCCCCCACACAAGGAGCGTCCTCATTGCAAAGCTGGGGGACCGTGCCGAGGCATCTCTGAATAAAGGTGAGCTGAGCCCCAGGCCAGCTGCTGCTGAACTGTTCCCACCCTTCCCAGGTAAAACACCTGAATATGTACAAGGGCTTGAAAGACTAGAGGAAGGGCCGTGGAGCCACACCAGCGACAGCATGCAGGCCAACTTGGTGCCTGCAGACCCGCCACGGTGGTCCGGGCCCCGGGCCCTCTTCCGGAAGCTTTCCATTGTCCTGCCTGTGATACCCCACCTGTCCCGGCCCCCACTGCTTTTTTCCTTCCTCACCTCTGTCCGGAGAGAAATTCCAGCGGAAGGTATGGGTGACACATCCTGTTCTTTACAGGTGGCAGCCTGGCAACACCTGCAGAAAGGCCAGCAGTGCCCCACTCACACTGCGCCGCCAACAAAGCTGTGGCCCCTCATTCCCTCCCACCAGCTCAGCCCCGAGACTGCTGACGGGGCAGAGAATATGGAGTCAGGCACAGCTTCAGGGGCTATTGCTGCCTGGAGCGCTGTTTATATTGACCTCAACCAGGCACACCTGGGGAGGGCCGGCCGGCAGGATAAGGCTGCCCACGTCAGCTAATCCACAACCCGCAGGGAATCACATTGTTGAAATGGACCTCGCTAAGTCAGAATAGAAGGCAAGGAAAAAAAGGACACAATGCCATTTGCAGCACCGTAGATGAGTCTAGAGGTAATCACGTGACATGTAGTAAGTCAGAAACAGAAAGACACATATCATATCATATCACTTATAGGTGTTACCTAAAAATGGATACCAGGGCAGATATTTCCACGGAGAAGGGCAATCACAGATTCATTAAACAAACTTATGGTTCACCAATGGAAAGGTGTGAGGATTGGTTTCATTATGATATCGGGGTTAACAGACTTATACAAACACAGGTGACATATATAATCAGCAAACACCTACGGAATACCAAAAGACTACTCAACATTCTGTCATAACGTACATGGGAAAAGGATCCCAGGAAAAACAGACATCTGTATATGTGTAAAAGAACCACATCTTCCACACCTCCAACAAGCCAAACACTGTAATCAAACTTGCTGTCATAAAAAATAAAATTTAAATTAAAAACACAAACAAGAAGTAGGGAGACAAAGTTGAGGGGCTTTCTCCTGGCACATTCCATTGTAAATTCCAATCTAGAACACGACTTCCATTGAGGCTCTGTTGCCCTAGTAACCAGAATTGGTAAGGGAGAACTGCTGCCACCTTGTGGCCGTTTCACACAACAGCAGCTTTAATCCCAGCGCTAATGGTCAGTTGATATTCAAAATCATTGCAGACCTGTAAATGACACCTGCCCTGAAAACAAATCCTGGGGTCACATATCGACCAAAAAATTCAAAGGACGTCCATATTTCAAAACGACCGCTTCAAAAGGCATATTTTATGCACATTAGTTTGCTGCTTCTTTTTCTTTCTTTCTTTTTTGGTTAAAAAAACGGGAATGGAAAAAGGCATCCCTCAGAAGGGGCGAAAATAGTTGCAAACGAATCAATGGACAGAGGTTTAAACTCCAATATATATAAACAGCTCATGCAGCTTAATATTAAAAAAACAAACAACCCAATACAAAAATGGGCAGAAGATCTAAAGAGACGTTTCTTTAAAGAAGACACAGAGATGGCCAAGACGCACATGAAAAGCTGCTCAACAGCACTAATTATTAGAGAAATGCAAATCAAAACTACAATGAGGTATCACCTCACACCTGTTAGAATCGGCATCATCAGAAAATCTACAAACAACAAATTCTGGGGAGGGTGTGGACAAAAGGAGCCCTCTTCCACTATTGGTGGGAATGTAAATTGATACAGTCACTATGGAGAACACTATGGAGTTTCCTTAAAAAAACTAGAAATAGAATTACCATCTGATCCAGCAATCCCACTTCTGGGCATATACCCAGAGAAAACCATAAATCAAAAAGGCACATTCACCACAATGTTCATTGCAGCACTATTTACAATAGCCAGGTAATGGAAACAACCTAAATGCCCACAGACAGATGAATGGATAAAATTGGGGTACATATATAAAATGGAATATTACTCGGCCATAAAAAGGAATGAAACTGGGTCATTTGTAGAGACATCGATGGATCTAGAGACTGTCATACAGAATGAAGTAAGTCAGAAAGAGGAAAACAAATATTGTATATTAATGCATATATGTGGAACCTAAAAGATGGTACAGATGAACTGGTTTGCAGGGAAGAAATAGAGACCCACAGGTAGAGAACAAACGTATGGACACCAAGTGTGGGAAGCCATGGGGTGGTGGTGGTGGGATGAGTTGGGAGATTGAGATTGACCTGTATACATGTATATGCATAAAATACATAACTAATAATAACCTGCTGTATAAAAAAGTAAATAAAATTAAATTTTAAAATTATAAAAAATAAAATTTAAAAATAAAAGAGAAAAAAGTTCTTCCCTTCACACAGATGTATTTATAGGAATGAATTATTTCCATGCTTATATCTATAAATACATAAAAGAGGAATAAAAGCTAACTTGAACCATAAAAGAAGAAAAACCTGAACCCACCAGTTATACAGAGGAAAACGCTATCAGGGCACTTGCTCCAGCGGTAAACAATTCTGAAACTGGTCAGAGGTGGGGAATCATCTCCCATACAGCAAGCAACCCACCCCCCACACAAGGAGCGTCCTCATTGCAAAGCTGGGGGACCGTGCCGAGGCATCTCTGAATAAAGGTGAGCTGAGCCCCAGGCCAGCTGCTGCTGAACTGTTCCCACCCTTCCCAGGTAAAACACCTGAATATGTACAAGGGCTTGAAAGACTAGAGGAAGGGCCGTGGAGCCACACCAGCGACAGCACGCAGGCCAACTTGGTGCCTGCAGGCCAGCCAGGGTGGTCCTGGCCCCGGGCCCTCTTCCGGAAGCTTTCCATTGTCCTGCCTGAGATACCCCACCTGTCCCGGCCACCACTGCTTTTTTCCTTCCTCACCTCTGTCCGGAGGGAAATCCAGCGGAAGGTATGGGTGACACATCCTCTTCTTTACAGGAGGCAGCTTGGCAACTCCTGCAAAAAGGTCAGCAGAACCCCACTCACACCGGGCCACCAACAAAGCTGTGGCCCCTCACTCCCACCCACCAGCACAGCCCCGAGACTGCTGACGGGGCAGAGAATATGGAGTCAGGCACAAGTTCAGGGGCTATTGCTGCCTGGAGCGCTGTTTATATTGACCTCAACCAGGCACACCTGGGGAGGGCCGGCCGGCAGGATAAGGCTGCCCACATCAGCTAATCCACAACGCGCAGGGAATCACATTGTTGAAAATGGACCTCGCTAAGTCAGAATAGAAGGCAAGGAAAAAAAAGGACACAATGCCATTTGCAGCACCGTAGATGAGTCTAGAGGTAATCACGTGACATGTAGTAAGTCAGAAAGTGAAAGACACATATCATATCATATCACTTATAGGTGTTACCTAAAAATGGATACCAGGGCAGATATTTCCACGGAGAAGGGCAATCACAGATTCATTAAACAAAATTATGGTTCACCAATGGAAAGGTGTGAGGATTGGTTTCATTACGATATCGGGGTTAACAGACTTATACAAACACAGGTGACATATATAATCACCAAACACCTACGGAATACCAAAAGACTACTCAACATTCTGTCATAACGTACATGGGAAAAGGATCCCAGGAAAAACAGACATCTGTATATGTGTAAAAGAACCACATCTTCCACACCTCCAACAAGCCAAACATTGTAATCAAACTTGCTGTCATAAAAAATAAAAATTAAATTAAAAACACAAACAAGAAGTAGGGAGACAAACTTGAGGGGCTTTCTCCTGGCACATTCCATTCTAAATTCCAATCTAGAACACGACTTCCATTGAGGCTCTGTTGCCCTAGTAACCAGAATTGGTAAGGGAGAACTGCTGCCACCTTGTGGCCGTTTCACACAACAGCAGCTTTAATCCCAGCGCTAATGGTCAGTTGATATTCAAAATCATTGCAGACCTGTAAATGACACCTGCCCTGAAAACAAATCCTGGGGTCACATATAGACCAAAAAATTCAAAGGACGTCCATATTTCAAAACGACCGCTTCAAAAGGCATATTTTATGCACATTAGTGTTCTGCTTCTTTGTCTTTCTTTCTTTTTTGGTTAAAAAAACGGGAATGGAAAAAGGCATCCCTCAGAAGGGGCGAAAATCGTTGCAAACGAATCAATGGACAGAGGTTTAATCTCCAATATATATAAACAGCTCATGCAGCTTAATATTAAAAAAACAAACAACCCAATACAAAAATGGGCAGAAGATCTAAAGAGACGTTTCTTTAAAGAAGACACAGAGATGGCCAAGACGCACATGAAAAGCTGCTCAACAGCACTAATTATTAGAGAAATGCAAATCAAAACTACAATGAGGTATCACCTCACACCTGTTAGGATCGGCATCATCAGAAAATCTACAAACAACAAATTCTGGGGAGGGTGTGGACAAAAGGAGCCCTCTTCCACTATTGGTGGGAATGTAAATTGATACAGTCACTATGGAGAACACTATGGAGTTTCCTTAAAAAAACTAGAAATAGAATTACCATCTGATCCAGCAATCCCACTTCTGGGCATATACCCAGAGAAAACCATAAATCAAAAAGGCACATTCACCACAATGTTCATTGCAGCACTATTTACAATAGCCAGGTAATGGAAGCAACCTAAATGCCCACAGACAGATGAATGGATAAAATTGGGGTACATATATAAAATGGAATATTACTCGGCCATAAAAAGGAATGAAACTGGGTCATTTGTAGAGACATCGATGGATCTAGAGACTGTCATACAGAATGAAGTAAGTCAGAAAGAGGAAAACAAATATTGTATATTAATGCATATATGTGGAACCTAAAAAATGGTACAGATGAACTGGTTTGCAGGGAAGAAATAGAGACACACAGGTAGAGAACAAACGTATGGACACCAAGTGTGGGAAGCCATGGGGTGGTGGTGGTGGGATGAGTTGGGAGATTGAGATTGACCTGTATACATGTATATGCATAAAATACATAACTAATAATAACCTGCTGTATAAAAAAGTAAATAAAATTAAATTTCAAAATTATAAAAAATAAGATTTAAAAATAAAAGAGAAAAAAGTTCTTCCCTTCACACAGATGTATTTATAGGAATGAATTATTTCCATGCTTATATCTATAAATACATAAAAGAGGAATAAAAGCTAACTTGAACCATAAAAGAAGAAAAACCTGAACCCACCAGTTATACAGAGGAAAACGCTATCAGGGCACTTGCTCCAGCGGTAAACAATTCTGAAATTGGTCAGAGGTGGGGAATCATCTCCCATACAGCCAGCAACGCACCCCCCACACAAGGAGCGTCCTCATTGCAAAGCTGGGGGACCGTGCCGAGGCATCTCTGAATAAAGGTGAGCTGAGCCCCAGGCCAGCTGCTGCTGAACTGTTCCCACCCTTCCCAGGTAAAACACCTGAATATGTACAAGGGCTTGAAAGACTAGACGAAGGGCCGTGGAGCCACACCAGCGACAGCACGCAGGCCAACTTGGTGCCTACAGGCCAGCCAGGGTGGTCCTGGCCCCGGGCCCTCTTCCGGAAGCTTTCCATTGTCCTGCCTGAGATACCCCACTTGTCCCGGCCCCCACTGCTTTTTTCCTTCCTCACCTCTGTCCGGAGAGAAATTCCAGCGGAAGGTATGGGTGACACATCCTCTTCTTTACAGGAGGCAGCCTGGCAACTCCTGCAGAAAGGTCACTAGAACCCCACTCACACCGGGCCACCAACAAAGCTGTGGCCCCTCACTCCCACCCACCAGCACAGCCCGGAGACTGCTGACGGGGCAGAGAATATGGAGTCAGGCACAGGTTCAGGGGCTATTGCTGCCTGGAGCGCTGTTTATATTGACCTCAACCAGGCACACCTGGGGAGGGCCGGCCGGCAGGATAAGGCTGCCCACGTCAGCTAATCCACAACCCGCAGGGAATCACATTGTTGAAAATGGACCGCGCTAAGTCAGAATAGAAGGCAAGGAAAAAAAGGACACAATGCCATTTGCAGCACCGTAGATGAGTCTAGAGGTAATCACGTGACATGTAGTAAGTCAGAAACAGAAAGACACATATCATATCATATCACTTATAGGTGTTACCTAAAAATGGATACCAGGGCAGATATTTCCACGGAGAAGGGCAATCACAGATTCATTAAACAAACTTATGGTTCACCAATGGAAAGGTGTGAGGATTGGTTTCATTATGATATCGGGGTTAACAGACTTATACAAACACAGGTGACATATATAATCAGCAAACACCTACGGAATACCAAAAGACTACTCAACATTCTGTCATAACGTACATGGGAAAAGGATCCCAGGAAAAACAGACATCTGTATATGTGTAAAAGAACCACATCTTCCACACCTCCAACAAGCCAAACACTGTAATCAAACTTGCTGTCATAAAAAATAAAATTTAAATTAAAAACACAAACAAGAAGTAGGGAGACAAAGTTGAGGGGCTTTCTCCTGGCACATTCCATTGTAAATTCCAATCTAGAACACGACTTCCATTGAGGCTCTGTTGCCCTAGTAACCAGAATTGGTAAGGGAGAACTGCTGCCACCTTGTGGCCGTTTCACACAACAGCAGCTTTAATCCCAGCGCTAATGGTCAGTTGATATTCAAAATCATTGCAGACCTGTAAATGACACCTGCCCTGAAAACAAATCCTGGGGTCACATATCGACCAAAAAATTCAAAGGACGTCCATATTTCAAAACGACCGCTTCAAAAGGCATATTTTATGCACATTAGTTTGCTGCTTCTTTTTCTTTCTTTCTTTTTTGGTTAAAAAAACGGGAATGGAAAAAGGCATCCCTCAGAAGGGGCGAAAATAGTTGCAAACGAATCAATGGACAGAGGTTTAAACTCCAATATATATAAACAGCTCATGCAGCTTAATATTAAAAAAACAAACAACCCAATACAAAAATGGGCAGAAGATCTAAAGAGACGTTTCTTTAAAGAAGACACAGAGATGGCCAAGACGCACATGAAAAGCTGCTCAACAGCACTAATTATTAGAGAAATGCAAATCAAAACTACAATGAGGTATCACCTCACACCTGTTAGAATCGGCATCATCAGAAAATCTACAAACAACAAATTCTGGGGAGGGTGTGGACAAAAGGAGCCCTCTTCCACTATTGGTGGGAATGTAAATTGATACAGTCACTATGGAGAACACTATGGAGTTTCCTTAAAAAAACTAGAAATAGAATTACCATCTGATCCAGCAATCCCACTTCTGGGCATATACCCAGAGAAAACCATAAATCAAAAAGGCACATTCACCACAATGTTCATTGCAGCACTATTTACAATAGCCAGGTAATGGAAGCAACCTAAATGCCCACAGACAGATGAATGGATAAAACTGGGGTACATATATAAAATGGAATATTACTTGGCCATAAAAAGGAATGAAACAGGGTCATTTGTAGAGACATCGATGGATCTAGAGACTGTCATACAGAATGAAGTAAGTCAGAAAGAGGAACACAAATATTGTATATTAATGCATATATGTGGAACCTAAAAAATGGAACAGATGAACTGGTTTGCAGGGAAGAAATAGAGACACACAGGTAGAGAACAAACGTATGGACACCAAGTGTGGGAAGCCATGGGGTGGTGGTGGTGGGATGAGTTGGGAGATTGAGATTGACCTGTATACATGTATATGCATAAAATACATAACTAATAATAACCTGCTGTATAAAAAAGTAAATAAAATTAAGTTTCAAAATTATAAAAAATAAAATTTAAAAATAAAAGAGAAAAAAGTTCTTCCCTTCACACAGATGTATTTATAGGAATGAATTATTTCCATGCTTATATCTATAAATACATAAAAGAGGAATAAAAGCTAACTTGAACCATAAAAGAAGAAAAACCTGAACCCACCAGTTATACAGAGGAAAACGCTATCAGGGCACTTGCTCCAGCGGTAAACAATTCTGAAATTGGTCAGAGGTGGGGAATCATCTCCCATACAGCCAGCAACCCACCCCCCACACAAGGAGCGTCCTCATTGCAAAGCTGGGGGACCGTGCCGAGGCATCTCTGAATAAAGGTGAGCTGAGCCCCAGGCCAGCTGCTGCTGAACTGTTCCCACCCTTCCCAGGTAAAACACCTGAATATGTACAAGGGCTTGAAAGACTAGACGAAGGGCCGTGGAGCCACACCAGCGACAGCACGCAGGCCAACTTGGTGCCTGCAGGCCAGCCAGGGTGGTCCTGGCCCCGGGCCCTCTTCCGGAAGCTTTCCATTGTCCTGTCTGAGATACCCCACCTGTCCCGGCCCCCACTGCTTTTTGCCTTCCTCACCTCTGTCCGGAGAGAAATTCCAGCGGAAGGTATGGGTGACACATCCTCTTCTTTACAGGAGGCAGCCTGGCAACTCCTGCAGAAAGGTCAGCAGAACCCCACTCACACCGGGCCACCAACAAAGCTGTGGCCCCTCACTCCCACCCACCAGCACAGCCCCGAGACTGCTGACGGGGCAGAGAATATGGAGTCAGGCACAAGTTCAGGGGCTATTGCTGCCTGGAGAGCTGTTTATATTGACCTCAACCAGGCACACCTGGGGAGGGCCGGCCGGCAGGATAAGGCTGCCCACATCAGCTAATCCACAACCCGCAGGGAATCACATTGTTGAAAATGGACCTCGCTAAGTCAGAATAGAAGGCAAGGAAAAAAAAGGACACAATGCCATTTGCAGCACCGTAGATGAGTCTAGAGGTAATCACGTGACATGTAGTAAGTCAGAAAGTGAAAGACACATATCATATCATATCACTTATAGGTGTTACCTAAAAATGGATACCAGGGCAGATATTTCCACGGAGAAGGGCAATCACAGATTCATTAAACAAACTTATGGTTCACCAATGGAAAGGTGTGAGGATCGGTTTCATTACGATATCGGGGTTAACAGACTTATACAAACACAGGTGACATATATAATCACCAAACACCTACGGAATACCAAAAGACTACTCAACATTCTGTCATAACGTACATGGGAAAAGGATCCCAGGAAAAACAGACATCTGTATATGTGTAAAAGAACCACATCTTCCACACCTCCAAAAAGCCAAACATTGTAATCAAACTTGCTGTCATAAAAAATAAAAATTAAATTAAAAACACAAACAAGAAGTAGGGAGACAAACTTGAGGGGCTTTCTCCTGGCACATTCCATTCTAAATTCCAATCTAGAACACGACTTCCATTGAGGCTCTGTTGCCCTAGTAACCAGAATTGAAAGGGAGAACTGCTGCCACCTTGTGGCCGTTTCACACAACAGCAGCTTTAATCCCAGCGCTAATGGTCAGTTGATATTCAAAATCATTGCAGACCTGTAAATGACACCTGCCCTGAAAACAAATCCTGGGGTCACATATAGACCAAAAAATTCAAAGGACGTCCATATTTCAAAACGACCGCTTCAAAAGGCATATTTTATGCACATTAGTTTTCTGCTTCTTTTTCTTTCTTTCTTTTTTGGTTAAAAAAACGGGAATGGAAAAAGGCATCCCTCAGAAGGGGCGAAAATCGTTGCAAACGAATCAATGGACAGAGGTTTAATCTCCAATATATATAAACAGCTCATGCAGCTTAATATTAAAAAAACAAACAACCCAATACAAAAATGGGCAGAAGATCTAAAGAGACGTTTCTTTAAAGAAGACACAGAGATGGCCAAGACGCACATGTAAAGCTGCTCAACAGCACTAATTATTAGAGAAATGCAAATCAAAACTACAATGAGGTATCACCTCACACCTGTTAGGATCGGCATCATCAGAAAATCTACAAACAACAAATTCTGGGGAGGGTGTGGACAAAAGGAGCCCTCTTCCACTATTGGTGGGAATGTAAATTGATACAGTCACTATGGAGAACACTATGGAGTTTCCTTAAAAAAACTAGAAATAGAATTACCATCTGATCCAGCAATCCCACTTCTGGGCATATACCCAGAGAAAACCATAAATCAAAAAGGCACATTCACCACAATGTTCATTGCAGCACTATTTACAATAGCCAGGTAATGGAAGCAACCTAAATGCCCACAGACAGATGAATGGATAAAATTGGGGTACATATATAAAATGGAATATTACTCGGCCATAAAAAGGAATGAAACTGGGTCATTTGTAGAGACATCGATGGATCTAGAGACTGTCATACAGAATGAAGTAAGTCAGAAAGAGGAAAACAAATATTGTATATTAATGCATATATGTGGAACCTAAAAAATGGTACAGATGAACTGGTTTGCAGGGAAGAAATAGAGACACACAGGTAGAGAACAAACGTATGGACACCAAGTGTGGGAAGCCATGGGGTGGTGGTGGTGGGATGAGTTGGGAGATTGAGATTGACCTGTATACATGTATATGCATAAAATACATAACTAATAATAACCTGCTGTATAAAAAAGTAAATAAAATTAAATTTCAAAATTATAAAAAATAAGATTTAAAAATAAAAGAGAAAAAAGTTCTTCCCTTCACACAGATGTATTTATAGGAATGAATTATTTCCATGCTTATATCTATAAATACATAAAAGAGGAATAAAAGCTAACTTGAACCATAAAAGAAGAAAAACCTGAACCCACCAGTTATACAGAGGAAAACGCTATCAGGGCACTTGCTCCAGCGGTAAACAATTCTGAAATTGGTCAGAGGTGGGGAATCATCTCCCATACAGCCAGCAACGCACCCCCCACACAAGGAGCGTCCTCATTGCAAAGCTGGGGGACCGTGCCGAGGCATCTCTGAATAAAGGTGAGCTGAGCCCCAGGCCAGCTGCTGCTGAACTGTTCCCACCCTTCCCAGGTAAAACACCTGAATATGTACAAGGGCTTGAAAGACTAGACGAAGGGCCGTGGAGCCACACCAGCGACAGCACGCAGGCCAACTTGGTGCCTACAGGCCAGCCAGGGTGGTCCTGGCCCCGGGCCCTCTTCCGGAAGCTTTCCATTGTCCTGCCTGAGATACCCCACTTGTCCCGGCCCCCACTGCTTTTTTCCTTCCTCACCTCTGTCCGGAGAGAAATTCCAGCGGAAGGTATGGGTGACACATCCTCTTCTTTACAGGAGGCAGCCTGGCAACTCCTGCAGAAAGGTCAGCAGAACCCCACTCACACCGGGCCACCAACAAAGCTGTGGCCCCTCACTCCCACCCACCAGCACAGCCCCGAGACTGCTGACGGGGCAGAGAATATGGAGTCAGGCACAAGTTCAGGGGCTATTGCTGCCTGGAGAGCTGTTTATATTGACCTCAACCAGGCACACCTGGGGAGGGCCGGCCGGCAGGATAAGGCTGCCCACATCAGCTAATCCACAACCCGCAGGGAATCACATTGTTGAAAATGGACCTCGCTAAGTCAGAATAGAAGGCAAGGAAAAAAAAGGACACAATGCCATTTGCAGCACCGTAGATGAGTCTAGAGGTAATCACGTGACATGTAGTAAGTCAGAAAGTGAAAGACACATATCATATCATATCACTTATAGGTGTTACCTAAAAATGGATACCAGGGCAGATATTTCCACGGAGAAGGGCAATCACAGATTCATTAAACAAACTTATGGTTCACCAATGGAAAGGTGTGAGGATCGGTTTCATTACGATATCGGGGTTAACAGACTTATACAAACACAGGTGACATATATAATCACCAAACACCTACGGAATACCAAAAGACTACTCAACATTCTGTCATAACGTACATGGGAAAAGGATCCCAGGAAAAACAGACATCTGTATATGTGTAAAAGAACCACATCTTCCACACCTCCAAAAAGCCAAACATTGTAATCAAACTTGCTGTCATAAAAAATAAAAATTAAATTAAAAACACAAACAAGAAGTAGGGAGACAAACTTGAGGGGCTTTCTCCTGGCACATTCCATTCTAAATTCCAATCTAGAACACGACTTCCATTGAGGCTCTGTTGCCCTAGTAACCAGAATTGGTAAGGGAGAACTGCTGCCACCTTGTGGCCGTTTCACACAACAGCAGCTTTAATCCCAGCGCTAATGGTCAGTTGATATTCAAAATCATTGCAGACCTGTAAATGACACCTGCCCTGAAAACAAATCCTGGGGTCACATATAGACCAAAAAATTCAAAGGACGTCCATATTTCAAAACGACCGCTTCAAAAGGCATATTTTATGCACATTAGTTTTCTGCTTCTTTTTCTTTCTTTCTTTTTTGGTTAAAAAAACGGGAATGGAAAAAGGCATCCCTCAGAAGGGGCGAAAATCGTTGCAAACGAATCAATGGACAGAGGTTTAATCTCCAATATATATAAACAGCTCATGCAGCTTAATATTAAAAAAACAAACAACCCAATACAAAAATGGGCAGAAGATCTAAAGAGACGTTTCTTTAAAGAAGACACAGAGATGGCCAAGACGCACATGAAAAGCTGCTCAACAGCACTAATTATTAGAGAAATGCAAATCAAAACTACAATGAGGTATCACCTCACACCTGTTAGGATCGGCATCATCAGAAAATCTACAAACAACAAATTCTGGGGAGGGTGTGGACAAAAGGAGCCCTCTTCCACTATTGGTGGGAATGTAAATTGATACAGTCACTATGGAGAACACTATGGAGTTTCCTTAAAAAAACTAGAAATAGAATTACCATCTGATCCAGCAATCCCACTTCTGGGCATATACCCAGAGAAAACCATAAATCAAAAAGGCACATTCACCACAATGTTCATTGCAGCACTATTTACAATAGCCAGGTAATGGAAGCAACCTAAATGCCCACAGACAGATGAATGGATAAAATTGGGGTACATATATAAAATGGAATATTACTCGGCCATAAAAAGGAATGAAACTGGGTCATTTGTAGAGACATCGATGGATCTAGAGACTGTCATACAGAATGAAGTAAGTCAGAAAGAGGAAAACAAATATTGTATATTAATGCATATATGTGGAACCTAAAAAATGGTACAGATGAACTGGTTTGCAGGGAAGAAATAGAGACACACAGGTAGAGAACAAACGTATGGACACCAAGTGTGGGAAGCCATGGGGTGGTGGTGGTGGGATGAGTTGGGAGATTGAGATTGACCTGTATACATGTATATGCATAAAATACATAACTAATAATAACCTGCTGTATAAAAAAGTAAATAAAATTAAATTTCAAAATTATAAAAAATAAGATTTAAAAATAAAAGAGAAAAAAGTTCTTCCCTTCACACAGATGTATTTATAGGAATGAATTATTTCCATGCTTATATCTATAAATACATAAAAGAGGAATAAAAGCTAACTTGAACCATAAAAGAAGAAAAACCTGAACCCACCAGTTATACAGAGGAAAACGCTATCAGGGCACTTGCTCCAGCGGTAAACAATTCTGAAATTGGTCAGAGGTGGGGAATCATCTCCCATACAGCCAGCAACGCACCCCCCACACAAGGAGCGTCCTCATTGCAAAGCTGGGGGACCGTGCCGAGGCATCTCTGAATAAAGGTGAGCTGAGCCCCAGGCCAGCTGCTGCTGAACTGTTCCCACCCTTCCCAGGTAAAACACCTGAATATGTACAAGGGCTTGAAAGACTAGACGAAGGGCCGTGGAGCCACACCAGCGACAGCACGCAGGCCAACTTGGTGCCTACAGGCCAGCCAGGGTGGTCCTGGCCCCGGGCCCTCTTCCGGAAGCTTTCCATTGTCCTGCCTGAGATACCCCACTTGTCCCGGCCCCCACTGCTTTTTTCCTTCCTCACCTCTGTCCGGAGAGAAATTCCAGCGGAAGGTATGGGTGACATATCCTCTTCTTTACAGGAGGCAGCCTGGCAACTCCTGCAGAAAGGTCACTAGAACCCCACTCACACCGGGCCACCAACAAAGCTGTGGCCCCTCACTCCCACCCACCAGCACAGCCCGGAGACTGCTGACGGGGCAGAGAATATGGAGTCAGGCACAGGTTCAGGGGCTATTGCTGCCTGGAGCGCTGTTTATATTGACCTCAACCAGGCACACCTGGGGAGGGCCGGCCGGCAGGATAAGGCTGCCCACGTCAGCTAATCCACAACCCGCAGGGAATCACATTGTTGAAAATGGACCGCGCTAAGTCAGAATAGAAGGCAAGGAAAAAAAGGACACAATGCCATTTGCAGCACCGTAGATGAGTCTAGAGGTAATCACGTGACATGTAGTAAGTCAGAAAGTGAAAGACACATATCATATCATATCACTTATAGGTGTTACCTAAAAATGGATACCAGGGCAGATATTTCCACGGAGAAGGGCAATCACAGATTCATTAAACAAACTTATGGTTCACCAATGGAAAGGTGTGAGGATTGGTTTCATTATGATATCGGGGTTAACAGACTTATACAAACACAGGTGACATATATAATCAGCAAACACCTACGGAATACCAAAAGACTACTCAACATTCTGTCATAACGTACATGGGAAAAGGATCCCAGGAAAAACAGACATCTGTATATGTGTAAAAGAACCACATCTTCCACACCTCCAACAAGCCAAACACTGTAATCAAACTTGCTGTCATTAAAAATAAAATTTAAATTAAAAACACAAACAAGAAGTAGGGAGACAAAGTTGAGGGGCTTTCTCCTGGCACATTCCATTGTAAATTCCAATCTAGAACACGACTTCCATTGAGGCTCTGTTGCCCTAGTAACCAGAATTGGTAAGGGAGAACTGCTGCCACCTTGTGGCCGTTTCACACAACAGCAGCTTTAATCCCAGCGCTAATGGTCAGTTGATATTCAAAATCATTGCAGACCTGTAAATGACACCTGCCCTGAAAACAAATCCTGGGGTCACATATCGACCAAAAAATTCAAAGGACGTCCATATTTCAAAAAGACCGCTTCAAAAGGCATATTTTATGCACATTAGTTTTCTGCTTCTTTTTCTTTCTTTCTTTTTTGGTTAAAAAAACGGGAATGGAAAAAGGCATCCCTCAGAAGGGGCGAAAATCGTTGCAAACGAATCAATGGACAGAGGTTTAAACTCCAATATATATAAACAGCTCATGCAGCTTAATATTAAAAAAACAAACAACCCAATACAAAAATGGGCAGAAGATCTAAAGAGACGTTTCTTTAAAGAAGACACAGAGATGGCCAAGACGCACATGAAAAGCTGCTCAACAGCACTAATTATTAGAGAAATGCAAATCAAAACTACAATGAGGTATCACCTCACACCTGTTAGAATCGGCATCATCAGAAAATCTACAAACAACAAATTCTGGGGAGGGTGTGGACAAAAGGAGCCCTCTTCCACTATTGGTGGGAATGTAAATTGATACAGTCACTATGGAGAACACTATGGAGTTTCCTTAAAAAAACTAGAAATAGAATTACCATCTGATCCAGCAATCCCACTTCTGGGCATATACCCAGAGAAAACCATAAATCAAAAAGGCACATTCACCACAATGTTCATTGCAGCACTATTTACAATAGCCAGGTAATGGAAGCAACCTAAATGCCCACAGACAGATGAATGGATAAAACTGGGGTACATATATAAAATGGAATATTACTCGGCCATAAAAAGGAATGAAACTGGGTCATTTGTAGAGACATCGATGGATCTAGAGACTGTCATACAGAATGAAGTAAGTCAGAAAGAGGAACACAAATATTGTATATTAATGCATATATGTGGAACCTAAAAAATGGTACAGATGAACTGGTTTGCAGAAAAGAAATAGAGACACACAGGTAGAGAACAAACGTATGGACACCATGTGTGGGAAGCCATGGGGTGGTGGTGGTGGGATGAGTTGGGAGATTGAGATTGACCTGTATACATGTATATGCATAAAATACATAACTAATAATAACCTGCTGTATAAAAAAGTAAATAAAATTAAATTTTAAAATTATAAAAAATAAAATTTAAAAATAAATGAGAAAAAAGTTCTTCCCTTCACACAGATGTATTTATAGGAATGAATTATTTCCATGCTTATATCTATAAATACATAAAAGAGGAATAAAAGCTAACTTGAACCATAAAGGAATAAAAACCTGAACCCACCAGTTATACAGAGGAAAACGCTATCAGGGCACTTGCTCCAGCGGTAAACAATTCTGAAATTGGTCAGAGGTGGGTAATCATCTCCCATACAGCCAGCAACCAACCCCCCACACAAGGAGCGTCCTCATTGCAAAGCTGGGGGACCGTGCCGAGGCATCTCTGAATAAAGGTGAGCTGAGCCCCAGGCCAGCTGCTGCTGAACTGTTCCCACCCTTCCCAGATAAAACACCTGAATATATACAAGGGCTTGAAAGACTAGAGGAAGGGCCGTGGAGCCACACCAGCGACAGCACGCAGGCCAACTTGGTGCCTACAGGCCAGCCAGGGTGGTCCTGGCCCCGGGCCCTCTTCCGGAAGCTTTCCATTGTCCTGCCTGAGATACCCCACCTGTCCCGGCCCCCACTGCTTTTTTCCTTCCTCACCTCTGTCCGGAGAGAAATTCCAGCGGAAGGTATGGGTGACACATCCTCTTCTTTACAGGTGGCAGCCTGGCAACTCCTGCAGAAAGGCCAGCAGTGCCCCACTCACACTGGGCCGCCGACAAAGCTGTGGCCCCTCATTCCCTCCCACCAGCTCAGCCCCGAGACTGCTGACGGGGCAGAGAATATGGAGTCAGGCACAGGTTCAGGGGCTATTGCTGCCTGGAGCGCTGTTTATATTGACCTCAACCAGGCACACCTGGGGAGGGCCGGCCGGCAGGGTAAGGCTGCCCAGGTCAGCTAATCCACAACGCTCAGGGAATCACATTGTTGAAAATGGACCTCGCTAAGGCAGAATAGAAGCCAAGGAAAATAAGGACACAATGCCATTTGCAGCACCGTAGATGAGTCTACAGGTAATCACGTGACTTGTAGTAAGTCAGAAAGTGAAAGACACATATCATATCATATCACTTATAGTTGTTACCTAAAAATGGATACCAGGGCAGATATTTCCACGGAGAAGGGCAATCACAGATTCATTAAACAAACTTATGGTTCACCAATGGAAAGGTGTGAGGATTGGATTCATTACGATATCGGGGTTAATGGACATAGACAAAAACAGGTGACATATATAATCACCAAAGACCTACGGAATACCAAGAGAAGACTACTCAACATTCTGTCATAACGTACCTGGGAAAAGGATCCCAGGAAGAAGAGACATCTGTATATGTGTAAAAGAACCACATCTTCGACACCTACAATAAGCCAAACATTGTAATCAAACTTGCTGTAATAAAAAATAAAAATTTAAATTAAAAATACGAACAAGAAGTAGGGAGACAAACTTGAGGGGCTTTCTCCTGGCACATTCCATTCTAAATTCCAATCTAGAACACGACTTCCATTGAGGCTCTGCTGCCCTAGTAACCAGATTTGGTAAGCGAGAACTGCTGCCACCTTGTGGCCGTTTCACACAACAGCAGCTTTAATCCCAGCGCTAATGGTCAGTGGATATTCAAAATCATTGCAGGCCTGTAAATGACACCTGCCCTGGAAGCAAATCCTGGGGTCACATATCGACCAAAAAATTCAAAGGACGTCCATATTTCAAAACGACCGTTTCAAAAGGCATATTTTATGCACATTAGTGTTCTGCTTCTTTGTCTTTCTTTTTTGGTTAAAAAGACGGGAATGGAAAAAGGCATCCCTCAAACTGGGCGAAAATCGTTGCAAACGAATCAATGGACAGAGGTTTAATCTCCAATATATATAAACAGCTCATGCAGCTTAATATTAAAAAAACAAACAACCCAATATGAAAATGGGCAGAAGTTCTGAAGAGACGTTTCTTCAAAGAAGACACAGAGATGGCCAAGACGCACATGAAAAGCTGCTCAAGGGCACTAATTATTAGAGAAATGCAAATCAAAACTACAATGAGGTATCACCTCACACCTGTTAGGATCGGCATCATCAGAAAATCTACAAACAACAAATTCTGGGGAGGGTGTGGACAAAAGGAGCCCTCTTCCACTATTGGTGGGAATGTAAATTGATACAGTCACTATGGAGAACACTATGGAGTTTCCTTAAAAAAACTAGAAATAGAATTACCATCTGATCCAGCAATCCCACTTCTGGGCATATACCCAGAGAAAACCATAAATCAAAAAGGCACATTCACCACAATGTTCATTGCAGCACTATTTACAATAGCCAGGTAATGGAAGCAACCTAAATGCCCACAGACAGATGAATGGATAAAATTGGGGTACATATATAAAATGGAATATTACTCGGCCATAAAAAGGAATGAAACTGGGTCATTTGTAGAGACATCGATGGATCTAGAGACTGTCATACAGAATGAAGTAAGTCAGAAAGAGGAAAACAAATATTGTATATTAATGCATATATGTGGAACCTAAAAGATGGTACAGATGAACTGGTTTGCAGGGAAGAAATAGAGACACACAGGTAGAGAACAAACGTATGGACACCAAGTGTGGGAAGCCATGGGGTGGTGGTGGTGGGATGAGTTGGGAGATTGAGATTGACCTGTATACATGTATATGCATAAAATACATAACTAATAATAACCTGCTGTATAAAAAAGTAAATAAAATTAAATTTTAAAATTATAAAAAATAAAATTTAAAAATAAAAGAGAAAAAAGTTCTTCCCTTCACACAGATGTATTTATAGGAATGAATTATTTCCATGCTTATATCTATATATACATAAAAGAGGAATAAAAGCTAACTTGAACCATAAAAGAAGAAAAACCTGAACCCACCAGTTATACAGAGGAAAACGCTATCAGGGCACTTGCTCCAGCGGTAAACAATTCTGAAATTGGTCAGAGGTGGGGAATCATCTCCCATACAGCCAGCAACCCACCCCCCACACAAGGAGCGTCCTCATTGCGAAGCTGGGGGACCGTGCCGAGGCATCTCTGAATAAAGGTGAGCTGAGCCCCAGGCCAGCTGCTGCTGAACTGTTCCCACCCTTCCCAGGTAAAACACCTGAATATGTACAAGGGCTTGAAAGACTAGAGGAAGGGCCGTGGAGCCACACCAGCGACAGCACGCAGGCCAACTTGGTGCCTGCAGGCCAGCCAGGGTGGTCCTGGCCCCGGGCCCTCTTCCGGAAGCTTTCCATTGTCCTGCCTGAGATACCCCACTTGTCCCGGCCCCCACTGCTTTTTTCCTTCCTCACCTCTGTCCGGAGAGAAATTCCAGCGGAAGGTATGGGTGACACATCCTCTTCTTTACAGGTGGCAGCCTGGCAACTCCTGCAGAAAGGCCCCCAGTGCCCCACTCACACTGGGCCGCCAAAAAAGCTGTGGCCCCTCATTCCCTCCAACCAGCTCAGCCCCGAGACTGCTGACGGGGCAGAGAATATGGAGTCAGGCACAGCTTCAGGGGCTATTGATGCCTGGAGCGCTGTTTATATTGACCTCAACCAGGCACACCTGGGGAGGGCCGGCCGGCAGGGTAAGGCTGCCCAGGTCAGCTAATCCACAACCCTCAGGGAATCACATTGTTGAAAATGGACCTCGCTAAGGCAGAATAGAAGCCAAGGAAAATAAGGACACAATGCCATTTGCAGCACCGTAGATGAGTCTAGAGGTAATCACGTGACTTGTAGTAAGTCAGAAAGTGAAAGACACATATCATATCATATCACTTATAGTTGTTACCTAAAAATGGATACCAGGGCAGATATTTCCACGGAGAAGGGCAATCACAGATTCATTAAACAAACTTATGGTTCACCAATGGAAAGGTGTGAGGATTGGTTTCATTACAATATCGGGGTTAATAGACATATACAAACACAGGTGACATATATAATCACCAAAGACCTACGGAATACCAAGAGAAGACTACTCAACATTCTGTCATAACGTACCTGGGAAAAGGATCCCAGGAAGAAGAGACATCTGTATATGTGTAAAAGAACCACATCTTCGACACCTACAATAAGCCAAACATTGTAATCAAACTTGCTGTAATAAAAAATAAAAATTTAAATTAAAAATACGAACAAGAAGTAGGGAGACAAACTTGAGGGGCTTTCTCCTGGCACATTCCATTCTAAATTCCAATCTAGAACACGACTTCCATTGAGGCTCTGCTGCCCTAGTAACCAGATTTGGTAAGGGAGAACTGCTGCCACCTTGTGGCCGTTTCACACAACAGCAGCTTTAATCCCAGCGCTAATGGTCAGTGGATATTCAAAATCATTGCAGGCCTGTAAATGACACCTGCCCTGGAAGCAAATCCTGGGGTCACATATCGACCAAAAAATTCAAAGGACGTCCATATTTCAAAACGACCGTTTCAACAGGCATATTTTATGCACATTAGTATTCTGCTTCTTTGTCTTTCTTTCTTTTTTGGTTAAAAAGACGGGAATGGAAAAAGGCATCCCTCAGACTGGGCGAAAATCGTTGCAAACGAATCAATGGACAGAGGTTTAATCTCCAATATATATAAACAGCTCATGCAGCTTAATATTAAAAAAACAAACAACCCAATACAAAAATGGGCAGAAGTTCTGAAGAGACGTTTCTTCAAAGAAGACACAGAGATGGCCAAGACGCACATGAAAAGCTGCTCAACAACACTAATTATTAGAGAAATGCAAATCAAAACTACAATGAGGTATCACCTCACACCTGTTAGGATCGGCATCATCAGAAAATCTACAAACAACAAATTCTGGGGAGGGTGTGGACAAAAGGAGCCCTCTTCCACTATTGGTGGGAATGTAAATTGATACAGTCACTATGGAGAACACTATGGAGTTTCCTTAAAAAAACTAGAAATAGAATTACCATCTGATCCAGCAATCCCACTTCTGGGCATATACCCAGAGAAAACCATAAATCAAAAAGGCACATTCACCACAATGTTCATTGCAGCACTATTTACAATAGCCAGGTAATGGAAGCAACCTAAATGCCCACAGACAGATGAATGGATAAAATTGGGGTACATATATAAAATGGAATATTACTCGGCCATAAAAAGGAATGAAACTGGGTCATTTGTAGAGACATCGATGGATCTAGAGACTGTCATACAGAATGAAGTAAGTCAGAAAGAGGAAAACAAATATTGTATATTAATGCATATATGTGGAACCTAAAAAATGGTACAGATGAACTGGTTTGCAGGGAAGAAAGAGACCCACAGGTAGAGAACAAACGTATGGACACCAAGTGTGGGAAGCCATGGGGTGGTGGTGGTGGGATGAGTTGGGAGATTGAGATTGACCTGTATACATGTATATGCATAAAATACATAACTAATAATAACCTGCTGTATAAAAAAGTAAATAAAATTAAATTTTAAAATTATAAAAAATAAAATTTAAAAATAAAAGAGAAAAAAGTTCTTCCCTTCACACAGATGTATTTATAGGAATGAATTATTTCCATGCTTATATCTATATATACATAAAAGAGGAATAAAAGCTAACTTGAACCATAAAAGAAGAAAAACCTGAACCCACCAGTTATACAGAGGAAAACGCTATCAGGGCACTTGCTCCAGCGGTAAACAATTCTGAAATTGGTCAGAGGTGGGGAATCATCTCCCATACAGCCAGCAACCCACCCCCCACACAAGGAGCGTCCTCATTGCAAAGCTGGGGGACCGTGCCGAGGCATCTCTGAATAAAGGTGAGCTGAGCCCCAGGCCAGCTGCTGCTGAACTGTTCCCACCCTTCCCAGGTAAAACACCTGAATATGTACAAGGGCTTGAAAGACTAGAGGAAGGGCCGTGGAGCCACACCAGCGACAGCACGCAGGCCAACTTGGTGCCTGCAGGCCAGCCAGGGTGGTCCTGGCCCCGGGCCCTCTTCCGGAAGCTTTCCATTGTCCTGCCTGAGATACCCCACCTGTCCCGGCCCCACTGCTTTTTTCCTTCCTCACCTCTGTCCGGAGAGAAATTCCAGCGGAAGGTATGGGTGACACATCCTCTTCTTTACAGGTGGCAGCCTGGCAACTCCTGCAGAAAGGCCCCCAGTGCCCCACTCACACTGGGCCGCCAAAAAAGCTGTGGCCCCTCATTCCCTCCAACCAGCTCAGCCCCGAGACTGCTGACGGGGCAGAGAATATGGAGTCAGGCACAGCTTCAGGGGCTATTGATGCCTGGAGCGCTGTTTATATTGACCTCAACCAGGCACACCTGGGGAGGGCCGGCCGGCAGGGTAAGGCTGCCCAGGTCAGCTAATCCACAACCCTCAGGGAATCACATTGTTGAAAATGGACCTCGCTAAGGCAGAATAGAAGCCAAGGAAAATAAGGACACAATGCCATTTGCAGCACCGTAGATGAGTCTAGAGGTAATCACGTGACTTGTAGTAAGTCAGAAAGTGAAAGACACATATCATATCATATCACTTATAGTTGTTACCTAAAAATGGATACCAGGGCAGATATTTCCACGGAGAAGGGCAATCACAGATTCATTAAACAAACTTATGGTTCACCAATGGAAAGGTGTGAGGATTGGTTTCATTACAATATCGGGGTTAATAGACATATACAAACACAGGTGACATATATAATCACCAAAGACCTACGGAATACCAAGAGAAGACTACTCAACATTCTGTCATAACGTACCTGGGAAAAGGATCCCAGGAAGAAGAGACATCTGTATATGTGTAAAAGAACCACATCTTCGACACCTACAATAAGCCAAACATTGTAATCAAACTTGCTATAATAAAAAATAAAAATTTAAATTAAAAATACGAACAAGAAGTAGGGAGACACACTTGAGGGGCTTTCTCCTGGCACATTCCATTCTAAATTCCAATCTAGAACACGACTTCCATTGAGGCTCTGCTGCCCTAGTAACCAGATTTGGTAAGGGAGAACTGCTGCCACCTTGTGGCCGTTTCACACAACAGCAGCTTTAATCCCAGCGCTAATGGTCAGTGGATATTCAAAATCATTGCAGGCCTGTAAATGACACCTGCCCTGGAAGCAAATCCTGGGGTCACATATCGACCAAAAAATTCAAAGGACGTCCATATTTCAAAACGACCGTTTCAACAGGCATATTTTATGCACATTAGTATTCTGCTTCTTTGTCTTTCTTTCTTTTTTGGTTAAAAAGACGGGAATGGAAAAAGGCATCCCTCAGACTGGGCGAAAATCGTTGCAAACGAATCAATGGACAGAGGTTTAATCTCCAATATATATAAACAGCTCATGCAGCTTAATATTAAAAAAACAAACAACCCAATACAAAAATGGGCAGAAGTTCTGAAGAGACGTTTCTTCAAAGAAGACACAGAGATGGCCAAGACGCACATGAAAAGCTGCTCAAGGGCACTAATTATTAGAGAAATGCAAATCAAAACTACAATGAGGTATCACCTCACACCTGTTAGGATCGGCATCATCAGAAAATCTACAAACAACAAATTCTGGGGAGGGTGTGGACAAAAGGAGCCCTCTTCCACTATTGGTGGGAATGTAAATTGATACAGTCACTATGGAGAACACTATGGAGTTTCCTTAAAAAAACTAGAAATAGAATTACCATCTGATCCAGCAATCCCACTTCTGGGCATATACCCAGAGAAAACCATAAATCAAAAAGGCACATTCACCACAATGTTCATTGCAGCACTATTTACAATAGCCAGGTAATGGAAGCAACCTAAATGCCCACAGACAGATGAATGGATAAAATTGGGGTACATATATAAAATGGAATATTACTCGGCCATAAAAAGGAATGAAACTGGGTCATTTGTAGAGACATCGATGGATCTAGAGACTGTCATACAGAATGAAGTAAGTCAGAAAGAGGAAAACAAATATTGTATATTAATGCATATATGTGGAACCTAAAAAATGGTACAGATGAACTGGTTTGCAGGGAAGAAAGAGACCCACAGGTAGAGAACAAACGTATGGACACCAAGTGTGGGAAGCCATGGGGTGGTGGTGGTGGGATGAGTTGGGAGATTGAGATTGACCTGTATACATGTATATGCATAAAATACATAACTAATAATAACCTGCTGTATAAAAAAGTAAATAAAATTAAATTTTAAAATTATAAAAAATAAAATTTAAAAATAAAAGAGAAAAAAGTTCTTCCCTTCACACAGATGTATTTATAGGAATGAATTATTTCCATGCTTATATCTATATATACATAAAAGAGGAATAAAAGCTAACTTGAACCATAAAAGAAGAAAAACCTGAACCCACCAGTTATACAGAGGAAAACGCTATCAGGGCACTTGCTCCAGCGGTAAACAATTCTGAAATTGGTCAGAGGTGGGGAATCATCTCCCATCCAGCCAGCAACCCACCCCCCACACAAGGAGCGTCCTCATTGCGAAGCTGGGGGACCGTGCCGAGGCATCTCTGAATAAAGGTGAGCTGAGCCCCAGGCCAGCTGCTGCTGAACTGTTCCCACCCTTCCCAGGTAAAACACCTGAATATGTACAAGGGCTTGAAAGACTAGAGGAAGGGCCGTGGAGCCACACCAGCGACAGCACGCAGGCCAACTTGGTGCCTGCAGGCCAGCCAGGGTGGTCCTGGCCCCGGGCCCTCTTCCGGAAGCTTTCCATTGTCCTGCCTGAGATACCCCACCTGTCCCGGCCCCCACTGCTTTTTTCCTTCCTCACCTCTGTCCGGAGAGAAATTCCAGCGGAAGGTATGGGTGACACATCCTCTTCTTTACAGGTGGCAGCCTGGCAACTCCTGCCGAAAGGCCCCCAGTGCCCCACTCACACTGGGCCGCCAAAAAAGCTGTGGCCCCTCATTCCCTCCAACCAGCTCAGCCCCGAGACTGCTGACGGGGCAGAGAATATGGAGTCAGGCACAGCTTCAGGGGCTATTGATGCCTGGAGCGCTGTTTATATTGACCTCAACCAGGCACACCTGGGGAGGGCCGGCCGGCAGGGTAAGGCTGCCCAGGTCAGCTAATCCACAACCCTCAGGGAATCACATTGTTGAAAATGGACCTCGCTAAGGCAGAATAGAAGCCAAGGAAACTAAGGACACAATGCCATTTGCAGCACCGTAGATGAGTCTAGAGGTAATCACGTGACTTGTAGTAAGTCAGAAAGTGAAAGACACATATCATATCATATCACTTATAGTTGTTACCTAAAAATGGATACCAGGGCAGATATTTCCACGGAGAAGGGCAATCACAGATTCATTAAACAAACTTATGGTTCTCCAATGGAAAGGTGTGAGGATTGGTTTCATTACAATATCGGGGTTAATAGACATATACAAACACAGGTGACATATATAATCACCAAAGACCTACGGAATACCAAGAGAAGACTACTCAACATTCTGTCATAACGTACCTGGGAAAAGGATCCCAGGAAGAAGAGACATCTGTATATGTGTAAAAGAACCACATCTTCGACACCTACAATAAGCCAAACATTGTAATCAAACTTGCTGTAATAAAAAATAAAAATTTAAATTAAAAATACGAACAAGAAGTAGGGAGACACACTTGAGGGGCTTTCTCCTGGCACATTCCATTCTAAATTCCAATCTAGAACACGACTTCCATTGAGGCTCTGCTGCCCTAGTAACCAGATTTGGTAAGGGAGAACTGCTGCCACCTTGTGGCCATTTCACACAACAGCAGCTTTAATCCCAGCGCTAATGGTCAGTGGATATTCAAAATCATTGCAGGCCTGTAAATGACACCTGCCCTGGAAGCAAATCCTGGGGTCACATATCGACCAAAAAATTCAAAGGACGTCCATATTTCAAAACGACCGTTTCAACAGGCATATTTTATGCACATTAGTATTCTGCTTCTTTGTCTTTCTTTCTTTTTTGGTTAAAAAGACGGGAATGGAAAAAGGCATCCCTCAGACTGGGCGAAAATCGTTGCAAACGAATCAATGGACAGAGGTTTAATCTCCAATATATATAAACAGCTCATGCAGCTTAATATTAAAAAAACAAACAACCCAATACAAAAATGGGCAGAAGTTCTGAAGAGACGTTTCTTCAAAGAAGACACAGAGATGGCCAAGACGCACATGAAAAGCTGCTCAAGGGCACTAATTATTAGAGAAATGCAAATCAAAACTACAATGAGGTATCACCTCACACCTGTTAGGATCGGCATCATCAGAAAATCTACAAACAACAAATTCTGGGGAGAGTGTGGACAAAAGGAGCCCTCTTCCACTATTGGTGGGAATGTAAATTGATACCGTCACTATGGAGAACAGTATGGAGTTTCCTTTAAAAAACTAGAAATAGAATTACCATCTGATCCAGCAATCCCACTTCTGGGCATATACCCAGAGAAAACCATAAATCAAAAAGGCACATTCACCACAATGTTCATTGCAGCACTATTTACAATAGCCAGGTAATGGAAACAACCTAAATGCCCACAGACAGATGAATGGATAAAGATGGGGTACATATATAAAATGGAATATTACTCGGCCATAAAAAGGAATGAAACTGGGTCATTTGTAGAGACATCGATGGATCTAGAGACTGTCATATAGAATGAAGTAAGTCAGAAAGAGGAAAACAAATATTGTATATTAATGCATATATGTGGAACCTAAAAGATGGTACAGATGAACTGGTTTGCAGGGAAGAAATAGAGACACAGAGGTAGAGAACAAACGTATGGACACCAAGTGTGGGAAGGCATAGGGTGGTGGTGGTGGGATGAGTTGGGAGATTGGGATTGACCTGTATACATGTATATGCATAAAATACATAACTGATAATAACCTGCTGTATAAAAAAGTAAATAAAATTAAATTTCAAAATTTTAAAAAATAAAATTTAAAAATAAAACAGAAAAAAGTTCTTCCCTTCACACACATGTATTTATATGAATGAATTATTTCCATGCTTATATCTATAAATACATAAAAGAGGAATAAAATCTAACTTGAACCATAAACGAAAAAAAACCTGAACCCACCAGTTATACAGATGAAAACCCTATCAGGGCACTTGCTCCAGCGGTAAACAATTCTGAAATTGGTCAGAGGTGTGGAATCATCTCCCATCCAGCTAGCACCCCCCCCCACGCAAGGAGCGTCCTCATTGCAAAGCTGGGAGACCGTGCCGAGGCATCTCTGAATAAAGGTGAGCTGAGCCCCAGGCCAGCTGCTGCTGAACTGTTCCCACCCTTCGCAGGTAAAACACCTGAATATGTACAAGGGCTTGAAAGCCTAGAGGAAGGGCAGTGGAGCCACACTAGCGACAGCACACAGGCCAACTTGGTGCCTGCAGGCCATCCAGGGTGGTCCAGGCCCCGGGTACTCTTCCGGAAGCTTTCCATTGTCCTGCCTGTGATACCCCTCCTGTCCCGGCCCCCACTGCTTTTTTCCTTCCTCACCTCTGCCCGGAGAGAAATTCCAGCGGAAGGTATGGGTGACACATCCTCTTCTTTACAGGTGGCAGGCTGGCAACTCCTGCAGAAAGGCCAGCAGTGCCCCACTCATACCTGGCCGGCAACAAAGCTGTGGCCCCTCATTCCCTCCAACCAGCTCAGCCCCGAGACTGCTGACGGGGCAGAGAGTTTGGAGTCAGGCACAGCTTCAGGGGCTATTGCTGCCTGGAGCGCTGTTTATATTGACCTCAACCAGGCACACCTGGGGAGGGCCGGCCGGCAGGGTAAGGCTGCCCAGGTCAGCTAATCCACAACCCTCAGGGAATCACATTGTTGAAAATGGACCCCGCTAAGGCAGAATAGAAGCCAAGGAAAATAAGGACACAATGCCATTTGCAGCACCGTAGATGAGTCTAGAGGTAATCACGTGACTTGTAGTAAGTCAGAAAGTGAAAGACACATATCATATCATATCACTTATAGTTGTTACCTAAAAATGGATACCAGGGCAGATATTTCCACGGAGAAGGGCAATCACAGATTCATTAAACAAACTTATGGTTCACCAATGGAAAGGTGTGAGGATTTGTTTCATTACGATATCGGGGTTAACAGACATATACAAACACAGGTGACATATATAATCACCAAAGACCTACGGAATACCAAGAGAAGACTACTCAACATTCTGTCATAACGTACCTGGGAAAAGGATCCCAGGAAAAACAGACATCTGTATATGTGTAAAAGAACCACATCTTCGACACCTACAATAAGCCAAACATTGTAATCAAACTTGCTGTAATAAAAAATAAAAATTTAAATTAAAAATACGAACAAGAAGTAGGGAGACAAACTTGAGGGGCCTTCTCCTGGCACATTCCATTCTAAATTCCAATCTAGAACACGACTTCCATTGAGGCTCTGCTGCCCTAGTAACCAGATTTGGTAAGGGAGAACTGCTGCCACCTTGTGGCCGTTTCACACAACAGCAGCTTTAATCCCAGCGCTAATGGTCAGTGGATATTCAAAATCATTGCAGGCCTGTAAATGACACCTGCCCTGGAAGCAAATCCTGGGGTCACATATCGACCAAAAAATTCAAAGGACGTCCATATTTCAAAACGACCGTTTCAAAAGGCATATTTTATGCACATTAGTGTTCTGCTTCTTTGTCTTTCTTTCTTTTTTGGTTAAAAAGTCGGGAATGGAAAAAGGCATCCCTCAGACTGGGCGAAAATCGTTGCAAACGAATCAATGGACAGAGGTTTAATCTCCAATATATATAAACAGCTCATGCAGCTTAATATTAAAAAAACAAACAACCCAATACAAAAATGGGCAGAAGTTCTGAAGAGACGTTTCTTCAAAGAAGACACAGAGATGGCCAAGACGCACATGAAAAGCTGCTCAAGGGCACTAATTATGAGAGAAATGCAAATCAAAACTACAATGAGGTATCACCTCACACCTGTTAGGATCGGCATCATCAGAAAATCTACAAACAACAAATTCTGGGGAGAGTGTGGACAAAAGGAGCTCTCTTCCACTACTGGTGGGAATGTAAATTGATACCGTCACTATGGAGAACAGTATGGAGTTTCCTTTAAAAAACTAGAAATAGAATTACTATCTGATCCAGCAATCCCACTTCTGGGCATATACCCAGAGAAAACCATAAATCAAAAAGGCACATTCACCACAATGTTCATTGCAGCACTATTTACAATAGCCAGGTAATGGAAGCAACCTAAATGCCCACAGACAGATGAATGGATAAAGATGGGGTACATATATAAAATGGAATATTACTCGGCCATAAAAAGGAATGAAACTGGGTCATTTGTAGAGACATCGATGGATCTAGAGACTGTCATATAGAATGAAGTAAGTCAGAAAGAGGAAAACAAATATTGTATATTAATGCATATATGTGGAACCTAAAAGATGGTACAGATGAACTGGTTTGCAGGGAAGAAATAGAGACACAGAGGTAGAGAACAAACGTATGGACACCAAGTGTGGGAAGGCATAGGGTGGTGGTGGTGGGATGAGTTGGGAGATTGGGATTGACCTGTATACATGTATATGCATAAAATACATAACTGATAATAACCTGCTGTATAAAAAAGTAAATAAAATTAAATTTCAAAATTTTAAAAAATAAAATTTAAAAATAAAACAGAAAAAAGTTCTTCACACACATGTATTTATAGGAATGAATTATTTCCATGCTTATATCTATAAATACATAAAAGAGGAATAAAAGCTAACTTGAACCATAAACGAAAAAAACCCTGAACCCACCAGTTATACAGAGGAAAACCCTATCAGGGCACTTGCTCCAGCGGTAAACAATTCTGAAATAGGTCAGAGGTGTGGAATCATCTCCCATCCAGCTAGCACCCACCCCCCACGCAAGGAGCGTCCTCATTGCAAAGCTGGGAGACCGTGCCGAGGCATCTCTGAATAAAGGTGAGCTGAGCCCCAGGCCAGCTGCTGCTGAACTGTTCCCACCCTTCTCAGGTAAAACACCTGAATATGTACAAGGGCTTGAAAGCCTAGAGGAAGGGCCGTGGAGCCACACTAGCGACAGCACACAGGCCAACTGGGGCCTGCAGGCCAGCCAGGGTGGTCCTGGCCCCGGGTACTCTTCCGGTAGCTTTCCATTGTCCTGCCTGTGATACCCCTCCTGTCCCGGACCCCACTGCTTTTTTCCTTCCTCACCTCTGCCCGGAGAGAAATTCCAGCGGAAGGTATGGGTGACACATCCTCTTCTTTACAGGTGGCAGGCTGGCAACTCCTGCAGAAAGGCCAGCAGTGCCCCACTCATACCTGGCCGCCAACAAAGCTGTGGCCCCTCATTCCCTCCCACCAGCTCAGCCCCAAGACTGCTGACGGGGCAGAGAGTATGGAGTCAGGCACAGCTTCAGGGGCTATTGCTGCCTGGAGCGCTGTTTATATTGACCTCAACCAGGCACACCTGGGGAGGGCCGGCCGGCAGGGTAAGGCTGCCCAGGTCAGCTAATCCACAACCCTCAGGGAATCACATTGTTGAAAATGGACCTCGCTAAGGCAGAATAGAAGCCAAGGAAAATAAGGACACAATGCCATTTGCAGCACCGTAGATGAGTCTAGAGGTAATCACGTGACTTGTAGTAAGTCAGAAAGTGAAAGACACATATCATATCATATCACTTATAGATGTTACCTAAAAATGGATACCAGGGCAAATATTTCCACGGAGAAGGGCAATCACAGATTCATTAAACAAACTTATGGTTCACCAATGGAAAGGTGTGAGGATTGGTTTCATTACGATATCGGCGTTAACAGACATATACAAACACAGGTGACATATATAATCACCAAAGACCTACGGAATACCAAGAGAAGACTACTCAACATTCTGTCATAACGTACCTGGGAAAAGGATCCCAGGAAAAACAGACATCTGTATATGTGTAAAAGAACCACATCTTCGACACCTACAATAAGCCAAACATTGTAATCAAACTTGCTGTAATAAAAAATAAAAATTTAAATTAAAAATACGAACAAGAAGTAGGGAGACAAACTTGAGGGGCTTTCTCCTGGCACATTCCATTCTAAATTCCAATCTAGAACACGACTTCCATTGAGGCTCTGCTGCCCTAGTAACCAGATTTGGTAAGGGAGAACTGCTGCCACCTTGTGGCCGTTTCACACAACAGCAGCTTTAATCCCAGCGCTAAGGGTCAGTTGATGTTCAAAATCATTGCAGGCCTGTAAATGACACCTGCCCTGAAAACAAATCCTGGGGTCACATATCGACCAAAAAATTCAAAGGACGTCCATATTTCAAAACGACCGTTTCAAAAGGCATATTTTATGCACATTAGTGTTCTGCTTCTTTGTCTTTCTTTCTTTTTTGGTTAAAAAGACGGGAATGGAAAAAGGCATCCCTCAGAAGGGGCGAAAATCGTTGCAAACGAATCAGTGGACAAAGGTTTAATCTCCAATATATATAAACAGCTCATGCAGCTTAATATTAAAAAAACAAACAACCCAATACAAAAATGGGCAGAAGTTCTAAAGAGACGTTTCTTCAAAGAAGACACAGAGATGGCCAAGATGCACATGAAAAGCTGCTCAAGGGCACTAATTATTAGAGAAATGCAAATCAAAACTACAATGAGGTATCACCTCACACCTGTTAGGATCGGCATCATCAGAAAATCTACAAACAACAAATTCTGGGGAGGGTGTGGACAAAAGGAGCCCTCTTCCACTATTGGTGGGAATGTAAATTGATACCGTCACTATGGAGAACAGTATGGAGTTTCCTTTAAAAAACTAGAAATAGAATTACCATCTGATCCAGCAATCCCACTTCTGGGCATATACCCAGAGAAAACCATAAATCAAAAAGGCACATTCACCACAATGTTCATTGCAGCACTATTTACAATAGCCAGGTAATGGAAGCAACCTAAATGCCCACAGACAGATGAATGGATAAAGATGGGGTACATATATAAAATGGAATATTACTCGGCCATAAAAAGGAATGAAACTGGGTCATTTGTAGAGACATCGATGGATCTAGAGACTGTCATATAGAATGAAGTAAGTCAGAAAGAGGAAAACAAATATTGTATATTAATGCATATATGTGGAACCTAAAAGATGGTACAGATGAACTGGTTTGCAGGGAAGAAATAGAGACACAGAGGTAGAGAACAAACGTATGGACACCAAGTGTGGGAAGGCATAGGGTGGTGGTGGTGGGATGAGTTGGGAGATTGGGATTGACCTGTATACATGTATATGCATAAAATACATAACTGATAATAACCTGCTGTATAAAAAAGTAAATAAAATTAAATTTCAAAATTTTAAAAAATAATATTTAAAAGTAAAACAGAAAAAAGTTCTTCCCTTGACACACATGTATTTATAGGAATGAATTATTTCCATGCTTATATCTATAAATACATAAAAGAGGAATAAAAGCTAACTTGAACCATAAACGAAAAAAAACCTGAACCCACCAGTTATACAGAGGAAAACGCTATCAGGGCACTTGCTCCAGCGGTAAACAATTCTGAAATTGGTCAGAGGTGTGGAATCATCTCCCATCCAGCTAGCACCCACCCCCCACGCAAGGAGCGTCCTCATTGCAAAGCTGGGAGACCGTGCCGAGGCATCTCTGAATAAAGGTGAGCTGAGCCCCAGGCCAGCTGCTGCTGAACTGTTCCCACCCTTCGCAGGTAAAACACCTGAATATGTACAAGGGCTTAAAAGCCTAGAGGAAGGGCCGTGGAGCCACACAAGCGACAGCACACAGGCCAACTTGGTGCCTGTATGCCAGCCAGGGTGGTCCTGGCCCCGGGCGCTATTCCGGAAGCTTTCCATTGTCCTGCCTGAGATACCCCACCTGTCCCGGCCCCCACTGCTTTTTTCCTTCCTCACCTCTGTCCGGAGAGAAATTCCAGCGGAAGGTATGGGTGACACATCCTCTTCTTTACAGGAGGCAGCCTGGCAACTCCTGCAGAAAGGTCAGCAGAACCCCACTCACACCGGGCCACCAAGAAAGCTGTGGCCCCTCACTCCCTCCCAACTGCACAGTCCCGAGACTGCTGACGGGGCAGAGAATATGGAGTCAGGCACAGGTTCAGGGGCTATTGCTGCCTGGAGCGCTGTTTATATTGACCTCAACTAGGCACACCTGGGGAGGGCCGGCCGGCAGGATAAGCCTTCCCACGTCAGCTAATCCACAACCCTCAGGGAATCACATTGTTGAAAATGGACCTCGCTAAGGCAGAATAGAAGCCAAGGAAAATAAGGACACAATGCCATTTGCAGCACCGTAGATGAGTCTAGAGGTAATCATGTGACTTGTAGTAAGTCAGAAAGTGAAAGACACATATCATATCATATCACTTATAGGTGTTACCTAAAAATGGATACCAGGGCAGATATTTCCACGGAGAAGGGCAATCACAGATTCATTAAACAACCTTATGGTTCACCAAGGGAAAGGTGTGAGGATTGGTTTCATTATGATATCGGGGTTAACAGACATATACAAACACAGGTGACATATATAATCACCAAAGACCTACGGAATACCAAGAGAAGACTAGTCAACATTCTGTCATAACGTACCTGGGAAAAGGATCCCAGGAAGAAGAGACATCTGTATATGTGTAAAAGAACCACATCTTCGACACCTACAATAAGCCAAACATTGTAATCAAACTTGCTGTAATAAAAAATAAAAATTTAAATTAAAAATACGAACAAGAAGTAGGGAGACAAACTTGAGGGGCTTTCTCCTGGCACATTCCATTCTAAATTCCAATCTAGAGCACGACTTCCATTGAGGCTCTGCTGCCCTAGTAACCAGATTTGGTAAGGGAGAACTGCTGCCACCTTGTGGCCGTTTCACACAACAGCAGCTTTAATCCCAGCGCTAATGGTCAGTGGATATTCAAAATCATTGCAGGCCTGTAAATGACACCTGCCCTGGAAGCAAATCCTGGGGTCACATATCAACCAAAAAATTCAAAGGACGTCCATATTTCAAAACGACCATTTCAAAAGGCATATTTTATGCACATTAGTGTTCTGCTTCTTTGTCTTTCTTTCTTTTTTGGTTAAAAAGACGGGAATGGAAAAAGGCATCCCTCAGACTGGGCGAAAATCGTTGCAAACGAATCAATGGACAAAGGTTTAATCTCCAATATATATAAACATCTCATGCAGCTTAATATTAAAAAAACAAACAACCCAATACAAAAATGGGCAGAAGTTCTAAAGAGACGTTTCTTCAAAGAAGACACAGAGATGGCCAAGACGCACATGAAAAGCTGCTCAAGGGCACTAATTATGAGAGAAATGCAAATCAAAACTACAATGAGGTATCACCTCACACCTGTTAGGATCGGCATCATCAGAAAATCTACAAACAACAAATTCTGGGGAGGGTGTGGACAAAAGGAGCCCTCTTCCACTATTGGTGGGAATGTAAATTGATACCGTCACTATGGAGAACAGTATGGAGTTTCCTTTAAAAAACTAGAAATAGAATGACCATCTGATCCAGCAATCCCACTTCTGGGCATATACCCAGAGAAAACCATAAATCAAAAAGGCACATTCACCACAATGTTCATTGCAGCACTATTTACAATAGCCAGGTAATGGAAGCAACCTAAATGCCCACAGACAGATGAATGGATAAAGATGGGGTACATATATAAAATGGAATATTACTCGGCCATAAAAAGGAGTGAAACTGGGTCATTTGTAGAGACATCGATGGATCTAGAGACTGTCATATAGAATGAAGTAAGTCAGAAAGAGGAAAACAAATATTGTATATTAATGCATATATGTGGAACCTAAAAGATGGTACAGATGAACTGGTTTGCAGGGAAGAAATAGAGACACAGAGGTAGAGAACAAACGTATGGACACCAAGTGTGGGAAGGCATAGGGTGGTGGTGGTGGGATGAGTTGGGAGATTGGGATTGACCTGTATACATGTATATGCATAAAATACATAACTGATAATAACCTGCTGTATAAAAAAGTAAATAAAATTAAATTTCAAAATTTTAAAAAATAATATTTAAAAGTAAAACAGAAAAAAGTTCTTCCCTTCACACACATGTATTTATAGGAATGAATTATTTCCATGCTTATATCTATAAATACATAAAAGAGGAATAAAAGCTAACTTGAACCATAAACGAAAAAAAACCTGAACCCACCAGTTATACAGAGGAAAACCCTATCAGGGCACTTGCTCCAGCGGTAAACAATTCTGAAATTGGTCAGAGGTGTGGAATCATCTCCCATCCAGCTAGCACCCACCCCCCACGCAAGGAGCGTCCTCATTGCAAAGCTGGGAGACCGTGCCGAGGCATCTCGGAATAAAGGTGAGCTGAGCCCCAGGCCAGCTGCTGCTGAACTGTTCCCACCCTTCGCAGGTAAAACACCTGAATATGTACAAGGGCTTGAAAGCCTAGAGGAAGGGCCGTGGAGCCACACTAGCGACAGCACACAGGCCAACTGGGGCCTGCAGGCCAGCCAGGGTGGTCCTGGCCCCGGGTACTCTTCCGGTAGCTTTCCATTGTCCTGCCTGTGATACCCCTCCTGTCCCGGACCCCACTGCTTTTTTCCTTCCTCACCTCTGCCCGGAGAGAAATTCCAGCGGAAGGTATGGGTGACACATCCTCTTCTTTACAGGTGGCAGGCTGGCAACTCCTGCAGAAAGGCCAGCAGTGCCCCACTCACACCGGGCCCCCAACAAAGCTGTGACCCCTCATTCCCTCCAACCAGCTCAGCCCCGAGACTGCTGACGGGGTAGAGAGTATGGAGTCAGGCACAGCTTCAGGGGCTATTGCTGCCTGGAGCGCTGTTTATATTGACCTCAACCAGGCACACATGGGGAGGGCCGGCCGGCAGGGTAAGGCTGCCCAGGTAAGCTAATCCACAACCCTCAGGGAATCACATTGTTGAAAATGGACCTCGCTAAGGCAGAATAGAAGCCAAGGAAAATAAGGACACAATGCCATTTGCAGCACCGTAGATGAGTCTAGAGGTAATCACGTGACTTGTAGTAAGTCAGAAAGTGAAAGGCACATATCATATCATATCACTTATAGTTGTTACCTAAAAATGGATACCAGGGCAGATATTTCCACGGAGAAGGGCAATCACAGATTCATTAAACAAACTTATGGTTCACCAAAGGAAAGGTGTGAGGATTGGTTTCATTACGATATCGGGGTTAACAGACATATACAAACACAGGTGACATATATAATCACCAAAGACCTACGGAATACCAAGAGAAGACTACTCAACATTCTGTCATAACGTACCTGGGAAAAGGATACCAGGAAGAAGAGACATCTGTTTATGTGTAAAAGAACCACATCTTCGACACCTACAATAAGCCAAACATTGTAATCAAACTTGCTGTAATAAAAAATAAAAATTTAAATTAAAAATACGAACAAGAAGTAGGGAGACATACTTGAGGGGCTTTCTCCTGGCACATTCCATTCTAAATTCCAATCTAGAACACGACTTCCATTGAGGCTCTGCTGCCCTAGTAACCAGATTTGGTAAGGGAGAACTGCTGCCACCTTGTGGCCGTTTCACACAACAGCAGCTTTAATCCCAGCGCTAATGGTCACTTGATATTCAAAATCATTGCAGGCCTGTAAATGACACCTGCCCTGGAAGCAAATCCTGGGGTCACATATCGACCAAAAAATTCAAAGGACGTCCATATTTCAAAACGACCGTTTCAAAAGGCATATTTTATGCACATTAGTGTTCTGCTTCTTTGTCTTTCTTTTTTGGTTAAAAAGACGGGAATGGAAAAAGGCATCCCTCAGCCTGGGCGAAAATCGTTGCAAACGAATCAATGGACAGAAGTTTAATCTCCAATATATATAAACAGCTCATGCAGCTTAATATTAAAAAAACAAACAACCCAATACAAAAATGGGCAGAAGTTCTGAAGAGACGTTTCTTCAAAGAAGACACAGAGATGGCCAAGACGCACATGAAAAGCTGCTCAAGGGCACTAATTATTAGAGAAATGCAAATCAAAACTACAATGAGGTATCACCTCACACCTGTTAGGATCGGCATCATCAGAAAATCTACAAACAACAAATTCTGGGGAGGGTGTGGACAAAAGTAGCCCTCTTCCACTATTGGTGGGAATGTAAATTGATACCGTCACTATGGAGAACAGTATGGAATTTCCTTTAAAAAACTAGAAATAGAATTACCATCTGATCCAGCAATCCCACTTCTGGGCATATACCCAGAGAAAACCATAAATCAAAAAGGCACATTCACCACAATGTTCATTGCAGCACTATTTACAATAGCCAGCTAATGGAAGCAACCTAAATGCCCACAGACAGATGAATGGATAAAGATGGGGTACATATATAAAATGGAATATTACTCGGCCATAAAAAGGAATGAAACTGGGTCATTTGTAGAGACATCGATGGATCTAGAGACTGTCATATAGAATGAAGTAAGTCAGAAAGAGGAAAACAAATATTGTATATTAATGCATATATGTGGAACCTAAAAGATGGTACAGATGAACTGGTTTGCAGGGAAGAAATAGAGACACAGAGGTAGAGAACAAACGTATGGACACCAAGTGTGGGAAGGCATAGGGTGGTGGTGGTGGGATGAGTTGGGAGATTGGGATTGACCTGTATACATGTATATGCATAAAATACATAACTGATAATAACCTGCTGTATAAAAAAGTAAATAAAATTAAATTTCAAAATTTTAAAAAATAAAATTTAAAAATAAAACAGAAAAAAGTTCTTCCCTTCACACACATGTATTTATAGGAATGAATTATTTCCATGCTTATATCTATAAATACATAAAAGAGGAATAAAATCTAACTTGAACCATAAACGAAAAAAAACCTGAACCCACCAGTTATACAGAGGAAAACCCTATCAGGGCACTTGCTCCAGCGGTAAACAATTCTGAAATTGGTCAGAGGTGGGGAATCATCTCCCATCCAGCTAGCACCCACCCCCCACGCAAGGAGCGTTCTCATTGCAAAGCTGGGAGACCGTGCCGAGGCATCTCTGAATAAAGGTGTGCTGAGCCCCAGGCCAGCTGCTGCTGAACTGTTCCCACCCTTCGCAGGTAAAACACCTGAATATGTACAAGGGCTTGAAAGCCTAGAGGAAGGGCCGTGGAGCCACACTAGCGACAGCACGCAGGCCAACTTGGTGCCTGCAGGCCAGCCAGGGAGGTCCTGGACCCGGGTACTCTTCCGGAAGCTTTCCTTTGTCCTGCCTGTGATACCCCTCATGTCCCGGCCCCCACTGCTTTTTTCCTTCCTCACCTCTGTCCGGAGAGAAATTCCAGCGGAAGGTATGGGTGACACATCCTGTTCTTTACAGGTGGCAGCCTGGCAACACCTGCAGAAAGGCCAGCAGTGCCCCACTCACACTGCGCCGCCAACAAAGCTGTGGCCCCTCATTCCCTCCCACCAGCTCAGCCCCGAGACTGCTGACGGGGCAGAGAATATGGAGTCAGGCACAGCTTCAGGGGCTATTGCTGCCTGGAGCGCTGTTTTTATTGAGCTCAACCAGGCACACCTGGGGAGGGCCGGCCGGCAGGATAAGGCTGCCCAGGTCAGCTAATCCACAGCCCTCAGGGAATCACATTGTTGAAAATGGACCTCGCTAAGGCAGAATAGAAGGCAAGGAAAATAAGGACACAATGCCATTTGCAGCACCGTAGATGAGTCTAGAGGTAATCATGTGACTTGTAGTAAGTCAGAAAGTGAAAGACACATATCATATCATATCACTTATAGGTGTTACCTAAAAATGGATACCAGGGCAGATATTTCCACGGAGAAGGGCAATCACAGATTCATTAAACAAACTTATGGTTCACCAATGGAAAGGTGTTAGGATTGGTTTCATTACGATATCGGGGTTAACAGACATATACAAACACAGGTGACATATATAATCACCAAAGACCTACGGAATACCAAGAGAAGACTAGTCAACATTCTGTCATAACGTACCTGGGAAAAGGATCCCAGGAAGAAGAGACATCTGTATATGTGTAAAAGAACCACATCTTCGACACCTACAATAAGCCAAACATTGTAATCAAACTTGCTGTAATAAAAAATAAAAATTTAAATTAAAAATACGAACAAGAAGTAGGGAGACAAACTTGAGGGGCTTTCTCCTGGCACATTCCATTCTAAATTCCAATCTAGAACACGACTTCCATTGAGGCTCTGCTGCCCTAGTAACCAGATTTGGTAAGGGAGAACTGCTGCCACCTTGTGGCCGTTTCACACAACAGCAGCTTTAATCCCAGCGCTAATGGTCAGTGGATATTCAAAATCATTGCAGGCCTGTAAATGACACCTGCCCTGGAAGCAAATCCTGGGGTCACATATCGACCAAAAAATTCAAAGGACGTCCATATTTCAAAACGACCGTTTCCAAAGGCATATTTTATGCACATTAGTGTTCTGCTTCTTTGTCTTTCTTTCTTTTTTGGTTAAAAAGACGGGAATGGAAAAAGGCATCCCTCAGACTGGGCGAAAATCGTTGCAAACGAATCAATGGACAAAGGTTTAATCTCCAATATATATAAACAGCTCATGCAGCTTAATATTAAAAAAACAAACAACCCAATACAAAAATGGGCAGAAGTTCTAAAGAGACGTTTCTTCAAAGAAGACACAGAGATGGCCAAGACGCACATGAAAAGCTGCTCAAGGGCACTAATTATTAGAGAAATGCAAATCAAAACTACAATGAGGTATCACCTCACACCTGTTAGGATCGGCATTATCAGAAAATCTACAAACAACAAATTCTGGGGAGGGTGTGGACAAAAGGAGCCCTCTTCCACTATTGGTGGGAATGTAAATTGATACAGTCACTATGGAGAACAGTATGGAGTTTCCTTTAAAAAACTAGAAATAGAATTACAATCTGATTCAGCAATCCCACTTCTGGGCATATACCCAGAGAAAACCATAAATCAAAAAGGCATATTCACCACAATGTTCATTGCAGCACTATTTACAATAGCCAGGTAATGGAAGCAACCTAAATGCCCACAGACAGATGAATGGATAAAGATGGGGTACATATATAAAATGGAATATTACTCGGCCATAAAAAGGAATGAAACTGGGTCATTTGTAGAGACATCGATGGATCTAGAGACTGTCATATAGAATGAAGTAAGTCAGAAAGAGGAAAACAAATATTGTATATTAATGCATATATGTGGAACCTAAAAGATGGTACAGATGAACTGGTTTGCAGGGAAGAAATAGAGACACAGAGGTAGAGAACAAACGTATGGACACCAAGTGTGGGAAGGCATAGGGTGGTGGTGGTGGGATGAGTTGGGAGATTGGGATTGACCTGTATACATGTATATGCATAAAATACATAACTGATAATAACCTGCTGTATAAAAAAGTAAATAAAATTAAATTTCAAAATTTTAAAAAATAAAATTTAAAAATAAAACAGAAAAAAGTTCTTCCCTTCACACACATGTATTTATAGGAATGAATTATTTCCATGCTTATATCTACAAATACATAAAAGAGGAATAAAATCTAACTTGAACCATAAACGAAAAAAAACCTGAACCCACCAGTTATACACAGGAAAACCCTATCAGGGCACTTGCTCCAGCGGTAAACAATTCTGAAATTGGTCAGAGGTGGGGAATCATCTCCCATCCAGCTAGCACCCACCCCCATCGCAAGGAGCGTCCTCATTGCAAAGCTGGGAGACCGTGCCGAGGCATCTCTGAATAAAGGTGAGCTGAGCCCCAGGCCAGCTGCTGCTGAACTGTTCCCACCCTTCCCAGGTAAAACACCTGAATATGTACAAGGGCTTCAAAGCCTAGAGGAAGGGCCGTGGAGCCACACTAGCGACAGCACGCAGGCCAACTTGGAGCCTGCAGGCCAGCCAGGGTGGTCCTGGCCCCGGGTACGCTTCCGGAAGCTTTCCATTGTCCTGCCTGTGATACCCCTCCTGTCCCGGCCCCCACTGCTTTTTTCCTTCCTCACCTCTGTCCGGAGAGAAAATCCAGCGGAAGGTATGGGTGACACATCCTCTTCTTTACAGGTGGCAGCCTGGCAACTCCTGCAGAAAGGCCAGCAGTGCCGCACTCACACTGGGCCGCCAACAAAGCTGTGGCCCCTCATTCCCTCCCACCAGCTCAGCCCCGAGACTGCTGAAGGGGCAGAGAATATGGAGTCAGGCACAGCTTCAGGGGCTATTGCTGCCTGGAGCGCTGTTTATATTGACCTCAACCAGGCACACCTGGGGAGGGCCGGCCGGCAGGGTAAGGCTGCCCAGGTCAGCTAATCCACAACCCTCAGGGAATCACATTGTTGAAAATGGACCTCGATAAGGCAGAATAGAAGCCAAGGAAAATAAGGACACAATGCCATTTGCAGCACCGTAGATGAGTCTAGAGGTAATCATGTGACTTGTAGTAAGTCAGAAAGTGAAAGACACATATCATATCATATCACTTATAGGTGTTACCTAAAAATGGATACCAGGGCAGATATTTCCACGGAGAAGGGCAATCACAGATTCATTAAACAAACTTATGGTTCACCAATGGAAAGGTGTGAGGATTGGTTTCATTACGATATCGGGGTTAACAGACTTATACAAACACAGGTGACATATATAATCACCAAACACCTACGGAATACCAAAAGACTACTCAACATTCTGTCATAACGTACATGGGAAAAGGATCCCAGGAAAAACAGACATCTGTATATGTGTAAAAGAACCACATCTTCCACACCTCCAACAAGCCAAACATTGTAATCTAACTTGCTGTAATAAAAAATAAAAATTAAATTAAAAACACGAACAAGAAGTAGGGAGACAAACTTGAGGGGCTTTCTCCTGGCACATTCCATTCTAAATTCCAATCTAGAACACGACTTCCATTGAGGCTCTGCTGCCCTAGTAACCAGATTTGGTAAGGGAGAACTGCTGCCACCTTGTGGCCGTTTCACACAACAGCAGCTTTAATCCCAGCGCTAATGGTCAGTTGATATTCAAAATCATTGCAGGCCTGTAAATGACACCTGCCCTGGAAGCAAATCCTGGGGTCACATATCGACCAAAAAATTCAAAGGACGTCCATATTTCAAAACGACCGTTTCAAAAGGCATATTTTATGCACATTAGTGTTCTGCTTCTTTTTCGTTCTTTCTTTTTTGGTTAAAAAACGGAAAAGGAAAAAGGCATCCCTCAGAAGGGGCAAAAATAGTTGCAAACGAATCAATGGACAAAGGTTTAATCTCCAATATATATAAACAGCTCATGCAGCTTAATATTAAAAAAACAAACAGCCCAATACAAAAATGGGCAGAAGATCTAAAGAGACGTTTCTTTAAAGAAGACACAGAGATGGCCAAGACGCACATGAAAAGCTGCTCAACAGCACTAATTTTTAGAGAAATGCAAATCAAAACTACAATGAGGTATAACCTCACACCTGTTAGCATCGGCATCATCAGAAAATCTACAAACAACAAATTCTGGGGAGGGTGTGGACAAAAGGAGCCCTCTTCCACTATTGGTGGGAATGTAAATTGATACCGTCACTATGGAGAACAGTATGGAGTTTCCTTAAAAAAACTAGAAATAGAATTACCATCTGATCCAGCAATCCCACTTCTGGGCATATACCCAGAGAAAACCAGAAATCAAAAAGGCACATTCACCACAATGTTCATTGCAGCACTATTTACAATAGCCAGGTAATGGAAGCAACCTAAATGCCCACAGACAGATGAATGGATAAAATTGGGGTACATATATAAAATGGAATATTACTCGGCCATAAAAAGGAATGAAACTGGGTCATTTGTAGAGACATCGATGGATCTAGAGACTGTCATACAGAATGAAGTAAGTCAGAAAGAGGAAAACAAATATTGTATATTAATGCATATATGTGGAACCTAAAAAATGGTACAGATGAACTGGTTTGCAGGGAAGAAAGAGAGACACAGAGGTAGAGAACAAACGTATGGACACCAAGTGTGGGAAGCCATGGGGTGGTGGTGGTGGGATGAGTTGGGAGATTGAGATTGACCTGTATACATGTATATGCATAAAATACATAACTAATAATAACCTGCTGTATAAAAAAGTAAATAAAATTAAATTTCAAAATTATAAAAAATAAAATTTAAATATAAAAGAGAAAAAAGTTCTTCCCTTCACACAGATGTATTTATAGGAATGAATTATTTCCATGCTTATATCTATAAATACATAAAAGAGGAATAAAAGCTAACTTGAACCATAAAAGAAGAAAAACCTGAACCCACCAGTTATACAGAGGAAAACGCTATCAGGGCACTTGCTCCAGCGGTAAACAATTCTGAAATTGGTCAGAGGTGGGGAATCATCTCCCATACAGCCAGCAACCCACCCCCCACACAAGGAGCGTCCTCACTGCAAAGCTGGGGGACCGTACCGAGGCATCTCTGAATAAAGGTGAGCTGAGCCCCAGGCCAGCTGCTGCTGAACTGTTCCCACCCTTCCCAGGTAAAACACCTGAATATGTACAAGGGCTTGAAAGACTAGAGGAAGGGCCGTGGAGCCACACCAGCGACAGCACGCAGGCCAACTTGGTGCCTGCAGGCCAGCCAGGGTGGTCCTGGCCCCGGGCGCTCTTCCGGAAGCTTTCCATTGTCCTGCCTGTGATACCCCACCTGTCCCGGCCCCCACTGCTTTTTTCCTTCCTCACCTCTGTCCGGAGAGAAATTCCAGCGGAAGGTATGGGTGACACATCCTCTTCTTTACAGGAGGCAGCCTGGCAACTCCTGCAGAAAGGTCAGCAGAACCCCACTCACTCCGGGCCACCAACAAAGCTGTGGCCCCTCTCTCCCTCCCACCAGCACAGCCCCGAGACTGCTGACGGGGCAGAGAATATGGAGTCAGGCACAGGTTCAGGGGCCATTGCTGCCTGGAGCGCTGTTTATATTGACCTCAACTAGGCACACCTGGGGAGGGCCGGCCGGCAGGATAAGGCTGCCCACGTCAGCTAATCCACATCCCGCAGGGAATCACATTGTTGAAAATGGACCTCGCTAAGTCAGAATAGAAGGCAAGGAAAAAAAGGACACAATGCCATTTGCAGCACCGTAGATGAGTCTAGAGGTAATCACGTGACATGTAGTAAGTCAGAAAGTGAAAGACACATATCATATCATATCACTTATAGGTGTTACCTAAAAATGGATACCAGGGCAGATATTTCCACGGTGAAGGGCAATCACAGATTCATTAAACAAACTTATGGTTCACCAATGGAAAGGTGTGAGGATTGGTTTCATTACGATATCGGGGTTAACAGACTTATACAAACACAGGTGACATATATAATCACCAAACACCTACGGAATACCAAAAGACTACTCAACATTCTGTCATAACGTACATGGGAAAAGGATCCCAGGAAAAACCGACATCTGTATATGTGTAAAATAACCACATCTTCCACACCTCCAACAAGCCAAACATTGTAATCAAACTTGCTGTCATAAAAAATAAAAATTAAATTAAAAACACAAACAAGAAGTAGGGAGACAAACTTGAGGGGCTTTCTCCTGGCACATTCCATTCTAAATTCCAATCTAGAACACGACTTCCATTGAGGCTCTGTTGCCCTAGTAACCAGAATTGGTAAGGGAGAACTGCTGCCACCTTGTGGCCGTTTCACACAACAGCAGCTTTAATCCCAGCGCTAATGGTCAGTTGATATTCAAAATCATTGCAGACCTGTAAATGACACCTGCCCTGAAAACAAATCCTGGGGTCACATATCGACCAAAAAATTCAAAGGACGTCCATATTTCAAAACGACCGCTTCAAAAGGCATATTTTATGCACATTAGTTTTCTGCTTCTTTTTCTTTCTTTCTTTTTTGGTTAAAAAAACGGGAATGGAAAAAGGCATCCCTCAGAAGGGGCGAAAATCGTTGCAAACGAATCAATGGACAGAGGTTTAATCTCCAATATATATAAACAGCTCATGCAGCTTAATATTAAAAAAGCAAACAACCCAATACAAAAATGGGCAGAAGATCTAAACAGACGTTTCTTTAAAGAAGACACAGAGATGGCCAAGACGCACATGAAAAGCTGCTCAACAGCACTAATTATTAGAGAAATGCAAATCAAAACTACAATGACGTATCACCTCACACCTGTTAGAATCGGCATCATCAGAAAATCTACAAACAACAAATTCTGGGGAGGGTGTGGACAAAAGGAGCCCTCTTCCACTATTGGTGGGAATGTAAATTGATACAGTCACTATGGAGAACACTATGGAGTTTCCTTAAAAAAACTAGAAATAGAATTACCATCTGATCCAGCAATCCCACTTCTGGGCATATACCCAGAGAAAACCATAAATCAAAAAGGCACATTCACCACAATGTTCATTGCAGCACTATTTACAATAGCCAGGTAATGGAAGCAACCTAAATGCCCACAGACAGATGAATGGATAAAACTGGGGTACATATATAAAATGGAATATTACTCGGCCATAAAAAGGAATGAAACTGGGTCATTTGTAGAGACATCGATGGATCTAGAGACTGTCATACAGAATGAAGTAAGTCAGAAAGAGGAAAACAAATATTGTATATTAATGCATATATGTGGAACCTAAAAAATGGTACAGATGAACTGGTTTGCAGGGAAGAAATAGAGACACACAGGTAGAGAACAAACGTATGGACACCAAGTGTGGGAAGCCATGGGGTGGTGGTGGTGGGATGAGTTGGGAGATTGAGATTGACCTGTATACATGTATATGCATAAAATACATAACTAATAATAACCTGCTGTATAAAAAAGTAAATAAAATTAAATTTCAAAATTATAAAAAATAAAATTTAAAAATAAAAGAGAAAAAAGTTCTTCCCTTCACACAGATGTATTTATAGGAATGAATTATTTCCATGCTTATATCTATAAATACATAAAAGAGGAATAAAAGCTAACTTGAACCATAAAAGAAGAAAAACCTGAACCCACCAGTTATACAGAGGAAAACGCTATCAGGGCACTTGCTCCAGCGGTAAACAATTCTGAAATTGGTCAGAGGTGGGGAATCATCTCCCATACAGCCAGCAACCCACCCCCCACACAAGGAGCGTCCTCATTGCAAAGCTGGGGGACCGTGCCGAGGCATCTCTGAATAAAGGTGAGCTGAGCCCCAGGCCAGCTGCTGCTGAACTGTTCCCACCCTTCCCAGGTAAAACACCTGAATATGTACAAGGGCTTGAAAGACTAGAGGAAGGGCCGTGGAGCCACACCAGCGACAGCACGCAGGCCAACTTGGTGCGTGCAGGCCAGCCAGGGTGGTCCTGGCCCCGGGGCCTCTTCCGGAAGCTTTCCATTGTCCTGCCTGAGATACCCCACCTGTCCCGGCCCCCACTGCTTTTTTCCTTCCTCACCTCTGTCCGGAGAGAAATTCCAGCGGAAGGTATGGGTGACACATCCTCTTCTTTACAGGAGGCAGCCTGGCAACTCCTGCAAAAAGGTCAGCAGAACCCCACTCACACCGGGCCACCAACAAAGCTGTGGCCCCTCACTCCCACCGACCAGCACAGCCCCGAGACTGCTGACGGGGCAGAGAATATGGAGTCAGGCACAGGTTCAGGGGCTATTGCTGCCTGGAGCGCTGTATATATTTACCTCAACCAGGCACACCTGGGGAGGGCCGGCCGGCAGGGTAAGGCTGCCCAGGTCAGCTAATCCACAACCCTCAGGGAATCACATTGTTGAAAATAGACCTCGCTAAGGCAGAATAGAAGCCAAGGAAAATAAGGACAGAATGCCATTTGCAGCACCGTAGATGATTATAGAGGTAATCATGTGACTTGTAGTAAGTCAGAAAGTAAAAGGCACATATCATATCATATCACTTATAGGTGTTACCTAAAAATGGATACCAGGGCAGATATTTCCACGGAGAAGGGCAATCACAGATTCATTAAACAAACTTATGGTTCACCAAGGGAAAAGTGTGAGGATTGGTTTCATTACGATATCGGGGTTAACAGACATATACAAACACAGGTGACATATATAATCACCAAAGACCTACGGAATACCAAGAGAAGACTACTCAACATTCTGTCATAACGTACCTGGGAAAAGGATCCCAGGAAGAAGAGACATCTGTATATGTGTAAAATAACCACATCTTCGACACCTACAATAAGCCAAACATTGTAATCAAACTTGCTGTAATAAAAAATAAAAATTTAAATTAAAAATACGAACAAGAAGTAGGGAGACAAACTTGAGGGGCTTTCTCCTGGCACATTCCATTCTAAATTCCAATCTAGAACACGACTTCCATTGAGGCTCTGCTGCCCTAGTAACCAGATTTGGTATGGGAGAACTGCTGCCACCTTGTGGCCGTTTCACACAACAGCAGCTTTAATCCCAGCTCTAAGGGTCAGTTGATGTTCAAAATCATTGCAGGCCTGTAAATGACACCTGCCCTGGAAGCAAATCCTGGGGTCACATATCGACCAAAAAATTCAAAGGACGTCCATATTTCAAAACGACCATTTCAAAAGGCATATTTTATGCACATTAGTGTTCTGCTTCTTTGTCTTTCTTTCTTTTTTGGTTAAAAAGACGGGAATGGAAAAAGGCATCCCTCAGACTGGGCAAAAATCGTTGCAAACGAATCAATGGACAAAGGTTTAATCTCCAATATATATAAACAGTTCATGCAGCTTAATATTAAAAAAACAAACAACCCAATACAAAAATGGGCAGAAGTTCTAAAGAGACGTTTCTTCAAAGAAGACACAGAGATGGCCAAGACGCACATGAAAAGCTGCTCAAGAGCACTAATTATTAGAGAAATGCAAATCAAAACTACAATGAGGTATCACCTCACACCTGTTAGGATCGGCATCATCAGAAAATCTACAAACAACAAATTCTGGGGAGGGTGTGGACAAAAGTAGCCCTCTTCCACTATTGGTGGGAATGTAAATTGATACCGTCACTATGGAGAACAGTATGGAGTTTTCTTTAAAAAACTAGAAATAGAATTACCATCTGATCCAGCAATCCCACTTCTGGGCATATACCCAGAGAATACCATAAATCAAAAAGGCACATTCACCACAATGTTCATTGCAGCACTATTTACAATAGCCAGGTAATGGAAGCAACCTAAATGCCCACAGACAGATGAATGGATAAAGATGGGGTACATATATAAAATGGAATATTACTCGGCCATAAAAAGGAATGAAACTGGGTCATTTGTAGAGACATCGATGGATCTAGAGACTGTCATATAGAATGAAGTAAGTCAGAAAGAGGAAAACAAATACTGTATATTAATGCATATAGGTGGAACCTAAAAGATGGTACAGATGAACTGGTTTGCAGGGAAGAAATAAAGACACAGAGGTAGAGAACAAACGTATGGACACCAAGTGTGGGAAGGCATAGGGTGGTGGTGGTGGGATGAGTTGGGAGATTGGGATTGACCTGTATACATGTATATGCATAAAATACATAACTGATAATAACCTGCTGTATAAAAAAGTAAATAAAATTAAATTTCAAAATTTTAAAAAATAAAATTTAAAAATAAAACAGAAAAAAGTTCTTCCCTTCACACACATGTATTTATAGGAATGAATTATTTCCATGCTTATATCTACAAATACATAAAAGAGGAATAAAATCTAACTTGAACCATAAACGAAAAAAAACCTGAACCCACCAGTTATACAGAGGAAATCCCTATCAGGGCACTTGCTCCAGCGGTAAACAATTCTGAAATTGGTCAGAGGTGGGGAATCATCTCCCATCCAGCTAGCACCCACTCCCCACGCAAGGAGCGTCCTCATTGCAAAGCTGGGAGACCGTGCCGAGGCATCTCTGAATAAAGGTGAGCTGAGCCCCAGGCCAGCTGCTGCTGAACTGTTCCCACCCTTCCCAGGTAAAACACCTGAATATGTACAAGGGCTTGAAAGACTAGAGGAAGGGCCGTGGAGCCACACCAGCGACAGCATGCAGGCCAACTTGGTGCCTGCAGACCCGCCACGGTGGTCCGGGCCCCGGGCCCTCTTCCGGAAGCTTTCCATTGTCCTGCCTGTGATACCCCACCTGTCCCGGCCCCCACTGCTTTTTTCCTTCCTCACCTCTGTCCGGAGAGAAATTCCAGCGGAAGGTATGGGTGACACATCCTGTTCTTTACAGGTGGCAGCCTGGCAACACCTGCAGAAAGGCCAGCAGTGCCCCACTCACACTGCGCCGCCAACAAAGCTGTGGCCCCTCATTCCCTCCCACCAGCTCAGCCCCGAGACTGCTGACGGGGCAGAGAATATGGAGTCAGGCACAGGTTCAGGGGCTATTGCTGCCTGGAGCGCTGTTTATATTGACCTCAACCAGGCACACCTGGGGAGGGCCGGCCGGCAGGGTAAGGCTGCCCAGGTCAGCTAATCCACAACCCTCAGGGAATCACATTGTTGAAAATGGACCTCGCTAAGGCAGAATAGAAGCCAAGGAAAATAAGGACACAATGCCATTTGCAGCACCGTAGATGAGTCTAGAGGTAATCACGTGACATGTAGTAAGTCAGAAAGTGAAAGACACATATCATATCATATCACTTATAGGTGTTACCTAAAAATGGATACCAGGGCAGATATTTCCACGGAGAAGGGCAATCACAGATTCATTAAACAAACTTATGGTTCACCAATGGAAAGGTGTGAGGATTGGTTTCATTACGATATCGGGGTTAATAGACATATACAAACACAAGTGATATATATAATCACCAAAGACCTACGGAATACCAAGAGAAGACTACTCAACATTCTGTCATAACGTACCTGGGAAAAGGATCCCAGGAAGAAGAGACATCTGTATATGTGTAAAAGAACCACATCTTCGACACCTACAATAAGCCAAACATTGTAATCAAACTTGCTGTAATAAAAAATAAAAATTTAAATTAAAAATACGAACAAGAAGTAGGGAGACAAACTTGAGGGGCTTTCTCCTGGCACATTCCATTCTAAATTCCAATCTAGAACACGACTTCCATTGAGGCTCTGCTGCCCTAGTAACCAGATTTGGTAAGGGAGAACTGCTGCCACCTTGTGGCCGTTTCACACAACAGCAGCTTTAATCCCAGCGCTAATGGTCACTTGATATTCAAAATCATTGCAGGCCTGTAAATGACACCTGCCCTGGAAGCAAATCCTGGGGTCACATATCGACCAAAAAATTCAAAGGACGTCCATATTTCAAAACGACCGTTTCAAAAGGCATATTTTATGTACATTAGTGTTCTGCTTCTTTGTCTTTCTTTCTTTTTTGGTTAAAAAGACGGGAATGGAAAAAGGCATCCCTCAGACTGGGCGAAAATCGTTGCAAACGAATCAATGGACAGAGGTTTAATCTCCAATATATATAAACAGCTCATGCAGCTTAATATTAAAAAAACAAACAACCCAATACAAAAATGGGCAGAAGTTCTGAAGAGACGTTTCTTCAAAGAAGACACAGAGATGGCCAAGACGCACATGAAAAGCTACTGAAGGGCACTAATTATTAGAGAAATGCAAATCAAAACTACAATGAGTTATCACCTCACACCTGTTAGGATCGGCATCATCAGAAAATCTACAAACAACAAATTCTGGGGAGGGTGTGGACAAAAGGAGCCCTCTTCCACTATTGGTGGGAATGTAAATTGATACCGTCACTATGGAGAACAGTATGGAGTTTCCTTTAAAAAAGTAGAAATAGAATTACCATCTGATCCAGCAATCCCACTTCTGGGCATATACCCAGAGAAAACCATAAATCAAAAAGGCACATTCACCACAATGTTCATTGCAGCACTATTTACAATAGCCAGGTAATGGAAGCAACCTAAATGCCCACAGACAGATGAATGGATAAAGATGGGGTACATATATAAAATGGAATATTACTCGGCCATAAAAAGGAATGAAACTGGGTCATTTGTAGAGACATCGATGGATCTAGAGACTGTCATATAGAATGAAGTAAGTCAGAAAGAGGAAAACAAATATTGTATATTAATGCATATATGTGGAACCTAAAAGATGGTACAGATGAAATGGTTTGCAGGGAAGAAATAGAGACACAGAGGTAGAGAACAAACGTATGGACACCAAGTGTGGGAAGGCATAGGGTGGTGGTGGTGGGATGAGTTGGGAGATTGGGATTGACCTGTATACATGTATATGCATAAAATACATAACTGATAATAACCTGCTGTATAAAAAAGTAAATAAAATTAAATTTCAAAATTTAAAAAAATAAAATTTAAAAATAAAACAGAAAAAAGTTCTTCCCTTCACACACATGTATTTATACGAATGAATTATTTCCATGCTTATATCTATAAATACATAAAAGAGGAATAAAAGCTAACTTGAACCATAAAAGAAGAAAAACCTGAATCCACTAGTTATACAGAGGAAAACGCTATCAGGGCACTTGCTCCAGCGTTAAACAATTCTGAAATTGGTCAGAGGTGGGGAATCATCTCCCATACAGCCAGCAACCCACCCCCCACACAAGGAGCGTCCTCATTGCAAAGCTGGGGGACCGTGCCGAGGCATCTCTGAATAAAGGTGAGCTGAGCCCCAGGCCAGCTGCTGCTGTACTGTTCCCACCCTTCCCAGGTAAAACACCTGAATATGTACAAGGGCTTGAAAGACTAGAGGAAGGGCCGTGGAGCCACACCAGCGACAGCACGCAGGCCAACTTGGTGCCTGCAGGCCAGCCAGGGTGGTCCTGGCCCCGGGCCCTCTTCCGGAAGCTTTCCATTGTGCTGCCTGAGATACCCCACCTGTCCCGGCCCCCACTGCTTTTTTCCTTCCTCACTTCTGTCCGGAGAGAAATTCCAGCGGAAGGTATGGGTGACGCATCCTCTTCTTTACAGGAGGCAGCCTGGCAACTCCTGCAAAAAGGTCAGCAGAACCCCACTCACACCGGGCCACCAACAAAGCTGTGGCCCCTCACTCCCACCCACCAGCACAGCCCCGAGACTGCTGACGGGGCAGAGAATATGGAGTCAGGAACAGGTTAAGGGGCTATTGCTGCCAGGAGCGCTGTTTATATTGACCTCAACCAGGCACACCTGGGGAGGGCCGGCCGGCAGGATAAGGCTGCCCACGTCAGCTAATCCACAACCCGCAGGGAATCACATTGATGAAAATGGAACTCGCTAAGTCAGAACAGAAGGCAAGGAAAAAATGGACACAATGCCATTTGCAGCACCGTAGATGAGTCTAGAGGCAATCATGTGACATGTAGTAAGTCAGAAAGTGAAAGACACATATCATATCATATCACTTATAGGTGTTACCTAAAAATGGATACCAGGGCAGATATTTCCACGGAGAAGGGCAATCCCAGATTCATTAAACAAACTTATGGTTCACCAATGGAAAGGTGTGAGGATTGGTTTCATTACGATATCGGGGTTAACAGACTTATACAAACACAGGTGACATATATAATCACCAAACACCTACGGAATACCAAAAGACTACTCAACATTCTGTCATAACGTACATGGGAAAAGGATCCCAAGAAAAACAGACATCTGTATATGTGTAAAAGAACCACATCTTCCACACCTCCAACAAGCCAAACATTGTTATCAAACTTGCTGTCATAAAAAATAAAAATTAAATTAAAAACACAAACAAGAAGTAGGGAGACAAACTTGAGGGGCTTTCTCCTGGCACATTCCATTCTAAATTCCAATCTAGAACACGACTTCCATTGAGGCTCTGTTGCCCTAGTAACCAGAATTGGTAAGGGAGAACTGCTGCCACCTTGTGGCCGTTTCACACAACAGCAGCTTTAATCCCAGCGCTAATGGTCAGTTGATATTCAAAATCATTGCAGACCTGTAAATGACACCTGCCCTGAAAACAAATCCTGGGGTCACATATCGACCAAAAAATTCAAAGGACGTCCATATTTCAAAACGACCGCTTCAAAAGGCATATTTTATGCACATTAGTTTTCTGCTTCTTTTTCTTTCTTTCTTTTTTGGTTAAAAAAACGGGAATGGAAAAAGGCATCCCTCAGAAGGGGCGAAAATCGTTGCAAACGAATCAATGGACAAAGGTTTAATCTCCAATATATATAAACAGCTCATGCAGCTTAATATTAAAAAAACAAACAACCCAATACAAAAATGGGCAGAAGATCTAAAGAGACGTTTCTTTAAAGAAGACACAGAGATGGCCAAGACGCACATGAAAAGCTGCTCAACAGCACTAATTATTAGAGAAATGCAAATCAAAACTACAATGAGGTATCACCTCACACCTGTTAGAATCGGCATCATCAGAAAATCTACAAACAACAAATTCTGGGGAGGGTGTGGACAAAAGGAGCCCTCTTCCACTATTGGTGGGAATGTAAATTGATACAGTCACTATGGAGAACACTATGGAGTTTCCTTAAAAAAACTAGAAATAGAATTACCATCTTATCCAGCAATCCCACTTCTGGGCATATACCCAGAGAAAACCATAAATCAAAAAGGCACATTCACCACAATGTTCATTGCAGCACTATTTACAATAGCCAGGTAATGGAAGCAACCTAAATGCCCACAGACAGATGAATGGATAAAATTGGGGTACATATATAAAATGGAATATTACTCGGCCATAAAAAGGAATGAAACTGGGTCATTTGTAGAGACATTGATGGATCTAGAGACTGTCATACAGAATGAAGTAAGTCAGAAAGAGGAAAACAAATATTGTATATTAATGCATATATGTGGAACCTAAAAATGGTATAGATGAACTGGTTTGCAGGGAAGAAAGAGACACACACAGGTAGAGAACAAACGTATGGACACCAAGTGTGGGAAGCCATGGGGTGGTGGTGGTGGGATGAGTTGGGAGATTGAGATTGACCTGTATACATGTATATGCATAAAATACATAACTAATAATAACCTGCTGTATAAAAAAGTAAATAAAATTAAATTTCAAAATTATAAAAAATAAAATTTAAAAATAAAACAGAAAAAATTCTTCCCTTCACACAGATGTATTTATAGGAATGAATTATTTCTATGCTTATATCTATAAATACATAAAAGCGGAGTAAAAGCTAACTTGAACCATAAAAGAAGAAAAACCTGAACCCACTAGTTATACAGAGGAAAACGCTATCAGGGCACTTGCTCCAGCGGTAAACAATTCTGAAATTGGTCAGAGGTGGGGAATCATCTCCCATACAGCCAGCAACCCACCCCCCACACAAGGAGCGTCCTCATTGCAAAGCTGGGGGACCGTGCCGAGGCATCTCTGAATAAAGGTGAGCTGAGCCCCAGGCCAGCAGCTGCTGAACTGTTCCCATCCATCCCAAGTAAAACACCTGAATATGTACAAGGGCTTGAAAGACAAGAGGAAGGCCCGTGGAGCCACACCAGCGACAGCACGCAGGCCAACTTGGTGCCTGCAGGCCAGCCAGGGTGGTCCTGGCCCCGGGCACTCTTCCGGAAGCTTTCCATTGTGCTGCCTGAGATACCCCACCTGTCCCGGCCCCCACTGCTTTTTTCCTTCCTCACCTCTGTCCGGAGAGAAATTCCAGCGGAAGGTATGGGTGACACATCCTCTTCTTTACAGGAGGCAGCCTGGCAACTCCTGCAAAAAGGTCAGCAGAACCCCACTCACACAGGTCCACCAACAAAGCTGTGGCCCCTCACTCCCACCCACCAGCACTGCCCGGAGACTGCTGACGGGGCAGAGAATATGGAGTCAGGCACAGGTTCAGGGGCTATTGCTGCCTGGAACGCTGTTTATATTGACCTCAACCAGGCACACCTGGGGAGGGCCGGCCGGCAGGATAAGGCTGCCCACGTCAGCTAATCCACAACCCGCAGGGAATCACATTGATGAAAATGGACCTCGCTAAGTCAGAATAGAAGGCAAGGAAAAAATGGACACAATGCCATTTGCAGCACCGTAGATGAGTCTAGAGGTAATCACGTGACATGTAGTAAGTCAGAAAGTGAAAGACACATATCATATCATATCACTTATAGGTGTTACCTAAAAATGGATACCAGGGCAGATATTTCCACGGAGAAGGGCAATCCCAGATTCATTAAACAAACTTATGGTTCACCAATGGAAAGGTGTGAGGATCGGTTTCATTACGATATCGGGGTTAACAGACTTATACAAACACAGGTGACATATATAATCACCAAACACCTACGGAATACCAAAAGACTACTCAACATTCTGTCATAACGTACATGGGAAAAGGATCCCAGGAAAAACAGACATCTGTATATGTGTAAAAGAACCACATCTTCCACACCTCCAACAAGCCAAACATTGTTATCAAACTTGCTGTCATAAAAAATAAAAATTAAATTAAAAACACAAACAAGAAGTAGGGAGACAAACTTGAGGGGCTTTCTCCTGGCACATTCCATTCTAAATTCCAATCTAGAACACGACTTCCATTGAGGCTCTGTTGCCCTAGTAACCAGAATTGGTAAGGGAGAACTGCTGCCACCTTGTGGCCGTTTCACACAACAGCAGCTTTAATCCCAGCGCTAATGGTCAGTTGATATTCAAAATCATTGCAGACCTGTAAATGACACCTGCCCTGAAAACAAATCCTGGGGTCACATATCGACCAAAAAATTTAAAGGAGGTCCATATTTCAAAACGACCGCTTCAAAAGGCATATTTTATGCACATTAGTTTTCTGCTTCTTTTTCTTTCTTTCTTTTTTGGTTATAAAAACGGGAATGGAAAAAGGCATCCCTCAGAAGGGGCGAAAATCGTTGCAAACGAATCAATGGACAAAGGTTTAATCTCCAATATATATAAACAGCTCATGCAGCTTAATATTAAAAAAACAAACAACCCAATACAAAAATGGGCAGAAGATCTAAAGAGACGTTTCTTTAAAGAAGACACAGAGATGGCCAAGACGCACATGAAAAGCTGCTCAACAGCACTAATTATTAGAGAAATGCAAATCAAAACTACAATGAGGTATCACCTCACACCTGTTAGAATCGGCATCATCAGAAAATCTACAAACAACAAATTCTGGGGAGGGTGTGGACAAAAGGAGCCCTCTTCCACTATTGGTGGGAATGTAAATTGATACAGTCACTATGGAGAACACTATGGAGTTTCCTTAAAAAAACTAGAAATAGAATTACCATCTGATCCAGCAATCCCACTTCTGGGCATATACCCAGAGAAAACCATAAATCAAAAAGGCACATTCACCACAATGTTCATTGCAGCACTATTTACAATAGCCAGGTAATGGAAGCAACCTAAATGCCCACAGACAGATGAATGGATAAAATTGGGGTACATATATAAAATGGAATATTACTCAGCCATAAAAAGGAATGAAACTGGGTCATTTGTAGAGACATCGATGGATCTAGAGACTGTCATACAGAATGAAGTAAGTCAGAAAGAGGAAAACAAATATTGTATATTAATGCATATATGTGGAACCTAAAAGATGGTACAGATGAACTGGTTTGCAGGGAAGAAATAGAGACACACAGGTAGAGAAAAAACGTATGGACACCAAGTGTGGGAAGCCATGGGGTGGTGGTGGTGGGATGAGTTGGGAGATTGAGATTGACCTGTATACATGTATATGCATAAAATACATAACTAATAATAACCTGCTGTATAAAAAAGTAAATAAAATTAAGTTTCAAAATTATAGAAAATAAAATTTAAAAATAAAAGAGAAAAAATCCTTCCCTTCACACAGATGTATTTATAGGAATGAATTATTTCCATGCTTATATCTATAAATACATAAAAGAGGAATAAAAGCTAACTTGAACCATAAAAGAAGAAAAACCTGAACCCACCAGTTATACAGAGGAAAACGCTATCAGGACACTTGCTCCAGCGGTAAACAATTCTGAAATTGGTCAGAGGTGGGGAATCATCTCCCATACAGCCAGCAACCCACCCCCCACACAAGGAGCGTCCTCATTGCAAAGCTGGGGGACCGTGCCGAGGCATCTCTGAATAAAGGTGAGCTGAGCCCCAGGCCAGCTGCTGCTGAACTGTTCCCACCCTTCCCAGGTAAAACACCTGAATATGTACAAGGGCTTGAAAGACTAGAGGAAGGGCCGTGGAGCCACACCAGCGACAGCACGCAGGCCAACTTGGTGCCTGCAGGCCAGCCAGGGTGGTCCTGGCCCCGGGCCCTCTTCCGGAAGCTTTCCATTGTCCTGCCTGAGATACCCCACCTGTCCCGGACCCCACTGCTTTTTTCCTTCCTCACCTCTGTCCGGAGAGAAATTCCAGCGGAAGGTATGGGTGACACATCCTCTTCTTTAAAGGAGGCAGCTTGGCAACTCCTGCAAAAAGGTCAGCAGAACCCCACTCACACCGGGCCACCAACAAAGCTGTGGCCCCTCACTCCCACCCACCAGCACAGCCCCGAGACTGCTGACGGGGCAGAGAATATGGAGTCAGTCACAGGTTCAGGGGCTATTGCTGCCTGGAGCGCTGTTTATATTGACCTCAACCAGGCACACATGGGGAGGGCCGGCCGGCAGGATAAGGCTGCCCACGTCAGCTAATCCACAACCCGCAGGGAATCACATTGTTGAAAATGAACCTCGCTAAGTCAGAATAGAAGGCAAGGAAAAAAAGGACACAATGCCATTTGCAGCACCGTAGATGAGTCTAGAGGTAATCACGTGACATGTAGTAAGTCAGAAAGTGAAAGACACATATCATATCATATCACTTATAGTTGTTACCTAAAAATGGATACCAGGGCAGATATTTCCACGGAGAAGGGCAATCACAGATTCATTAAACAAACATGGTTCACCAATGGAAAGGTGTGAGGATTGGTTTCATTACGATATCGGGGTTAACAGACTTATACAAACACAGGTGACATATATAATCACCAAACACCTACGGAATACCAAAAGACTACTCAACATGCTGTCATAACGTACATGGGAAAAGGATCCCAGGAAAAACAGACATCTGTATATGTGTAAAAGAACCACATCTTCCACACCTCCAACAAGCCAAACATTGTAATCAAACTTGCTGTCATAAAAAATAAAAATTAAATTAAAAACACAAACAAGAAGTAGGGAGACAAACTTGAGGGGCTTTCTCCTGGCACATTCCATTCTAAATTCCAATCTAGAACACGACTTCCATTGAGGCTCTGTTGCCCTAGTAACCAGAATTGGTAAGGGAGAACTGCTGCCACCTTGTGGCCGTTTCACACAACAGCAGCTTTAATCCCAGCGCTAATGGTCAGTTGATATTCAAAATCATTGCAGACCTGTAAATGACACCTGCCCTGAAAACAAATCCTGGGGTCACATATCGACCAAAAAATTCAAAGGACGTCCATATTTCAAAACGACCGCTTCAAAAGGCATATTTTATGCACATTAGTTTTCTGCTTCTTTTTCTTTCTTTCTTTTTTGGTTAAAAAAACGGGAATGGAAAAAGGCATCCCTCAGAAGGGGCGAAAATAGTTGCAAACGAATCAATGGACAGAGGTTTAATCTCCAATATATATAAACAGCTCATGCAGCTTAATATTAAAAAAACAAACAACCCAATACAAAAATGGGCAGAAGATCTAAAGAGACGTTTCTTTAAAGAAGACACAGAGATGGCCAAGACGCACATGAAAAGCTGCTCAACAGCACTAATTATTAGAGAAATGCAAATCAAAACTACAATGAGGTATCACCTCACACCTGTTAGAATCGGCATCATCAGAAAATCTACAAACAACAAATTCTGGGGAGGGTGTGGACAAAAGGAGCCCTCTTCCACTATTGGTGGGAATGTAAATTGATACAGTCACTATGGAGAACACTATGGAGTTTCCTTAAAAAAACTAGAAATAGAATTACCATCTTATCCAGCAATCCCACTTCTGGGCATATACCCAGAGAAAACCATAAATCAAAAAGGCACATTCACCACAATGTTCATTGCAGCACTATTTACAATAGCCAGGTAATGGAAGCAACCTAAATGCCCACAGACAGATGAATGGATAAAATTGGGGTACATATATAAAATGGAATATTACTCGGCCATAAAAAGGAATGAAACTGGGTCATTTGTAGAGACATCGATGGATCTAGAGACTGTCATACAGAATGAAGTAAGTCAGAAAGAGGAAAACAAATATTGTATATTAATGCATATATGTGGAACCTAAAAAATGGAACAGATGAATTGGTTTGCAGGGAAGAAATAGAGACACAGAGGTAGAGAACAAACGTATGGACACCAAGTGTGGGAAGCCATGGGGTGGTGGTGGTGAAATGAGTTGGGAGATTGAGATTGACCTGTATACATGTATATGCATAAAATACATAACTGATAATAACCTGCTTTATAAAAAAGTAAATAAAATTAAATTTCAAAATTTAAAAAAATAAAATTTAAAAATAAAACAGAAAAAAGTTCTTCCCTTCACACACATGTATTTATAGGAATGAATTATTTCCATGCTTATATCTATAAATACATAAAAGAGGAATAAAAGCTAACTTGAACCATAAAAGAAGAAAAACCTGAATCCACTAGTTATAAAGAGGAAAACGCTATCAGGGCACTTGCTCCAGCGTTAAACAATTCTGAAATTGGTCAGAGGTGGGGAATCATCTCCCATACAGCCAGCAACCCACCCCCCACACAAGGAGCGTCCTCATTGCAAAGCTGGGGGACCGTGCCGAGGCATCTCTGAATAAAGGTGAGCTGAGCCCCAGGCCAGCTGCTGCTGTACTGTTCCCACCCTTCCCAGGTAAAACACCTGAATATGTACAAGGGCTTGAAAGACTAGAGGAAGGGCCGTGGAGCCACACCAGCGACAGCACGCAGGCCAACTTGGTGCCTGCAGGCCAGCCAGGGTGGTCCTGGCCCCGGGCCCTCTTCCGGAAGCTTTCCATTGTCCTGCCTGAGATACCCCACCTGTCCCGGCCCCCACTGCTTTTTTCCTTCCTCACTTCTGTCCGGAGAGAAATTCCAGCGGAAGGTATGGGTGACGCATCCTCTTCTTTACAGGAGGCAGCCTGGCAACTCCTGCAAAAAGGTTAGCAGAACCCCACTCACACCGGGCCACCAACAAAGCTGTGGCCCCTCACTCCCACCCACCAGCACAGCCCCGAGACTGCTGACGGGGCAGAGAATATGGAGTCAGGAACAGGTTAAGGGGCTATTGCTGCCAGGAGCGCTGTTTATATTGACCTCAACCAGGCACACCTGGGGAGGGCCGGCCGGCAGGATAAGGCTGCCCACGTCAGCTAATCCACAACCCGCAGGGAATCACATTGATGAAAATGGAACTCGCTAAGTCAGAACAGAAGGCAAGGAAAAAATGGACACAATGCCATTTGCAGCACCGTAGATGAGTCTAGAGGCAATCATGTGACATGTAGTAAGTCAGAAAGTGAAAGACACATATCATATCATATCACTTATAGGTGTTACCTAAAAATGGATACCAGGGCAGATATTTCCACGGAGAAGGGCAATCCCAGATTCATTAAACAAACTTATGGTTCACCAATGGAAAGGTGTGAGGATTGGTTTCATTACGATATCGGGGTTAACAGACTTATACAAACACAGGTGACATATATAATCACCAAACACCTACGGAATACCAAAAGACTACTCAACATTCTGTCATAACGTACATGGGAAAAGGATCCCAAGAAAAACAGACATCTGTATATGTGTAAAAGAACCACATCTTCCACACCTCCAACAAGCCAAACATTGTAATCAAACTTGCTGTCATAAAAAATAAAAATTAAATTAAAAACACAAACAAGAAGTAGGGAGACAAACTTTAGGGGCTTTCCCTGGCCCATTCCATTCTAAATTCCAATCTAGAACACGAAATCCATTGAGGCTCTGTTGCCCTAGTAACCAGAATTCGTAAGGGAGAACTGCTGCCACCTTGTGGCCGTTTCACACAACAGCAGCATTAATCCCAGCGCTAATGGTCAGTTGATATTCAAAATCATTGCAGACCTGTAAATGACACCTGCCCTTAAAACAAATCCTGGGGTCACATATCGACCCAAAAATTCAAAGGACGTCCATATTTCAAAACGACCGTTTCAAAAGGCATATTTTATGCACATTAGTTTTCTGCTTCTTTTTCTTTCTTTCTTTTTTGGTTAAAAAAACGGGAATGGAAAAAGGCATCCCTCAGAAGGGGCGAAAATCGTTGCAAACGAATCAATGGACAAAGGTTTAATCGCCAATATATATAATCAGCTCATGCAGCTTAATATTAATAAAACAAACAACCCAATACAAAAATGGGCAGAAGATCTAAAGAGACGTTTCTTTAAAGAAGACACAGAGATGGCCAAGACGCACATGAAAAGCTGCTCAACAGCACTAATTATTAGAGAAATGCAAATCAAAACTACAATGTGGTATCACCTCACACCTGTTAGAATCGGCATCATCAGAAAATCTACAAACAACAAATTCTGGGGAGGGTGTGGACAAAAGGAGCCCTCTTCCACTATTGGGGGTATGTAAATTTATACAGTCACTATGGAGAACACTATGGAGTTTCCTTAAAAAAACTAGAAATAGAATTACCATCTGATCCAGCAATCCCACTTCTGGGCATATACCCAGAGAAAACCATAAATCAAAAAGGCACATTCACCACAATGTTCATGGCAGCACTATTTACAATAGCCAGGTAATGGAAGCAAACTAAATGCCCACAGACAGATGAATGGATAAAATTGGGGTACATATATAAAATGGAATATTACTCGGCCATAAAAAGGAATGAAACTGGGTCATTTGTAGAGACATCGATGGATCTAGAGACTGTCATACAGAATGAAGTAAGTCAGAAAGAGGAAAACAAATATTGTATATTAATGCATATATGTGGAACCTAAAAGATGGTACAGATGAACTGGTTTGCAGGGAAGAAATAGAGACACACAGGTAGAGAACAAACGTATGGACACCAAGTGTGGGAAGCCATGGGGTGGTGGTGGTGGGATGAGTTGGGAGATTGAGATTGACCTGTATACATGTATAGGCATAAAATACATAACTAATAATAACCTGCTGTATAAAAAAGTAAATAAAATTAAGTTTCAAAATTATAAAAAATAAAATTTAAAAATAAAAGAGAAAAAAGTTCTTCCCTTCACACAGATGTATTTATAGGAATGAATTATTTCCATGCTTATATCTATAAATACATAAAAGAGGAATAAAAGCTAACTTGAACCATAAAAGAAGAAAAACCTGAACCCACCAGTTATACAGAGGAAAACGCTATCAGGGCACTTGCTCCAGCGGTAAACAATTCTGAAATTGGTCAGAGGTGGGGAATCATCTCCCATACAGCCAGCAACCCACCCCCCACACAAGGAGCGTCCTCATTGCAAAGCTGGGGGACCGTGCCGAGGCATCTCTGAATAAAGGTGAGCTGAGCCCCAGGCCAGCTGCTGCTGAACTGTTCCCACCCTTCCCAGGTAAAACACCTGAATATGTACAAGGGCTTGAAAGACTAGAGGAAGGGCCGTGGAGCCACACCAGCGTCAGCATGCAGGCCAACTTGGTGCCTGCAGACCCGCCACGGTGGTCCGGGCCCCGGGCCCTCTTCCGGAAGCTTTCCATTGTCCTGCCTGTGATACCCCACCTGTCCCGGCCCCCACTGCTTTTTTCCTTCCTCACCTCTGTCCGGAGAGAAATTCCAGCGGAAGGTATGGGTGACACATCCTGTTCTTTACAGGTGGCAGCCTGGCAACACCTGCAGAAAGGCCAGCAGTGCCCCACTCACACTGCGCCGCCAACAAAGCTGTGGCCCCTCATTCCCTCCCACCAGCTCAGCCCCGAGACTGCTGACGGGGCAGAGAATATGGAGTCAGGCACAGCTTCAGGGGCTATTGCTGCCTGGAGCGCTGTTTATATTGACCTCAACCAGGCACACCTGGGGAGGGCCGGCCGGCAGGGTAAGGCTGCCCAGGTCAGCTAATCCACAACCCTCAGGGAATCACATTGTTGAAAATGGACCTCGCTAAGGCAGAATAGAAGCCAAGGAAAATAAGGACACAATGCCATTTGCAGCACCGTAGATGAGTCTAGAGGTAATCACGTGACATGTAGTAAGTCAGAAAGTGAAAGACACATATCATATCATATCACTTATAGGTGTTACCTAAAAATGGATACCAGGGCAGATATTTCCACGGAGAAGGGCAATCACAGATTCATTAAACAAACTTATGGTTCACCAATGGAAAGGTGTGAGGATTGGTTTCATTACGATATCGGGGTTAATAGACATATACAAACACAAGTGATATATATAATCACCAAAGACCTACGGAATACCAAGAGAAGACTACTCAACATTCTGTCATAACGTACCTGGGAAAAGGATCCCAGGAAGAAGAGACATCTGTATATGTGTAAAAGAACCACATCTTCGACACCTACAATAAGCCAAACATTGTAATCAAACTTGATGTAATAAAAAATAAAAATTTAAATTAAAATTACGAACAAGAAGTAGGGAGACAAACTTGAGGGGCTTTCTCCTGGCACATTCCATTCTAAATTCCAATCTAGAACACATCTTCCATTGAGGCTCTGCTGCCCTAGTAACCAGATTTGGTAAGGGAGAACTGCTGCCACCTTGTGGCCGTTTCACACAACAGCAGCTTTAATCCCAGCGCTAATGGTCACTTGATATTCAAAATCATTGCAGGCCTGTAAATGACACCTGCCCTGGAAGCAAATCCTGGGGTCACATATCGACCAAAAAATTCAAAGGACGTCCATATTTCAAAACGACCGTTTCAAAAGGCATATTTTATGTACATTAGTGTTCTGCTTCTTTGTCTTTCTTTCTTTTTTGGTTAAAAAGACGGGAATGGAAAAAGGCATCCCTCAGACTGGGCGAAAATCGTTGCAAACGAATCAATGGACAGAGGTTTAATCTCCAATATATATAAACAGCTCATGCAGCTTAATATTAAAAAAACAAACAACCCAATACAAAAATGGGCAGAAGTTCTGAAGAGACGTTTCTTCAAAGAAGACACAGAGATGGCCAAGACGCACATGAAAAGCTACTGAAGGGCACTAATTATTAGAGAAATGCAAATCAAAACTACAATGAGTTATCACCTCACACCTGTTAGGATCGGCATCATCAGAAAATCTACAAACAACAAATTCTGGGGAGGGTGTGGACAAAAGGAGCCCTCTTCCACTATTGGTGGGAATGTAAATTGATACCGTCACTATGGAGAACAGTATGGAGTTTCCTTTAAAAAAGTAGAAATAGAATTACCATCTGATCCAGCAATCCCACTTCTGGGCATATACCCAGAGAAAACCATAAATCAAAAAGGCACATTCACCACAATGTTCATTGCAGCACTATTTACAATAGCCAGGTAATGGAAGCAACCTAAATGCCCACAGACAGATGAATGGATAAAGATGGGGTACATATATAAAATGGAATATTACTCGGCCATAAAAAGGAATGAAACTGGGTCATTTGTAGAGACATCGATGGATCTAGAGACTGTCATATAGAATGAAGTAAGTCAGAAAGAGGAAAACAAATATTGTATATTAATGCATATATGTGGAACCTAAAAGATGGTACAGATGAAATGGTTTGCAGGGAAGAAATAGAGACACAGAGGTAGAGAACAAACGTATGGACACCAAGTGTGGGAAGGCATAGGGTGGTGGTGGTGGGATGAGTTGGGAGATTGGGATTGACCTGTATACATGTATATGCATAAAATACATAACTGATAATAACCTGCTGTATAAAAAAGTAAATAAAATTAAATTTCAAAATTTAAAAAAATAAAATTTAAAAATAAAACAGAAAAAAGTTCTTCCCTTCACACACATGTATTTATAGGAATGAATTATTTCCATGCTTATATCTATAAATACATAAAAGAGGAATAAAAGCTAACTTGAACCATAAAAGAAGAAAAACCTGAATCCACTAGTTATAAAGAGGAAAACGCTATCAGGGCACTTGCTCCAGCGTTAAACAATTCTGAAATTGGTCAGAGGTGGGGAATCATCTCCCATACAGCCAGCAACCCACCCCCCACACAAGGAGCGTCCTCATTGCAAAGCTGGGGGACCGTGCCGAGGCATCTCTGAATAAAGGTGAGCTGAGCCCCAGGCCAGCTGCTGCTGTACTGTTCCCACCCTTCCCAGGTAAAACACCTGAATATGTACAAGGGCTTGAAAGACTAGAGGAAGGGCCGTGGAGCCACACCAGCGACAGCACGCAGGCCAACTTGGTGCCTGCAGGCCAGCCAGGGTGGTCCTGGCCCCGGGCCCTCTTCCGGAAGCTTTCCATTGTGCTGCCTGAGATACCCCACCTGTCCCGGCCCCCACTGCTTTTTTCCTTCCTCACTTCTGTCCGGAGAGAAATTCCAGCGGAAGGTATGGGTGACGCATCCTCTTCTTTACAGGAGGCAGCCTGGCAACTCCTGCAAAAAGGTTAGCAGAACCCCACTCACACCGGGCCACCAACAAAGCTGTGGCCCCTCACTCCCACCCACCAGCACAGCCCCGAGACTGCTGACGGGGCAGAGAATATGGAGTCAGGAACAGGTTAAGGGGCTATTGCTGCCAGGAGCGCTGTTTATATTGACCTCAACCAGGCACACCTGGGGAGGGCCGGCCGGCAGGATAAGGCTGCCCACGTCAGCTAATCCACAACCCGCAGGGAATCACATTGATGAAAATGGAACTCGCTAAGTCAGAACAGAAGGCAAGGAAAAAATGGACACAATGCCATTTGCAGCACCGTAGATGAGTCTAGAGGCAATCATGTGACATGTAGTAAGTCAGAAAGTGAAAGACACATATCATATCATATCACTTATAGGTGTTACCTAAAAATGGATACCAGGGCAGATATTTCCACGGAGAAGGGCAATCCCAGATTCATTAAACAAACTTATGGTTCACCAATGGAAAGGTGTGAGGATTGGTTTCATTACGATATCGGGGTTAACAGACTTATACAAACACAGGTGACATATATAATCACCAAACACCTACGGAATACCAAAAGACTACTCAACATTCTGTCATAACGTACATGGGAAAAGGATCCCAAGAAAAACAGACATCTGTATATGTGTAAAAGAACCACATCTTCCACACCTCCAACAAGCCAAACATTGTTATCAAACTTGCTGTCATAAAAAATAAAAATTAAATTAAAAACACAAACAAGAAGTAGGGAGACAAACTTGAGGGGCTTTCTCCTGGCACATTCCATTCTAAATTCCAATCTAGAACACGACTTCCATTGAGGCTCTGTTGCCCTAGTAACCAGAATTGGTAAGGGAGAACTGCTGCCACCTTGTGGCCGTTTCACACAACAGCAGCTTTAATCCCAGCGCTAATGGTCAGTTGATATTCAAAATCATTGCAGACCTGTAAATGACACCTGCCCTGAAAACAAATCCTGGGGTCACATATCGACCAAAAAATTCAAAGGACGTCCATATTTCAAAACGACCGCTTCAAAAGGCATATTTTATGCACATTTGTTTTCTGCTTCTTTTTCTTTCTTTCTTTTTTGGTTAAAAAAACGGGAATGGAAAAAGGCATCCCTCAGAAGGGGCGAAAATCGTTGCAAACGAATCAATGGACAAAGGTTTAATCTCCAATATATATAAACAGCTCATGCAGCTTAATATTAAAAAAACAAACAACCCAATACAAAAATGGGCAGAAGATCTAAAGAGACGTTTCTTTAAAGAAGACACAGAGATGGCCAAGACGCACATGAAAAGCTGCTCAACAGCACTAATTATTAGAGAAATGCAAATCAAAACTACAATGAGGTATCACCTCACACCTGTTAGAATCGGCATCATCAGAAAATCTACAAACAACAAATTCTGGGGAGGGTGTGGACAAAAGGAGCCCTCTTCCACTATTGGTGGGAATGTAAATTGATACAGTCACTATGGAGAACACTATGGAGTTTCCTTAAAAAAACTAGAAATAGAATTACCATCTTATCCAGCAATCCCACTTCTGGGCATATACCCAGAGAAAACCATAAATCAAAAAGGCACATTCACCACAATGTTCATTGCAGCACTATTTACAATAGCCAGGTAATGGAAGCAACCTAAATGCCCACAGACAGATGAATGGATAAAATTGGGGTACATATATAAAATGGAATATTACTCGGCCATAAAAAGGAATGAAACTGGGTCATTTGTAGAGACATTGATGGATCTAGAGACTGTCATACAGAATGAAGTAAGTCAGAAAGAGGAAAACAAATATTGTATATTAATGCATATATGTGGAACCTAAAAATGGTATAGATGAACTGGTTTGCAGGGAAGAAAGAGACACACACAGGTAGAGAACAAACGTATGGACACCAAGTGTGGGAAGCCATGGGGTGGTGGTGGTGGGATGAGTTGGGAGATTGAGATTGACCTGTATACATGTATATGCAAAAAATACATAACTAATAATAACCTGCTGTATAAAAAAGTAAATAAAATTAAATTTCAAAATTATAAAAAATAAAATTTAAAAATAAAACAGAAAAAATTCTTCCCTTCACACAGATGTATTTATAGGAATGAATTATTTCTATGCTTATATCTATAAATACATAAAAGAGGAGTAAAAGCTAACTTGAACCATAAAAGAAGAAAAACCTGAACCCACTAGTTATACAGAGGAAAACGCTATCAGGGCACTTGCTCCAGCGGTAAACAATTCTGAAATTGGTCAGAGGTGGGGAATCATCTCCCATACAGCCAGCAACCCACCCCCCACACAAGGAGCGTCCTCATTGCAAAGCTGGGGGACCGTGCCGAGGCATCTCTGAATAAAGGTGAGCTGAGCCCCAGGCCAGCAGCTGCTGAACTGTTCCCATCCATCCCAAGTAAAACACCTGAATATGTACAAGGGCTTGAAAGACAAGAGGAAGGCCCGTGGAGCCACACCAGCGACAGCACGCAGGCCAACTTGGTGCCTGCAGGCCAGCCAGGGTGGTCCTGGCCCCGGGCACTCTTCCGGAAGCTTTCCATTGTGCTGCCTGAGATACCCCACCTGTCCCGGCCCCCACTGCTTTTTTCCTTCCTCACCTCTGTCCGGAGAGAAATTCCAGCGGAAGGTATGGGTGACACATCCTCTTCTTTACAGGAGGCAGCCTGGCAACTCCTGCAAAAAGGTCAGCAGAACCCCACTCACACAGGTCCACCAACAAAGCTGTGGCCCCTCACTCCCACCCACCAGCACTGCCCGGAGACTGCTGACGGGGCAGAGAATATGGAGTCAGGCACAGGTTCAGGGGCTATTGCTGCCTGGAACGCTGTTTATATTGACCTCAACCAGGCACACCTGGGGAGGGCCGGCCGGCAGGATAAGGCTGCCCACGTCAGCTAATCCACAACCCGCAGGGAATCACATTGATGAAAATGGACCTCGCTAAGTCAGAATAGAAGGCAAGGAAAAAATGGACACAATGCCATTTGCAGCACCGTAGATGAGTCTAGAGGTAATCACGTGACATGTAGTAAGTCAGAAAGTGAAAGACACATATCATATCATATCACTTATAGGTGTTACCTAAAAATGGATACCAGGGCAGATATTTCCACGGAGAAGGGCAATCCCAGATTCATTAAACAAACTTATGGTTCACCAATGGAAAGGTGTGAGGATCGGTTTCATTACGATATCGGGGTTAACAGACTTATACAAACACAGGTGACATATATAATCACCAAACACCTACGGAATACCAAAAGACTACTCAACATTCTGTCATAACGTACATGGGAAAAGGATCCCAGGAAAAACAGACATCTGTATATGTGTAAAAGAACCACATCTTCCACACCTCCAACAAGCCAAACATTGTAATCAAACTTGCTGTCATAAAAAATAAAAATTAAATTAAAAACACAAACAAGAAGTAGGGAGACAAACTTGAGGGGCTTTCTCCTGGCACATTCCATTCTAAATTCCAATCTAGAACACGACTTCCATTGAGGCTCTGTTGCCCTAGTAACCAGAATTGGTAAGGGAGAACTGCTGCCACCTTGTGGCCGTTTCACACAACAGCAGCTTTAATCCCAGCGCTAATGGTCAGTTGATATTCAAAATCATTGCAGACCTGTAAATGACACCTGCCCTGAAAACAAATCCTGGGGTCACATATCGACCAAAAAATTTAAAGGACGTCCATATTTCAAAACGACCGCTTCAAAAGGCATATTTTATGCACATTAGTTTTCTGCTTCTTTTTCTTTCTTTCTTTTTTGGTTATAAAAACGGGAATGGAAAAAGGCATCCCTCAGAAGGGGCGAAAATCGTTGCAAACGAATCAATGGACAAAGGTTTAATCTCCAATATATATAAACAGCTCATGCAGCTTAATATTAAAAAAACAAACAACCCAATACAAAAATGGGCAGAAGATCTAAAGAGACGTTTCTTTAAAGAAGACACAGAGATGGCCAAGACGCACATGAAAAGCTGCTCAACAGCACTAATTATTAGAGAAATGCAAATCAAAACTACAATGAGGTATCACCTCACACCTGTTAGAATCGGCATCATCAGAAAATCTACAAACAACAAATTCTGGGGAGGGTGTGGACAAAAGGAGCCCTCTTCCACTATTGGTGGGAATGTAAATTGATACAGTCACTATGGAGAACACTATGGAGTTTCCTTAAAAAAACTAGAAATAGAATTACCATCTGATCCAGCAATCCCACTTCTGGGCATATACCCAGAGAAAACCATAAATCAAAAAGGCACATTCACCACAATGTTCATTGCAGCACTATTTACAATAGCCAGGTAATGGAAGCAACCTAAATGCCCACAGACAGATGAATGGATAAAATTGGGGTACATATATAAAATGGAATATTACTCGGCCATAAAAAGGAATGAAACTGGGTCATTTGTAGAGACATCGATGGATCTAGAGACTGTCATACAGAATGAAGTAAGTCAGAAAGAGGAAAACAAATATTGTATATTAATGCATATATGTGGAACCTAAAAGATGGTACAGATGAACTGGTTTGCAGGGAAGAAATAGAGACACACAGGTAGAGAAAAAACGTATGGACACCAAGTGTGGGAAGCCATGGGGTGGTGGTGGTGGGATGAGTTGGGAGATTGAGATTGACCTGTATACATGTATATGCATAAAATACATAACTAATAATAACCTGCTGTATAAAAAAGTAAATAAAATTAAGTTTCAAAATTATAGAAAATAAAATTTAAAAATAAAAGAGAAAAAATCCTTCCCTTCACACAGATGTATTTATAGGAATGAATTATTTCCATGCTTATATCTATAAATACATAAAAGTGGAATAAAAGCTAACTTGAACCATAAAAGAAGAAAAACCTGAACCCACCAGTTATACAGAGGAAAACGCTATCAGGGCACTTGCTCCAGCGGTAAACAATTCTGAAATTGGTCAGAGGTGGGGAATCATCTCCCATACAGCCAGCAACCCAGCCCCCACACAAGGAGCGTCCTCATTGCAAAGCTGGGGGACCGTGCCGAGGCATCTCTGAATAAAGGTGAGCTGAGCCCCAGGCCAGCTGCTGCTGAACTGTTCCCACCCTTCCCAGGTAAAACACCTGAATATGTACAAGGGATTGAAAGACTAGAGGAAGGGCCGTGGAGCCACACCAGCGACAGCACGCAGGCCAACTTGGTGCCTGCAGGCCAGCCAGGGTGGTCCTGGCCCCGGGCCCTCTTCCGGAAGCTTTCCATTGTCCTGCCTGAGATACCCCACCTGTCCCGGACCCCACTGCTTTTTTCCTTCCTCACCTCTGTCCGGAGAGAAATTCCAGCGGAAGGTATGGGTGACACATCCTCTTCTTTACAGGAGGCAGCTTGGCAACTCCTGCAAAAAGGTCAGCAGAACCCCACTCACACCGGGCCACCAACAAAGCTGTGGCCCCTCACTCCCACCCACCAGCACAGCCCCGAGACTGCTGACGGGGCAGAGAATATGGAGTCAGTCACAGGTTCAGGGGCTATTGCTGCCTGGAGCGCTGTTTATATTGACCTCAACCAGGCACACATGGGGAGGGCCGGCCGGCAGGATAAGGCTGCCCACGTCAGCTAATCCACAACCCGCAGGGAATCACATTGTTGAAAATGAACCTCGCTAAGTCAGAATAGAAGGCAAGGAAAAAAAGGACACAATGCCATTTGCAGCACCGTAGATGAGTCTAGAGGTAATCACGTGACATGTAGTAAGTCAGAAAGTGAAAGACACATATCATATCATATCACTTATAGTTGTTACCTAAAAATGGATACCAGGGCAGATATTTCCACGGAGAAGGGCAATCACAGATTCATTTAACAAACATGGTTCACCAATGGAAAGGTGTGAGGATTGGTTTCATTACGATATCGGGGTTAACAGACTTATACAAACACAGGTGACATATATAATCACCAAACACCTACGGAATACCAAAAGACTACTCAACATGCTGTCATAACGTACATGGGAAAAGGATCCCAGGAAAAACAGACATCTGTATATGTGTAAAAGAACCACATCTTCCACACCTCCAACAAGCCAAACATTGTAATCAAACTTGCTGTCATAAAAAATAAAAATTAAATTAAAAACACAAACAAGAAGTAGGGAGACAAACTTGAGGGGCTTTCTCCTGGCACATTCCATTCTAAATTCCAATCTAGAACACGACTTCCATTGAGGCTCTGTTGCCCTAGTAACCAGAATTGGTAAGGGAGAACTGCTGCCACCTTGTGGCCGTTTCACACAACAGCAGCTTTAATCCCAGCGCTAATGGTCAGTTGATATTCAAAATCATTGCAGACCTGTAAATGACACCTGCCCTGAAAACAAATCCTGGGGTCACATATCGACCAAAAAATTCAAAGGACGTCCATATTTCAAAACGACCGCTTCAAAAGGCATATTTTATGCACATTAGTTTTCTGCTTCTTTTTCTTTCTTTCTTTTTTGGTTAAAAAAACGGGAATGGAAAAAGGCATCCCTCAGAAGGGGCGAAAATAGTTGCAAACGAATCAATGGACAGAGGTTTAATCTCCAATATATATAAACAGCTCATGCAGCTTAATATTAAAAAAACAAACAACCCAATACAAAAATGGGCAGAAGATCTAAAGAGACGTTTCTTTAAAGAAGACACAGAGATGGCCAAGACGCACATGAAAAGCTGCTCAACAGCACTAATTATTAGAGAAATGCAAATCAAAACTACAATGAGGTATCACCTCACACCTGTTAGAATCGGCATCATCAGAAAATCTACAAACAACAAATTCTGGGGAGGGTGTGGACAAAAGGAGCCCTCTTCCACTATTGGTGGGAATGTAAATTGATACAGTCACTATGGAGAACACTATGGAGTTTCCTTAAAAAAACTAGAAATAGAATTACCATCTGATCCAGCAATCCCACTTCTGGGCATATACCCAGAGAAAACCATAAATCAAAAAGGCACATTCACCACAATGTTCATTGCAGCACTATTTACAATAGCCAGGTAATGGAAGCAACCTAAATGCCCACAGACAGATGAATGGATAAAATTGGGGTACATATATAAAATGGAATATTACTCGGCCATAAAAAGGAATGAAAGTGGGTCATTTGTAGAGACATCGATGGATCTAGAGACTGTCATACAGAATGAAGTAAGTCAGAAAGAGGAAAACAAATATTGTATATTAATGCATATATGTGGAACCTAAAAAATGGAACAGATGAATTGGTTTGCAGGGAAGAAATAGAGACACAGAGGTAGAGAACAAACGTATGGACACCAAGTGTGGGAAGCCATGGGGTGGTGGTGGTGAAATGAGTTGCGAGATTGAGATTGACCTGTATACATGTATATGCATAAAATACATAACTTATAATAACCTGCTGTATAAAAAAGTAAATAAAATTAAGTTTCAAAATTATAAAAAATAAAATTTAAAAATAAAAGAGAAAAAAGTTCTTCCCTTCACACAGATGTATTTATAGGAATGAATTATTTCCATGCTTATATCTATAAATACATAAAAGAGGAATAAAAGCTAACTTGAACCATAAAAGAAGAAAAACCTGAACCCACCAGTTATACAGAGGAAAACGCTATCAGGGCACTTGCTCCAGCGGTAAACAATTCTGAAATTGGTCAGAGGTGGGGAATCATCTCCCACACAGCCAGCAACCCACCCCCCACACAAGGAGCGTCCTCATTGCAAAGCTGGGGGACCGTGCCGAGGCATCTCTGAATAAAGGTGAGCTGAGCCCCAGGCCAGCTGCTGCTGAACTGTTCCCACCCTTCCCAGGTAAAACACCTGAATATGTACAAGGGCTTGAAAGACTAAAGGAAGGTCCTTGGAGCCACACCAGCGACAGCACGCAGGCCAACTTGGTGCCTGCAGGCCAGCCAGGGTGGTCCTGGCCCCGGGCCCTCTTCTGGAAGCTTTCCATTGTCCTGCCTGAGATACCCCACCTGTCCCGGCCCCCACTGCTTTTTTCCTTCCTCACCTCTGTCCGGAGAGAAATTCCAGCGGAAGGTATGGGTGACACATCCTCTTCTTTACAGGAGGCAGCCTGGCAACTCCTGCAGAAAGGTCAGCAGAACCCCACTCACACCGGGCCACCAACAAAGCTGTGGCCCCTCTCTCCCTCCCACCAGCACAGCCCCGAGACTGCTGACGGGGCAGAGAATATGGAGTCAGGCACAGGTTCAGGGGCCATTGCTGCCTGGAGCGCTGTTTATATTGACCTCAACTAGGCACACCTGGGGAGGGCCGGCCGGCAGGATAAGACTGCCCACGTCAGCTAATCCACAACCCGCAGGGAATCACATTGTTGAAAATGGACCTCGCTAAGTCAGAATAGAAGGCAAGGAACAAAAAGGACACAATGCCATTTGCAGCACCGTAGATGAGTCTAGAGGTAATCACGTGACATGTAGTAAGTCAGAAAGTGAAAGACACATATCATATCATATCACTTATAGGTGTTACCTAAAAATGGATACCAGGGCAGATATTTCCACGGAGAAGGGCAATCACAGATTCATTAAACAAACTTATGGTTCACCAATGGAAAGGTGTGAGGATCGGTTTCATTACGATATCGGGGTTAACAGACTTATACAAACACAGGTGACATATATAATCAACAAACACCTACAGAATACAAAAAGACTACTCAACATTCTGTCATAACGTACATGGGAAAAGGATCCCAGGAATAACAGACATCTGTATATGTGTAAAAGAACCACATCTTCCACACCTCCAACAAGCCAAACATTGTAATCAAACTTGCTGTCATAAAAAATAAAAATTAAATTTAAAACACAAACAAGAAGTAGGGAGACAAACTTGAGGGGCTTTCCCTGGCCCATTCCATTCTAAATTCCAATCTAGAACACGAAATCCATTGAGGCTCTGTTGCCCTAGTAACCAGAATTCGTAAGGGAGAACTGCTGCCACCTTGTGGCCGTTTCACACAACAGCAGCATTAATCCCAGCGCTAATGGTCAGTTGATATTCAAAATCATTGCAGACCTGTAAATGACACCTGCCCTTAAAACAAATCCTGGGGTCACATATCGACCCAAAAATTCAAAGGACGTCCATATTTCAAAACGACCGTTTCAAAAGGCATATTTTATGCACATTAGTTTTCTGCTTCTTTTTCTTTCTTTCTTTTTTGGTTAAAAAAACGGGAATGGAAAAAGGCATCCCTCAGAAGGGGCGAAAATCGTTGCAAACGAATCAATGGACAAAGGTTTAATCGCCAATATATATAATCAGCTCATGCAGCTTAATATTAATAAAACAAACAACCCAATACAAAAATGGGCAGAAGATCTAAAGAGACGTTTCTTTAAAGAAGACACAGAGATGGCCAAGACGCACATGAAAAGCTGCTCAACAGCACTAATTATTAGAGAAATGCAAATCAAAACTACAATGTGGTATCACCTCACACCTGTTAGAATCGGCATCATCAGAAAATCTACAAACAACAAATTCTGGGGAGGGTGTGGACAAAAGGAGCCCTCTTCCACTATTGGGGGTATGTAAATTTATACAGTCACTATGGAGAACACTATGGAGTTTCCTTAAAAAAACTAGAAATAGAATTACCATCTGATCCAGCAATCCCACTTCTGGGCATATACCCAGAGAAAACCATAAATCAAAAAGGCACATTCACCACAATGTTCATGGCAGCACTATTTACAATAGCCAGGTAATGGAAGCAAACTAAATGCCCACAGACAGATGAATGGATAAAATTGGGGTACATATATAAAATGGAATATTACTCGGCTATAAAAAGGAATGAAACTGGGTCATTTGTAGAGACATCGATGGATCTAGAGACTGTCATACAGAATGAAGTAAGTCAGAAAGAGGAAAACAAATATTGTATATTAATGCATATATGTGGAACCTAAAAGATGGTACAGATGAACTGGTTTGCAGGGAAGAAATAGAGACACACAGGTAGAGAACAAACGTATGGACACCAAGTGTGGGAAGCCATGGGGTGGTGGTGGTGGGATGAGTTGGGAGATTGAGATTGACCTGTATACATGTATAGGCATAAAATACATAACTAATAATAACCTGCTGTATAAAAAAGTAAATAAAATTAAGTTTCAAAATTATAAAAAATAAAATTTAAAAATAAAAGAGAAAAAAGTTCTTCCCTTCACACAGATGTATTTATAGGAATGAATTATTTCCATGCTTATATCTATAAATACATAAAAGAGGAATAAAAGCTAACTTGAACCATAAAAGAAGAAAAACCTGAACCCACCAGTTATACAGAGGAAAACGCTATCAGGGCACTTGCTCCAGCGGTAAACAATTCTGAAATTGGTCAGAGGTGGGGAATCATCTCCCATACAGCCAGCAACCCACCCCCCACACAAGGAGCGTCCTCATTGCAAAGCTGGGGGACCGTGCCGAGGCATCTCTGAATAAAGGTGAGCTGAGCCCCAGGCCAGCTGCTGCTGAACTGTTCCCACCCTTCCCAGGTAAAACACCTGAATATGTACAAGGGCTTGAAAGACTAGAGGAAGGGCCGTGGAGCCACACCAGCGACAGCATGCAGGCCAACTTGGTGCCTGCAGACCCGCCACGGTGGTCCGGGCCCCGGGCCCTCTTCCGGAAGCTTTCCATTGTCCTGCCTGTGATACCCCACCTGTCCCGGCCCCCACTGCTTTTTTCCTTCCTCACCTCTGTCCGGAGAGAAATTCCAGCGGAAGGTATGGGTGACACATCCTGTTCTTTACAGGTGGCAGCCTGGCAACACCTGCAGAAAGGCCAGCAGTGCCCCACTCACACTGCGCCGCCAACAAAGCTGTGGCCCCTCATTCCCTCCCACCAGCTCAGCCCCGAGACTGCTGACGGGGCAGAGAATATGGAGTCAGGCACAGCTTCAGGGGCTATTGCTGCCTGGAGCGCTGTTTATATTGACCTCAACCAGGCACACCTGGGGAGGGCCGGCCGGCAGGGTAAGGCTGCCCAGGTCAGCTAATCCACAACCCTCAGGGAATCACATTGTTGAAAATGGACCTCGCTAAGGCAGAATAGAAGCCAAGGAAAATAAGGACACAATGCCATTTGCAGCACCGTAGATGAGTCTAGAGGTAATCACGTGACATGTAGTAAGTCAGAAAGTGAAAGACACATATCATATCATATCACTTATAGGTGTTACCTAAAAATGGATACCAGGGCAGATATTTCCACGGAGAAGGGCAATCACAGATTCATTAAACAAACTTATGGTTCACCAATGGAAAGGTGTGAGGATTGGTTTCATTACGATATCGGGGTTAATAGACATATACAAACACAAGTGATATATATAATCACCAAAGACCTACGGAATACCAAGAGAAGACTACTCAACATTCTGTCATAACGTACCTGGGAAAAGGATCCCAGGAAGAAGAGACATCTGTATATGTGTAAAAGAACCACATCTTCGACACCTACAATAAGCCAAACATTGTAATCAAACTTGATGTAATAAAAAATAAAAATTTAAATTAAAATTACGAACAAGAAGTAGGGAGACAAACTTGAGGGGCTTTCTCCTGGCACATTCCATTCTAAATTCCAATCTAGAACACGTCTTCCATTGAGGCTCTGCTGCCCTAGTAACCAGATTTGGTAAGGGAGAACTGCTGCCACCTTGTGGCCGTTTCACACAACAGCAGCTTTAATCCCAGCGCTAATGGTCACTTGATATTCAAAATCATTGCAGGCCTGTAAATGACACCTGCCCTGGAAGCAAATCCTGGGGTCACATATCGACCAAAAAATTCAAAGGACGTCCATATTTCAAAACGACCGTTTCAAAAGGCATATTTTATGTACATTAGTGTTCTGCTTCTTTGTCTTTCTTTCTTTTTTGGTTAAAAAGACGGGAATGGAAAAAGGCATCCCTCAGACTGGGCGAAAATCGTTGCAAACGAATCAATGGACAGAGGTTTAATCTCCAATATATATAAACAGCTCATGCAGCTTAATATTAAAAAAACAAACAACCCAATACAAAAATGGGCAGAAGTTCTGAAGAGACGTTTCTTCAAAGAAGACACAGAGATGGCCAAGACGCACATGAAAAGCTACTGAAGGGCACTAATTATTAGAGAAATGCAAATCAAAACTACAATGAGTTATCACCTCACACCTGTTAGGATCGGCATCATCAGAAAATCTACAAACAACAAATTCTGGGGAGGGTGTGGACAAAAGGAGCCCTCTTCCACTATTGGTGGGAATGTAAATTGATACCGTCACTATGGAGAACAGTATGGAGTTTCCTTTAAAAAAGTAGAAATAGAATTACCATCTGATCCAGCAATCCCACTTCTGGGCATATACCCAGAGAAAACCATAAATCAAAAAGGCACATTCACCACAATGTTCATTGCAGCACTATTTACAATAGCCAGGTAATGGAAGCAACCTAAATGCCCACAGACAGATGAATGGATAAAGATGGGGTACATATATAAAATGGAATATTACTCGGCCATAAAAAGGAATGAAACTGGGTCATTTGTAGAGACATCGATGGATCTAGAGACTGTCATATAGAATGAAGTAAGTCAGAAAGAGGAAAACAAATATTGTATATTAATGCATATATGTGGAACCTAAAAGATGGTACAGATGAAATGGTTTGCAGGGAAGAAATAGAGACACAGAGGTAGAGAACAAACGTATGGACACCAAGTGTGGGAAGGCATAGGGTGGTGGTGGTGGGATGAGTTGGGAGATTGGGATTGACCTGTATACATGTATATGCATAAAATACATAACTGATAATAACCTGCTGTATAAAAAAGTAAATAAAATTAAATTTCAAAATTTAAAAAAATAAAATTTAAAAATAAAACAGAAAAAAGTTCTTCCCTTCACACACATGTATTTATAGGAATGAATTATTTCCATGCTTATACCTATAAATACATAAAAGAGGAATAAAAGCTAACTTGAACCATAAAAGAAGAAAAACCTGAATCCACTAGTTATACAGAGGAAAACGCTATCAGGGCACTTGCTCCAGCGTTAAACAATTCTGAAATTGGTCAGAGGTGGGGAATCATCTCCCATACAGCCAGCAACCCACCCCCCACACAAGGAGCGTCCTCATTGCAAAGCTGGGGGACCGTGCCGAGGCATCTCTGAATAAAGGTGAGCTGAGCCCCAGGCCAGCTGCTGCTGTACTGTTCCCACCCTTCCCAGGTAAAACACCTGAATATGTACAAGGGCTTGAAAGACTAGAGGAAGGGCCGTGGAGCCACACCAGCGACAGCACGCAGGCCAACTTGGTGCCTGCAGGCCAGCCAGGGTGGTCCTGGCCCCGGGCCCTCTTCCGGAAGCTTTCCATTGTGCTGCCTGAGATACCCCACCTGTCCCGGCCCCCACTGCTTTTTTCCTTCCTCACTTCTGTCCGGAGAGAAATTCCAGCGGAAGGTATGGGTGACGCATCCTCTTCTTTACAGGAGGCAGCCTGGCAACTCCTGCAAAAAGGTCAGCAGAACCCCACTCACACCGGGCCACCAACAAAGCTGTGGCCCCTCACTCCCACCCACCAGCACAGCCCCGAGACTGCTGACGGGGCAGAGAATATGGAGTCAGGAACAGGTTAAGGGGCTATTGCTGCCAGGAGCGCTGTTTATATTGACCTCAACCAGGCACACCTGGGGAGGGCCGGCCGGCAGGATAAGGCTGCCCACGTCAGCTAATCCACAACCCGCAGGGAATCACATTGATGAAAATGGAACTCGCTAAGTCAGAACAGAAGGCAAGGAAAAAATGGACACAATGCCATTTGCAGCACCGTAGATGAGTCTAGAGGCAATCATGTGACATGTAGTAAGTCAGAAAGTGAAAGACACATATCATATCATATCACTTATAGGTGTTACCTAAAAATGGATACCAGGGCAGATATTTCCACGGAGAAGGGCAATCCCAGATTCATTAAACAAACTTATGGTTCACCAATGGAAAGGTGTGAGGATTGGTTTCATTACGATATCGGGGTTAACAGACTTATACAAACACAGGTGACATATATAATCACCAAACACCTACGGAATACCAAAAGACTACTCAACATTCTGTCATAACGTACATGGGAAAAGGATCCCAAGAAAAACAGACATCTGTATATGTGTAAAAGAACCACATCTTCCACACCTCCAACAAGCCAAACATTGTTATCAAACTTGCTGTCATAAAAAATAAAAATTAAATTAAAAACACAAACAAGAAGTAGGGAGACAAACTTGAGGGGCTTTCTCCTGGCACATTCCATTCTAAATTCCAATCTAGAACACGACTTCCATTGAGGCTCTGTTGCCCTAGTAACCAGAATTGGTAAGGGAGAACTGCTGCCACCTTGTGGCCGTTTCACACAACAGCAGCTTTAATCCCAGCGCTAATGGTCAGTTGATATTCAAAATCATTGCAGACCTGTAAATGACACCTGCCCTGAAAACAAATCCTGGGGTCACATATCGACCAAAAAATTCAAAGGACGTCCATATTTCAAAACGACCGCTTCAAAAGGCATATTTTATGCACATTAGTTTTCTGCTTCTTTTTCTTTCTTTCTTTTTTGGTTAAAAAAACGGGAATGGAAAAAGGCATCCCTCAGAAGGGGCGAAAATCGTTGCAAACGAATCAATGGACAAAGGTTTAATCTCCAATATATATAAACAGCTCATGCAGCTTAATATTAAAAAAACAAACAACCCAATACAAAAATGGGCAGAAGATCTAAAGAGACGTTTCTTTAAAGAAGACACAGAGATGGCCAAGACGCACATGAAAAGCTGCTCAACAGCACTAATTATTAGAGAAATGCAAATCAAAACTACAATGAGGTATCACCTCACACCTGTTAGAATCGGCATCATCAGAAAATCTACAAACAACAAATTCTGGGGAGGGTGTGGACAAAAGGAGCCCTCTTCCACTATTGGTGGGAATGTAAATTGATACAGTCACTATGGAGAACACTATGGAGTTTCCTTAAAAAAACTAGAAATAGAATTACCATCTTATCCAGCAATCCCACTTCTGGGCATATACCCAGAGAAAACCATAAATCAAAAAGGCACATTCACCACAATGTTCATTGCAGCACTATTTACAATAGCCAGGTAATGGAAGCAACCTAAATGCCCACAGACAGATGAATGGATAAAATTGGGGTACATATATAAAATGGAATATTACTCGGCCATAAAAAGGAATGAAACTGGGTCATTTGTAGAGACATTGATGGATCTAGAGACTGTCATACAGAATGAAGTAAGTCAGAAAGAGGAAAACAAATATTGTATATTAATGCATATATGTGGAACCTAAAAATGGTATAGATGAACTGGTTTGCAGGGAAGAAAGAGACACACACAGGTAGAGAACAAACGTATGGACACCAAGTGTGGGAAGCCATGGGGTGGTGGTGGTGGGATGAGTTGGGAGATTGAGATTGACCTGTATACATGTATATGCAAAAAATACATAACTAATAATAACCTGCTGTATAAAAAAGTAAATAAAATTAAATTTCAAAATTTTAAAAAATAAAATTTAAAAATAAAACAGAAAAAATTCTTCCCTTCACACAGATGTATTTATAGGAATGAATTATTTCTATGCTTATATCTATAAATACATAAAAGAGGAGTAAAAGCTAACTTGAACCATAAAAGAAGAAAAACCTGAACCCACTAGTTATACAGAGGAAAACGCTATCAGGGCACTTGCTCCAGCGGTAAACAATTCTGAAATTGGTCAGAGGTGGGGAATCATCTCCCATACAGCCAGCAACCCACCCCCCACACAAGGAGCGTCCTCATTGCAAAGCTGGGGGACCGTGTCGAGGCATCTCTGAATAAAGGTGAGCTGAGCCCCAGGCCAGCAGCTGCTGAACTGTTCCCATCCATCCCAAGTAAAACACCTGAATATGTACAAGGGCTTGAAAGACAAGAGGAAGGCCCGTGGAGCCACACCAGCGACAGCACGCAGGCCAACTTGGTGCCTGCAGGCCAGCCAGGGTGGTCCTGGCCCCGGGCACTCTTCCGGAAGCTTTCCATTGTGCTGCCTGAGATACCCCACCTGTCCCGGCCCCCACTGCTTTTTTCCTTCCTCACCTCTGTCCGGAGAGAAATTCCAGCGGAAGGTATGGGTGACACATCCTCTTCTTTACAGGAGGCAGCCTGGCAACTCCTGCAAAAAGGTCAGCAGAACCCCACTCACACAGGTCCACCAACAAAGCTGTGGCCCCTCACTCCCACCCACCAGCACTGCCCGGAGACTGCTGACGGGGCAGAGAATATGGAGTCAGGCACAGGTTCAGGGGCTATTGCTGCCTGGAACGCTGTTTATATTGACCTCAACCAGGCACACCTGGGGAGGGCCGGCCGGCAGGATAAGGCTGCCCACGTCAGCTAATCCACAACCCGCAGGGAATCACATTGATGAAAATGGACCTCGCTAAGTCAGAATAGAAGGCAAGGAAAAAATGGACACAATGCCATTTGCAGCACCGTAGATGAGTCTAGAGGTAATCACGTGACATGTAGTAAGTCAGAAAGTGAAAGACACATATCATATCATATCACTTATAGGTGTTACCTAAAAATGGATACCAGGGCAGATATTTCCACGGAGAAGGGCAATCCCAGATTCATTAAACAAACTTATGGTTCACCAATGGAAAGGTGTGAGGATCGGTTTCATTACGATATCGGGGTTAACAGACTTATACAAACACAGGTGACATATATAATCACCAAACACCTACGGAATACCAAAAGACTACTCAACATTCTGTCATAACGTACATGGGAAAAGGATCCCAGGAAAAACAGACATCTGTATATGTGTAAAAGAACCACATCTTCCACACCTCCAACAAGCCAAACATTGTAATCAAACTTGCTGTCATAAAAAATAAAAATTAAATTAAAAACACAAACAAGAAGTAGGGAGACAAACTTGAGGGGCTTTCTCCTGGCACATTCCATTCTAAATTCCAATCTAGAACACGACTTCCATTGAGGCTCTGTTGCCCTAGTAACCAGAATTGGTAAGGGAGAACTGCTGCCACCTTGTGGCCGTTTCACACAACAGCAGCTTTAATCCCAGCGCTAATGGTCAGTTGATATTCAAAATCATTGCAGACCTGTAAATGACACCTGCCCTGAAAACAAATCCTGGGGTCACATATCGACCAAAAAATTCAAAGGACGTCCATATTTCAAAACGACCGCTTCAAAAGGCATATTTTATGCACATTAGTTTTCTGCTTCTTTTTCTTTCTTTCTTTTTTGGTTAAAAAAACGGGAATGGAAAAAGGCATCCCTCAGAAGGGGCGAAAATCGTTGCAAACGAATCAATGGACAGAGGTTTAATCTCCAATATATATAAACAGCTCATGCAGCTTAATATTAAAAAAACAAACAACCCAATACAAAAATGGGCAGAAGATCTAAAGAGACGTTTCTTTAAAGAAGACACAGAGATGGCCAAGACGCACATGAAAAGCTGCTCAACAGCACTAATTATTAGAGAAATGCAAATCAAAACTACAATGAGGTATCACCTCACACCTGTTAGAATCGGCATCATCAGAAAATCTACAAACAACAAATTCTGGGGAGGGTGTGGACAAAAGGAGCCCTCTTCCACTATTGGTGGGAATGTAAATTGATACAGTCACTATGGAGAACACTATGGAGTTTCCTTAAAAAAACTAGAATTAGAATTACCATCTGATCCAGCAATCCCACTTCTGGGCATATACCCAGAGAAAACCATAAATCAAAAAGGCACATTCACCACAATGTTCATTGCAGCACTATTTACAATAGCCAGGTAATGGAAGCAACCTAAATGCCCACAGACAGATGAATGGATAAAATTGGGGTACATATATAAAATGGAATATTACTCGGCCATAAAAAGGAATGAAACTGGGTCATTTGTAGAGACATCGATGGATCTAGAGACTGTCATACAGAATGAAGTAAGTCAGAAAGAGGAAAACAAATATTGTATATTAATGCATATATGTGGAACCTAAAAGATGGTACAGATGAACTGGTTTGCAGGGAAGAAATAGAGACACACAGGTAGAGAAAAAACGTATGGACACCAAGTGTGGGAAGCCATGGGGTGGTGGTGGTGGGATGAGTTGGGAGATTGAGATTGACCTGTATACATGTATATGCATAAAATACATAACTAATAATAACCTGCTGTATAAAAAAGTAAATAAAATTAAGTTTCAAAATTATAGAAAATAAAATTTAAAAATAAAAGAGAAAAAATCCTTCCCTTCACACAGATGTATTTATAGGAATGAATTATTTCCATGCTTATATCTATAAATACATAAAAGAGGAATAAAAGCTAACTTGAACCATAAAAGAAGAAAAACCTGAACCCACCAGTTATACAGAGGAAAACGCTATCAGGGCACTTGCTCCAGCGGTAAACAATTCTGAAATTGGTCAGAGGTGGGGAATCATCTCCCATACAGCCAGCAACCCACCCCCCACACAAGGAGCGTCCTCATTGCAAAGCTGGGGGACCGTGCCGAGGCATCTCTGAATAAAGGTGAGCTGAGCCCCAGGCCAGCTGCTGCTGAACTGTTCCCACCCTTCCCAGGTAAAACACCTGAATATGTACAAGGGCTTGAAAGACTAGAGGAAGGGCCGTGGAGCCACACCAGCGACAGCACGCAGGCCAACTTGGTGCCTGCAGGCCAGCCAGGGTGGTCCTGGCCCCGGGCCCTCTTCCGGAAGCTTTCCATTGTCCTGCCTGAGATACCCCACCTGTCCCGGCCCCCACTGCTTTTTTCCTTCCTCACCTCTGTCCGGAGAGAAATTCCAGCGGAAGGTATGGGTGACACATCCTCTTCTTTACAGGAGGCAGCTTGGCAACTCCTGCAAAAAGGTCAGCAGAACCCCACTCACACCGGGCCACCAACAAAGCTGTGGCCCCTCACTCCCACCCACCAGCACAGCCCCGAGACTGCTGACGGGGCAGAGAATATGGAGTCAGTCACAGGTTCAGGGGCTATTGCTGCCTGGAGCGCTGTTTATATTGACCTCAACCAGGCACACATGGGGAGGGCCGGCCGGCAGGATAAGGCTGCCCACGTCAGCTAATCCACAACCCGCAGGGAATCACATTGTTGAAAATGAACCTCGCTAAGTCAGAATAGAAGGCAAGGAAAAAAAGGACACAATGCCATTTGCAGCACCGTAGATGAGTCTAGAGGTAATCACGTGACATGTAGTAAGTCAGAAAGTGAAAGACACATATCATATCATATCACTTATAGTTGTTACCTAAAAATGGATACCAGGGCAGATATTTCCACGGAGAAGGGCAATCACAGATTCATTAAACAAACATGGTTCACCAATGGAAAGGTGTGAGGATTGGTTTCATTACGATATCGGGGTTAACAGACTTATACAAACACAGGTGACATATATAATCACCAAACACCTACGGAATACCAAAAGACTACTCAACATGCTGTCATAACGTACATGGGAAAAGGATCCCAGGAAAAACAGACATCTGTATATGTGTAAAAGAACCACATCTTCCACACCTCCAACAAGCCAAACATTGTAATCAAACTTGCTGTCATAAAAAATAAAAATTAAATTAAAAACACAAACAAGAAGTAGGGAGACAAACTTGAGGGGCTTTCTCCTGGCACATTCCATTCTAAATTCCAATCTAGAACACGACTTCCATTGAGGCTCTGTTGCCCTAGTAACCAGAATTGGTAAGGGAGAACTGCTGCCACCTTGTGGCCGTTTCACACAACAGCAGCTTTAATCCCAGCGCTAATGGTCAGTTGATATTCAAAATCATTGCAGACCTGTAAATGACACCTGCCCTGAAAACAAATCCTGGGGTCACATATCGACCAAAAAATTCAAAGGACGTCCATATTTCAAAACGACCGCTTCAAAAGGCATATTTTATGCACATTAGTTTTCTGCTTCTTTTTCTTTCTTTCTTTTTTGGTTAAAAAAACGGGAATGGAAAAAGGCATCCCTCAGAAGGGGCGAAAATAGTTGCAAACGAATCAATGGACAGAGGTTTAATCTCCAATATATATAAACAGCTCATGCAGCTTAATATTAAAAAAACAAACAACCCAATACAAAAATGGGCAGAAGATCTAAAGAGACGTTTCTTTAAAGAAGACACAGAGATGGCCAAGACGCACATGAAAAGCTGCTCAACAGCACTAATTATTAGAGAAATGCAAATCAAAACTACAATGAGGTATCACCTCACACCTGTTAGAATCGGCATCATCAGAAAATCTACAAACAACAAATTCTGGGGAGGGTGTGGACAAAAGGAGCCCTCTTCCACTATTGGTGGGAATGTAAATTGATACAGTCACTATGGAGAACACTATGGAGTTTCCTTAAAAAAAGTAGAAATAGAATTACCATCTGATCCAGCAATCCCACTTCTGGGCATATACCCAGAGAAAACCATAAATCAAAAAGGCACATTCACCACAATGTTCATTGCAGCACTATTTACAATAGCCAGGTAATGGAAGCAACCTAAATGCCCACAGACAGATGAATGGATAAAATTGGGGTACATATATAAAATGGAATATTACTCGGCCATAAAAAGGAATGAAACTGGGTCATTTGTAGAGACATCGATGGATCTAGAGACTGTCATACAGAATGAAGTAAGTCAGAAAGAGGAAAACAAATATTGTATATTAATGCATATATGTGGAACCTAAAAAATGGAACAGATGAATTGGTTTGCAGGGAAGAAATAGAGACACAGAGGTAGAGAACAAACGTATGGACACCAAGTGTGGGAAGCCATGGGGTGGTGGTGGTGAAATGAGTTGGGAGATTGAGATTGACCTGTATACATGTATATGCATAAAATACATAACTAATAATAACCTGCTGTATAAAACATTAAATAAAATTAAGTTTCAAAATTATAAAAAATAAAATTTAAAAATAAAAGAGAAAAAAGTTCTTCCCTTCACACAGATGTATTTATAGGAATGAATTATTTCCATGCTTATATCTATAAATACATAAAAGAGGAATAAAAGCTAACTTGAACCATAAAAGAAGAAAAACCTGAACCCACCAGTTATACAGAGGAAAACGCTATCAGGGCACTTGCTCCAGCGGTAAACAATTCTGAAATTGGTCAGAGGTGGGGAATCATCTCCCACACAGCCAGCAACCCACCCCCCACACAAGGAGCGTCCTCATTGCAAAGCTGGGGGACCGTGCCGAGGCATCTCTGAATAAAGGTGAGCTGAGCCCCAGGCCAGCTGCTGCTGAACTGTTCCCACCCTTCCCAGGTAAAACACCTGAATATGTACAAGGGCTTGAAAGACTAAAGGAAGGTCCTTGGAGCCACACCAGCGACAGCACGCAGGCCAACTTGGTGCCTGCAGGCCAGCCAGGGTGGTCCTGGCCCCGGGCCCTCTTCCGGAAGCTTTCCATTGTCCTGCCTGAGATACCCCACCTGTCCCGGCCCCCACTGCTTTTTTCCTTCCTCACCTCTGTCCGGAGAGAAATTCCAGCGGAAGGTATGGGTGACACATCCTCTTCTTTACAGGAGGCAGCCTGGCAACTCCTGCAAAAAGGTCAGCAGAACCCCACTCACACCGGGCCACCAACAAAGCTGTGGCCCCTCACTCCCTCCCACCAGCACAGCCCCGAGACTGCTGACGGGGCAGAGAATATGGAGTCAGGCACAGGTTCAGGGGCTATTGCTGCCTGGAGCGCTGTTTATATTGACCTCAACCAGGCACACCTGGGGAGGGCCGGCCGGCAGGATAAGGCTGCCCACGTCAGCTAATCCACAACCCGCAGGGAATCACATTGTTGAAATGGACCTCGCTAAGTCAGAATAGAAGGCAAGGAAAAAAAGGACACAATGCCATTTGCAGCACCGTAGATGAGTCTAGAGGTAATCACGTGACATGTAGTAAGTCAGAAAGTGAAAGACACATATCATATCATATCACTTATAGGTGTTACCTAAAAATGGATACCAGGGCAGATATTTCCACGGAGAAGGGCAATCCCAGATTCATTAAACAAACTTATGGTTCACCAATGGAAAGGTGTGAGGATTGGTTTCATTACGATATCGGGGTTAACAGACTTATACAAACACAGGTGACATATATAATCACCAAACACCTACGGAATACCAAAAGACTACTCAACATTCTGTCATAACGTACATGGGAAAAGGATCCCAAGAAAAACAGACATTTGTATATGTGTAAAAGAACCACATCTTCCACACCTCCAACAAGCCAAACATTGTTATCAAACTTGCTGTCATAAAAAATAAAAATTAAATTAAAAACACAAACAAGAAGTAGGGAGACAAACTTGAGGGGCTTTCTCCTGGCACATTCCATTCTAAATTCCAATCTAGAACACGACTTCCATTGAGGCTCTGTTGCCCTAGTAACCAGAATTGGTAAGGGAGAACTGCTGCCACCTTGTGGCCGTTTCACACAACAGCAGCTTTAATCCCAGCGCTAATGGTCAGTTGATATTCAAAATCATTGCAGACCTGTAAATGACACCTGCCCTGAAAACAAATCCTGGGGTCACATATCGACCAAAAAATTCAAAGGACGTCCATATTTCAAAACGACCGCTTCAAAAGGCATATTTTATGCACATTAGTTTTCTGCTTCTTTTTCTTTCTTTCTTTTTTGGTTAAAAAAACGGGAATGGAAAAAGGCATCCCTCAGAAGGGGCGAAAATCGTTGCAAACGAATCAATGGACAAAGGTTTAATCTCCAATATATATAAACAGCTCATGCAGCTTAATATTAAAAAAACAAACAACCCAATACAAAAATGGGCAGAAGATCTAAAGAGACGTTTCTTTAAAGAAGACACAGAGATGGCCAAGACGCACATGAAAAGCTGCTCAACAGCACTAATTATTAGAGAAATGCAAATCAAAACTACAATGAGGTATCACCTCACACCTGTTAGAATCGGCATCATCAGAAAATCTACAAACAACAAATTCTGGGGAAGGTGTGGACAAAAGGAGCCCTCTTCCACTATTGGTGGGAATGTAAATTGATACAGTCACTATGGAGAACACTATGGAGTTTCCTTAAAAAAACTAGAAATAGAATTACCATCTGATCCAGCAATCCCACTTCTGGGCATATACCCAGAGAAAACCATAAATCAAAAAGGCACATTCACCACAATGTTCATTGCAGCACTATTTACAATAGCCAGGTAATGGAAGCAACCTAAATGCCCACAGACAGATGAATGGATAAAATTGGGGTACATATATAAAATGGAATATTACTCGGCCATAAAAAGGAATGAAACTGGGTCATTTGTAGAGACATTGATGGATCTAGAGACTGTCATACAGAATGAAGTAAGTCAGAGAGAGGAAAACAAATATTGTATATTAATGCATATATGTGGAACCTAAAAGATGGTACAGATGAACTGGTTTGCAGGGAAGAAAGAGACACACACAGGTAGAGAACAAACGTATGGACACCAAGTGTGGGAAGCCATGGGGTGGTGGTGGTGGGATGAGTTGGGAGATTGAGATTGACCTGTATACATGTATATGCATAAAATACATAACTAATAATAACCTGCTGTATAAAAAAGTAAATAAAATTAAATTTCAAAATTATAAAAAATAAAATTTAAATATAAAACAGAAAAAATTCTTCCCTTCACACAGATGTATTTATAGGAATGAATTATTTCCATGCTTATATCTATAAATACATAAAAGAGGAATAAAAGCTAACTTGAACCATAAAAGAAGAAAAACCTGAACCCACTAGTTATACAGAGGAAAACGCTATCAGGGCACTTGCTCCAGCGGTAAACAATTCTGAAATTGGTCAGAGGTGGGGAATCATCTCCCATACAGCCAGCAACCCACCCCCCACACAAGGAGCGTCCTCATTGCAAAGCTGGGGGACCGTGCCGAGGCATCTCTGAATAAAGGTGAGCTGAGCCCCAGGCCAGCAGCTGCTGAACTGTTCCCACCCATCCCAAGTAAAACACCTGAATATGTACAAGGGCTTGAAAGACTAGAGGAAGGCCCGTGGAGCCACACCAGCGACAGCACGCAGGCCAACTTGGTGCCTGCAGGCCAGCCAGGGTGGTCCTGGCCCCGGGCACTCTTCCGGAAGCTTTCCATTGTGCTGCCTGAGATACCCCACCTGTCCCGGCCCCCACTGCTTTTTTCCTTCCTCACCTCTGTCCGGAGAGAAATTCCAGCGGAAGGTATGGGTGACACATCCTCTTCTTTACAGGAGGCAGCCTGGCAACTCCTGCAAAAAGGTCAGCAGAACCCCACTCACACAGGTCCACCAACAAAGCTGTGGCCCCTCACTCCCACCCACCAGCACTGCCCGGAGACTGCTGACGGGGCAGAGAATATGGAGTCAGGCACAGGTTCAGGGGCTATTGCTGCCTGGAACGCTGTTTATATTGACCTCAACCAGGCACACCTGCGGAGGGCCGGCCGGCAGGATAAGGCTGCCCACGTCAGCTAATCCACAACCCGCAGGGAATCACATTGATGAAAATGGACCTCGCTAAGTCAGAATAGAAGGCAAGGAAAAAATGGACACAATGCCATTTGCAGCACCGTAGATGAGTCTAGAGGTAATCACGTGACATGTAGTAAGTCAGAAAGTGAAAGACACATATCATATCATATCACTTATAGGTGTTACCTAAAAATGGATACCAGGGCAGATATTTCCACGGAGAAGGGCAATCCCAGATTCATTAAACAAACTTATGGTTCACCAATGGAAAGGTGTGAGGATCGGTTTCATTACGATATCGGGGTTAACAGACTTATACAAACACAGGTGACATATATAATCACCAAACACCTACGGAATACCAAAAGACTACTCAACATTCTGTCATAACGTACATGGGAAAAGGATCCCAGGAAAAACAGACATCTGTATATGTGTAAAAGAACCACATCTTCCACACCTCCAACAAGCCAAACATTGTAATCAAACTTGCTGTCATAAAAAATAAAAATTAAATTAAAAACACAAACAAGAAGTAGGGAGACAAACTTGAGGGGCTTTCTCCTGGCACATTCCATTCTAAATTCCAATCTAGAACACGACTTCCATTGAGGCTCTGTTGCCCTAGTAACCAGAATTGGTAAGGGAGAACTGCTGCCACCTTGTGGCCGTTTCACACAACAGCAGCTTTAATCCCAGCGCTAATGGTCAGTTGATATTCAAAATCATTGCAGACCTGTAAATGACACCTGCCCTGAAAACAAATCCTGGGGTCACATATGGACCAAAAAATTCAAAGGACGTCCATATTTCAAAACGACCGCTTCAAAAGGCATATTTTATGCACATTAGTTTTCTGCTTCTTTTTCTTTCTTTCTTTTTTGGTTAAAAAAACGGGAATGGAAAAAGGCATCCCTCAGAAGGGGCGAAAATAGTTGCAAACGAATCAATGGACAGAGGTTTAATCTCCAATATATATAAACAGCTCATGCAGCTTAATATTAAAAAAACAAACAACCCAATACAAAAATGGGCAGAAGATCTAAAGAGACGTTTCTTTAAAGAAGACACAGAGATGGCCAAGACGCACATGAAAAGCTGCTCAACAACACTAATTATTAGAGAAATGCAAATCAAAACTACAATGAGGTATCACCTCACACCTGTTAGAATCGGCATCATCAGAAAATCTACAAACAACAAATTCTGGGGAGGGTGTGGACAAAAGGAGCCCTCTTCCACTATTGGTGGGAATGTAAATTGATACAGTCACTATGGAGAACACTATGGAGTTTCCTTAAAAAAACTAGAAATAGAATTACCATCTTATCCAGCAATCCCACTTCTGGGCATATACCCAGAGAAAACCATAAATCAAAAAGGCACATTCACCACAATGTTCATTGCAGCACTATTTACAATAGCCAGGTAATGGAAGCAACCTAAATGCCCACAGACAGATGAATGGATAAAATTGGGGTACATATATAAAATGGAATATTACTCGGCCATAAAAAGGAATGAAACTGGGTCATTTGTAGAGACATCGATGGATCTAGAGACTGTCATACAGAATGAAGTAAGTCAGAAAGAGGAAAACAAATATTGTATATTAATGCATATATGTGGAACCTAAAAAATGGAACAGATGAATTGGTTTGCAGGGAAGAAATAGAGACACAGAGGTAGAGAACAAACGTATGGACACCAAGTGTGGGAAGCCATGGGGTGGTGGTGGTGAAATGAGTTGGGAGATTGAGATTGACCTGTATACATGTATATGCATAAAATACATAACTAATAATAACCTGCTGTATAAAACATTAAATAAAATTAAGTTTCAAAATTATAAAAAATAAAATTTAAAAATAAAAGAGAAAAAAGTTCTTCCCTTCACACAGATGTATTTATAGGAATGAATTATTTCCATGCTTATATCTATAAATACATAAAAGAGGAATAAAAGCTAACTTGAACCATAAAAGAAGAAAAACCTGAACCCACCAGTTATACAGAGGAAAACGCTATGAGGGCACTTGCTCCAGCGGTAAACAATTCTGAAATTGGTCAGAGGTGGGGAATCATCTCCCACACAGCCAGCAACCCACCCCCCACACAAGGAGCGTCCTCATTGCAAAGCTGGGGGACCGTGCCGAGGCATCTCTGAATAAAGGTGAGCTGAGCCCCAGGCCAGCTGCTGCTGAACTGTTCCCACCCTTCCCAGGTAAAACACCTGAATATGTACAAGGGCTTGAAAGACTAAAGGAAGGTCCTTGGAGCCACACCAGCGACAGCACGCAGGCCAACTTGGTGCCTGCAGGCCAGCCAGGGTGGTCCTGGCCCCGGGCCCTCTTCCGGAAGCTTTCCATTGTCCTGCCTGAGATACCCCACCTGTCCCGGCCCCCACTGCTTTTTTCCTTCCTCACCTCTGTCCGGAGAGAAATTCCAGCGGAAGGTATGGGTGACACATCCTCTTCTTTACAGGAGGCAGCCTGGCAACTCCTGCAAAAAGGTCAGCAGAACCCCACTCACACCGGGCCACCAACGAAGCTGTGGCCCCTCACTCCCTCCCACCAGCACAGCCCCGAGACTGCTGACGGGGCAGAGAATATGGAGTCAGGCACAGGTTCAGGGGCTATTGCTGCCTGGAGCGCTGTTTATATTGACCTCAACCAGGCACACCTGGGGAGGGCCGGCCGGCAGGATAAGGCTGCCCACGTCAGCTAATCCACAACCCGCAGGGAATCACATTGTTGAAATGGACCTCGCTAAGTCAGAATAGAAGGCAAGGAAAAAAAGGACACAATGCCATTTGCAGCACCGTAGATGAGTCTAGAGGTAATCACGTGACATGTAGTAAGTCAGAAAGTGAAAGACACATATCATATCATATCACTTATAGGTGTTACCTAAAAATGGATACCAGGGCAGATATTTCCACGGAGAAGGGCAATCCCAGATTCATTAAACAAACTTATGGTTCACCAATGGAAAGGTGTGAGGATTGGTTTCATTACGATATCGGGGTTAACAGACTTATACAAACACAGGTGACATATATAATCACCAAACACCTACGGAATACCAAAAGACTACTCAACATTCTGTCATAACGTACATGGGAAAAGGATCCCAAGAAAAACAGACATCTGTATATGTGTAAAAGAACCACATCTTCCACACCTCCAACAAGCCAAACATTGTTATCAAACTTGCTGTCATAAAAAATAAAAATTAAATTAAAAACACAAACAAGAAGTAGGGAGACAAACTTGAGGGGCTTTCTCCTGGCACATTCCATTCTAAATTCCAATCTAGAACACGACTTCCATTGAGGCTCTGTTGCCCTAGTAACCAGAATTGGTAAGGGAGAACTGCTGCCACCTTGTGGCCGTTTCACACAACAGCAGCTTTAATCCCAGCGCTAATGGTCAGTTCATATTCAAAATCATTGCAGACCTGTAAATGACACCTGCCCTGAAAACAAATCCTGGGGTCACATATCGACCAAAAAATTCAAAGGACGTCCATATTTCAAAACGACCGCTTCAAAAGGCATATTTTATGCACATTAGTTTTCTGCTTCTTTTTCTTTCTTTCTTTTTTGGTTAAAAAAACGGGAATGGAAAAAGGCATCCCTCAGAAGGGGCGAAAATCGTTGCAAACGAATCAATGGACAAAGGTTTAATCTCCAATATATATAAACAGCTCATGCAGCTTAATATTAAAAAAACAAACAACCCAATACAAAAATGGGCAGAAGATCTAAAGAGACGTTTCTTTAAAGAAGACACAGAGATGGCCAAGACGCACATGAAAAGCTGCTCAACAGCACTAATTATTAGAGAAATGCAAATCAAAACTACAATGAGGTATCACCTCACACCTGTTAGAATCGGCATCATCAGAAAATCTACAAACAACAAATTCTGGGGAGGGTGTGGACAAAAGGAGCCCTCTTCCACTATTGGTGGGAATGTAAATTGATACAGTCACTATGGAGAACACTATGGAGTTTCCTTAAAAAAACTAGAAATAGAATTACCATCTGATCCAGCAATCCCACTTCTGGGCATATACCCAGAGAAAACCATAAATCAAAAAGGCACATTCACCACAATGTTCATTGCAGCACTATTTACAATAGCCAGGTAATGGAAGCAACCTAAATGCCCACAGAGAGATGAACGGATAAAATTGGGGTACATATATAAAATGGAATATTACTCGGCCATAAAAAGGAATGAAACTGGGTCATTTGTAGAGACATTGATGGATCTAGAGACTGTCATACAGAATGAAGTAAGTCAGAGAGAGGAAAACAAATATTGTATATTAATGCATATATGTGGAACCTAAAAGATGGTACAGATGAACTGGTTTGCAGGGAAGAAAGAGACACACACAGGTAGAGAACAAACGTATGGACACCAAGTGTGGGAAGCCATGGGGTGGTGGTGGTGGGATGAGTTGGGAGATTGAGATTGACCTGTATACATGTATATGCATAAAATACATAACTAATAATAACCTGCTGTATAAAAAAGTAAATAAAATTAAATTTCAAAATTATAAAAAATAAAATTTAAATATAAAACAGAAAAAATTCTTCCCTTCACACAGATGTATTTATAGGAATGAATTATTTCCATGCTTATATCTATAAATACATAAAAGAGGAATAAAAGCTAACTTGAACCATAAAAGAAGAAAAACCTGAACCCACTAGTTATACAGAGGAAAACGCTATCAGGGCACTTGCTCCAGCGGTAAACAATTCTGAAATTGGTCAGAGGTGGGGAATCATCTCCCATACAGCCAGCAACCCACCCCCCAAACAAGGAGCGTCCTCATTGCAAAGCTGGGGGACCGTGCCGAGGCATCTCTGAATAAAGGTGAGCTGAGCCCCAGGCCAGCAGCTGCTGAACTGTTCCCACCCATCCCAAGTAAAACACCTGAATATGTACAAGGGCTTGAAAGACTAGAGGAAGGCCCGTGGAGCCACACCAGCGACAGCACGCAGGCCAACTTGGTGCCTGCAGGCCAGCCAGGGTGGTCCTGGCCCCGGGCACTCTTCCGGAAGCTTTCCATTGTGCTGCCTGAGATACCCCACCTGTCCCGGCCCCCACTGCTTTTTTCCTTCCTCACCTCTGTCCGGAGAGAAATTCCAGCGGAAGGTATGGGTGACACATCCTCTTCTTTACAGGAGGCAGCCTGGCAACTCCTGCAAAAAGGTCAGCAGAACCCCACTCACACAGGTCCACCAACAAAGCTGTGGCCCCTCACTCCCACCCACCAGCACTGCCCGGAGACTGCTGACGGGGCAGAGAATATGGAGTCAGGCACAGGTTCAGGGGCTATTGCTGCCTGGAACGCTGTTTATATTGACCTCAACCAGGCACACCTGGGGAGGGCCGGCCGGCAGGATAAGGCTGCCCACGTCAGCTAATCCACAACCCGCAGGGAATCACATTGATGAAAATGGACCTCGCTAAGTCAGAATAGAAGGCAAGGAAAAAATGGACACAATGCCATTTGCAGCACCGTAGATGAGTCTAGAGGTAATCACGTGACATGTAGTAAGTCAGAAAGTGAAAGACACATATCATATCATATCACTTATAGGTGTTACCTAAAAATGGATACCAGGGCAGATATTTCCACGGAGAAGGGCAATCCCAGATTCATTAAACAAACTTATGGTTCACCAATGGAAAGGTGTGAGGATCGGTTTCATTACGATATCGGGGTTAACAGACTTATACAAACACAGGTGACATATATAATCACCAAACACCTACGGAATACCAAAAGACTACTCAACATTCTGTCATAACGTACATGGGAAAAGGATCCCAGGAAAAACAGACATCTGTATATGTGTAAAAGAACCACATCTTCCACACCTCCAACAAGCCAAACATTGTAATCAAACTTGCTGTCATAAAAAATAAAAATAAATTAAAAACACAAACAAGAAGTAGGGAGACAAACTTGAGGGGCTTTCTCCTGGCACATTCCATTCTAAATTCCAATCTAGAACACGACTTCCATTGAGGCTCTGTTGCCCTAGTAACCAGAATTGGTAAGGGAGAACTGCTGCCACCTTGTGGCCGTTTCACACAACAGCAGCTTTAATCCCAGCGCTAATGGTCAGTTGATATTCAAAATCATTGCAGACCTGTAAATGACACCTGCCCTGAAAACAAATCCTGGGGTCACATATCGACCAAAAAATTTAAAGGACGTCCATATTTCAAAACGACCGCTTCAAAAGGCATATTTTATGCACATTAGTTTTCTGCTTCTTTTTCTTTCTTTCTTTTTTGGTTATAAAAACGGGAATGGAAAAAGGCATCCCTCAGAAGGGGCGAAAATCGTTGCAAACGAATCAATGGACAAAGGTTTAATCTCCAATATATATAAACAGCTCATGCAGCTTAATATAAAAAAAACAAACAACCCAATACAAAAATGGGCAGAAGATCTAAAGAGACGTTTCTTTAAAGAAGACACAGAGATGGCCAAGACGCACATGAAAAGCTGCTCAACAGCACTAATTATTAGAGAAATGCAAATCAAAACTACAATGAGGTATCACCTCACACCTGTTAGAATCGGCATCATCAGAAAATCTACAAACAACAAATTCTGGGGAGGGTGTGGACAAAAGGAGCCCTCTTCCACTATTGGTGGGAATGTAAATTGATACAGTCACTATGGAGAACACTATGGAGTTTCCTTAAAAAAACTAGAAATAGAATTACCATCTGATCCAGCAATCCCACTTCTGGGCATATACCCAGAGAAAACCATAAATCAAAAAGGCACATTCACCACAATGTTCATTGCAGCACTATTTACAATAGCCAGGTAATGGAAGCAACCTAAATGCCCACAGACAGATGAATGGATAAAATTGGGGTACATATATAAAATGGAATATTACTCGGCCATAAAAAGGAATGAAACTGGGTCATTTGTAGAGACATCGATGGATCTAGAGACTGTCATACAGAATGAAGTAAGTCAGAAAGAGGAAAACAAATATTGTATATTAATGCATATATGTGGAACCTAAAAGATGGTACAGATGAACTGGTTTGCAGGGAAGAAATAGAGACACACAGGTAGAGAAAAAACGTATGGACACCAAGTGTGGGAAGCCATGGGGTGGTGGTGGTGGGATGAGTTGGGAGATTGAGATTGACCTGTATACATGTATATGCATAAAATACATAACTAATAATAACCTGCTGTATAAAAAAGTAAATAAAATTAAGTTTCAAAATTATAGAAAATAAAATTTAAAAATAAAAGAGAAAAAATCCTTCCCTTCACACAGATGTATTTATAGGAATGAATTATTTCCATGCTTATATCTATAAATACATAAAAGAGGAATAAAAGCTAACTTGAACCATAAAAGAAGAAAAACCTGAACCCACCAGTTATACAGAGGAAAACGCTATCAGGGCACTTGCTCCAGCGGTAAACAATTCTGAAATTGGTCAGAGGTGGGGAATCATCTCCCATACAGCCAGCAACCCACCCCCCACACAAGGAGCGTCCTCATTGCAAAGCTGGGGGACCGTGCCGAGGCATCTCTGAATAAAGGTGAGCTGAGCCCCAGGCCAGCTGCTGCTGAACTGTTCCCACCCTTCCCAGGTAAAACACCTGAATATGTACAAGGGCTTGAAAGACTAGAGGAAGGGCCATGGAGCCACACCAGCGACAGCACGCAGGCCAACTTGGTGCCTGCAGGCCAGCCAGGGTGGTCCTGGCCCCGGGCCCTCTTCCGGAAGCTTTCCATTGTCCTGCCTGAGATACCCCACCTGTCCCGGACCCCACTGCTTTTTTCCTTCCTCACCTCTGTCCGGAGAGAAATTCCAGCGGAAGGTATGGGTGACACATCCTCTTCTTTACAGGAGGCAGCTTGGCAACTCCTGCAAAAAGGTCAGCAGAACCCCACTCACACCGGGCCACCAACAAAGCTGTGGCCCCTCACTCCCACCCACCAGCACAGCCCCGAGACTGCTGACGGGGCAGAGAATATGGAGTCAGGCACAGGTTCAGGGGCTATTGCTGCCTGGAGCGCTGTTTATATTGACCTCAACCAGGCACACATGGGGAGGGCCGGCCGGCAGGATAAGGCTGCCCACGTCAGCTAATCCACAACCCGCAGGGAATCACATTGTTGAAAATGGACCTCGCTAAGTCAGAATAGAAGGCAAGGAAAAAAAGGACACAATGCCATTTGCAGCACCGTAGATGAGTCTAGAGGTAATCACGTGACATGTAGTAAGTCAGAAAGTGAAAGACACATATCATATCTTATCACTTATAGTTGTTACCTAAAAATGGATACCAGGGCAGATATTTCCACGGAGAAGGGCAATCACAGATTCATTAAACAAACATGGTTCACCAATGGAAAGGTGTGAGGATTGGTTTCATTACGATATCGGGGTTAACAGACTTATACAAACACAGGTGACATATATAATCACCAAACACCTACGGAATACCAAAAGACTACTCAACATGCTGTCATAACGTACATGGGAAAAGGATCCCAGGAAAAACAGACATCTGTATATGTGTAAAAGAACCACATCTTCCACACCTCCAACAAGCCAAACATTGTAATCAAACTTGCTGTCATAAAAAATAAAAATTAAATTAAAAACACAAACAAGAAGTAGGGAGACAAACTTGAGGGGCTTTCTCCTGGCACATTCCATTCTAAATTCCAATCTAGAACACGACTTCCATTGAGGCTCTGTTGCCCTAGTAACCAGAATTGGTAAGGGAGAACTGCTGCCACCTTGTGGCCGTTTCACACAACAGCAGCTTTAATTCCAGCGCTAATGGTCAGTTGATATTCAAAATCATTGCAGACCTGTAAATGACACCTGCCCTGAAAACAAATCCTGGGGTCACATATCGACCAAAAAATTCAAAGGACGTCCATATTTCAAAACGACCGCTTCAAAAGGCATATTTTATGCACATTAGTTTTCTGCTTCTTTTTCTTTCTTTCTTTTTTGGTTAAAAAAACGGGAATGGAAAAAGGCATCCCTCAGAAGGGGCGAAAATCGTTGCAAACGAATCAATGGACAGAGGTTTAATCTCCAATATATATAAACAGCTCATGCAGCTTAATATTAAAAAAACAAACAACCCAATACAAAAATGGGCAGAAGATCTAAAGAGACGTTTCTTTAAAGAAGACACAGAGATGGCCAAGACGCACATGAAAAGCTGCTCAACAGCACTAATTATTAGAGAAATGCAAATCAAAACTACAATGAGGTATCACCTCACACCTGTTAGAATCGGCATCATCAGAAAATCTACAAACAACAAATTCTGGGGAGGGTGTGGACAAAAGGAGCCCTCTTCCACTATTGGTGGGAATGTAAATTGATACAGTCACTATGGAGAACACTATGGAGTTTCCTTAAAAAAACTAGAAATAGAATTACCATCTGATCCAGCAATCCCACTTCTGGGCATATACCCAGAGAAAACCATAAATCAAAAAGGCACATTCACCACAATGTTCATTGCAGCACTATTTACAATAGCCAGGTAATGGAAGCAACCTAAATGCCCACAGACAGATGAATGGATAAAATTGGGGTACATATATAAAATGGAATATTACTCGGCCATAAAAAGGAATGAAACTGGGTCATTTGTAGAGACATCGATGGATCTAGAGACTGTCATACAGAATGAAGTAAGTCAGAAAGAGGAAAACAAATATTGTATATTAATGCATATATGTGGAACCTAAAAGATGGTACAGATGAACTGGTTTGCAGGGAAGAAATAGAGACACACAGGTAGAGAAAAAACGTATGGACACCAAGTGTGGGAAGCCATGGGGTGGTGGTGGTGGGATGAGTTGGGAGATTGAGATTGACCTGTATACATGTATATGCATAAAATACATAACTAATAATAACCTGCTGTATAAAAAAGTAAATAAAATTAAGTTTCAGAATTATAGAAAATAAAATTTAAAAATAAAAGAGAAAAAAGTTCTTCCCTTCACACAGATGTATTTATAGGAATGAATTATTTCCATGCTTATATCTATAAATACATAAAAGAGGAATAAAAGCTAACTTGAACCATAAAAGAAGAAAAACCTGAACCCACCAGTTATACAGAGGAAAACGCTATCAGGGCACTTGCTCCAGCGGTAAACAATTCTGAAATTGGTCAGAGGTGGGGAATCATCTCCCATACAGCCAGCAACCCACCCCCCACACAAGGAGCGTCCTCATTGCAAAGCTGGGGGACCGTGCCGAGGCATCTCTGAATAAAGGTGAGCTGAGCCCCAGGCCAGCTGCTGCTGAACTGTTCCCACCCTTCCCAGGTAAAACACCTGAATATGTACAAGGGCTTGAAAGACTAGAGGAAGGGCCGTGGAGCCACACCAGCGACAGCACGCAGGCCAACTTGGTGCCTGCAGGCCAGCCAGGGTGGTCCTGGCCCCGGGCCCTCTTCCAGAAGCTTTCCATTGTCCTGCCTGAGATACCCCACCTGTCCCGGCCCCCACTGCTTTTTTCCTTCCTCACCTCTGTCCGGAGAGAAATTCCAGCGGAAGGTATGGGTGACACATCCTCTTCTTTACAGGAGGCAGCTTGACAACTCCTGCAAAAAGGTCAGCAGAACCCCACTCACACCGGGCCACCAACAAAGCTGTGGCCCCTCACTCCCACCCACCAGCACAGCCCCGAGACTGCTGACGGGGCAGAGAATATGGAGTCAGGCACAGGTTCAGGGGCTATTGCTGCCTGGAGCGCTGTTTATATTGACCTCAACCAGGCACACCTGGGGAGGGCCGGCCGGCAGGATAAGGCTGCCCACGTCAGCTAATCCACAACCCGCAGGGAATCACATTGTTGAAAATGAACCTCGCTAAGTCAGAATAGAAGGCAAGGAAAAAAAGGACACAATGCCATTTGCAGCACCGTAGATGAGTCTAGAGGTAATCACGTGACATGTAGTAAGTCAGAAAGTGAAAGACACATATCATATCATATCACTTATAGGTGTTACCTAAAAATGGATACCAGGGCAGATATTTCCACGGAGAAGGGCAATCACAGATTCATTAAACAAACATGGTTCACCAATGGAAAGGTGTGAGGATTGGTTTCATTACGATATCGGGGTTAACAGACTTATACAAACACAGGTGACATATATAATCACCAAACACCTACGGAATACCAAAAGACTACTCAACATTCTGTCATAACGTACATGGGAAAAGGATCCCAGGAAAAACAGACATCTGTATATGTGTAAAAGAACCACATCTTCCACACCTCCAACAAGCCAAACATTGTAATCAAACTTGCTGTCATAAAAAATAAAAATTAAATTAAAAACACAAACAAGAAGTAGGGAGACAAACTTGAGGGGCTTTCTCCTGGCACATTCCATTCTAAATTCCAATCTAGAACACGACTTCCATTGAGGCTCTGCTGCCCTAGTAACCAGATTTGGTAAGGGAGAACTGCTGCCACCTTGTGGCCGTTTCACACAACAGCAGCTTTAATCCCAGCGCTAATGGTCAGTTGATATTCAAAATCATTGCAGGCCTGTAAATGACACCTGCCCTGGAAGCAAATCCTGGGGTCACATATCGACCAAAAAATTCAAAGGACGTCCATATTTCAAAACGACCGTTTCAAAAGGCATATTTTATGCACATTAGTGTTCTGCTTCTTTTTCGTTCTTTCTTTTTTGGTTAAACAACGGAAATGGAAAAAGGCATCCCTCAGAAGGGGCGAAAATAGTTGCAAACGAATCAATGGACAAAGGTTTAATCTCCAATATATATAAACAGCTCATGCAGCTTAATATTAAAAAAACAAACAGCCCAATACAAAAATGGGCAGAAGATCTAAAGAGACGTTTCTTTAAAGAAGACACAGAGATGGCCAAGACGCACATGAAAAGCTGCTCAACAGCACTAATTATTAGAGAAATGCAAATCAAAACTACAATGAGGTATCACCTCACACCTGTTAGGATCGGCATCATCAGAAAATCTACAAACAACAAATTCTGGGTAGGGTGTGGACAAAAGGAGCAATCTTCCACTATTGGTGGGAATGTAAATTGATACAGTCACTATGGAGAACACTCTGGAGTTTCCTTAAAAAAACTAGAAATAGAATTACCATCTGATCCAGCAATCCCACTTCTGGGCATATACCCAGAGAAAACCATAAATCAAAAAGGCACATTCACCACAATGTTCATTGCAGCACTATTTACAATAGCCAGGTATTGGAAGCAACCTAAATGCCCACAGACAGATGAATGGATAAAATTGGGGTACATATATAAAATGGAATATTACTCGGCCATAAAAAGGAATGAAACTGGGTCATTTGTAGAGACATTGATGGATCTAGAGACTGTCATACAGAATGAAGTAAGTCAGAAAGAGGAAAACAAATATTGTATATTAATGCATATATGTGGAACCTAAAAGATGGTACAGATGAACTGGTTTGCAGGGAAGAAAGAGACACACACAGGTAGAGAACAAACGTATGGACACCAAGTGTGGGAAGCCATGGGGTGGTGGTGGTGGGATGAGTTGGGAGATTGAGATTGACCTGTATACATGTATATGCATAAAATACATAACTAATAATAACCTGCTGTATAAAAAAGTAAATAAAATTAAATTTCAAAATTATAAAAAATAAAATTTAAAAATAAAACAGAAAAAATTCTTCCCTTCACACAGATGTATTTATAGGAATGAATTATTTCCATGCTTATATCTATAAATACATAAAAGAGGAATAAAAGCTAACTTGAACCATAAAAGAAGAAAAACCTGAACCCACTAGTTATACAGAGGAAAACGCTATCAGGGCACTTGCTCCAGCGGTAAACAATTCTGAAATTGGTCAGAGGTGGGGAATCATCTCCCATACAGCCAGCAACCCACCCCCCACACAAGGATTGTCCTCATTGCAAAGCTGGGGGACCGTGCCGAGGCATCTCTGAATAAAGGTGAGCTGAGCCCCAGGCCAGCAGCTGCTGAACTGTTCCCACCCATCCCAAGTAAAACACCTGAATATGTACAAGGGCTTGAAAGACTAGAGGAAGGCCCGTGGAGCCACACAAGCAACAGCACGCAGGCCAACTTGGTGCCTGCAGGCCAGCCAGGGTGGTCCTGGCCCCGGGCACTCTTCCGGAAGCTTTCCATTGTGCTGCCTGAGATACCCCACCTGTCCCGGCCCCCACTGCTTTTTTCCTTCCTCACCTCTGTCCGGAGAGAAATTCCAGCGGAAGGTATGGGTGACACATCCTCTTCTTTACAGGAGGCAGCCTGGCAACTCCTGCAAAAAGGTCAGCAGAACCCCACTCACACAGGGCCACCAACAAAGCTGTGGCCCCTCACTCCCACCCACCAGCACAGCCCCGAGACTGCTGACGGGGCAGAGAATATGGAGTCAGGCACAGGTTCAGGGGCTATTGCTGCCTGGAGCCCTGTTTATATTGACCTCAACCAGTCACACCTGGGGAGGGCCGGCCGGCAGGATAAGGCTGCCCACGTCAGCTAATCCACAACCCGCAGGGAATCACATTGATGAAAATGGACCTCGCTAAGTCAGAATAGAAGGCAAGGAAAAAATGGACACAATGCCATTTGCAGCACCGTAGATGAGTCTAGAGGTAATCACGTGAAATGTAGTAAGTCAGAAAGTGAAAGACACATATCATATCATATCACTTATAGGTGTTACCTAAAAATGGATACCAGGGCAGATATTTCCACGGAGAAGGGCAATCCCAGATTCATTAAACAAACTTATGGTTCACCAATGGAAAGGTGTGAGGATTGGTTTCATTACGATATCGGGGTTAACAGACTTATACAAACACAGGTGACATATATAATCACCAAACACCTACGGAATACCAAAAGACTACTCAACATTCTGTCATAACGTACATGGGAAAAGGATCCCAGGAAAAACAGACATCTGAATATGTGTAAAAGAACCACATCTTCCACACCTCCAACAAGCCAAACATTGTCATCAAACTTGCTGTCATAAAAAATAAAAATTAAATTAAAAACACAAACAAGAAGTAGGGAGACAAACTTGAGGGGCTTTCTCCTGGCACATTCCATTCTAAATTCCAATCTACAACACGACTTCCATTGAGGCTCTGTTGCCCCAGTAACCAGAATTGGTAAGGGAGAACTGCTGCCACCATTTGGCCGTTTCACACAACAGCAGCTTTAATCCCAGCGCTAATGGTCAGTTGATATTCAAAATCATTGCAGACCTGTAAATGACACCTTCCCTGAAAACAAATCCTGGGGTCACATATTGACCAAAAAATTCAAAGGACGTCCATATTTCAAAACGACCGCTTCAAAAGGCATATTTTATGCACATTAGTTTTCTGCTTCTTTTTCTTTCTTTCTTTTTTGGTTAAAAAAACGGGAATGGAAAAAGGCATCCCTCAGAAGGGGCGAAAATCGTTGCAAACGAATCAATGGACAGAGGTTTAATCTCCAATATATATAAACAGCTCATGCAGCTTAATATTAAAAAAACAAACAACCCAATACAAAAATGGGCAGAAGATCTAAAGAGACGTTTCTTTAAAGAAGACACAGAGATGGCCAAGACGCACATGAAAAGCTGCTCAACAGCACTAATTATTAGAGAAATGCAAATCAAAACTACAATGAGGTATCACCTCACACCTGTTAGAATCGGCATCATCAGAAAATCTACAAACAACAAATTCTGGGGAGGGTGTGGACAAAAGGAGCCCTCTTCCACTATTGGTGGGAATGTAAATTGATACAGTCACTATGGAGAACACTATGGAGTTTCCTTAAAAAAACTAGAAATAGAATTACCATCTGATCCAGCAATCCCACTTCTGGGCATATACCCAGAGAAAACCATAAATCAAAAAGGCACATTCACCAAAATGTTCATTGCAGCACTATTTACAATAGCCAGGTAATGGAAGCAACCTAAATGCCCACAGACAGATGAATGGATAAAATTGGGGTACATATATAAAATGGAATATTACTCGGCCATAAAAAGGAATGAAACTGGGTCATTTGTAGAGACATCGATGGATCTAGAGACTGTCATACAGAATGAAGTAAGTCAGAAAGAGGAAAACAAATATTGTATATTAATGCATATATGTGGAACCTAAAAGATGGTACAGATGAACTGGTTTGCAGGGAAGAAATAGAGACACACAGGTAGAGAACAAACGTATGGACACCAAGTGTGGGAAGCCATGGGGTGGTGGTGGTGGGATGAGTTGGGAGATTGAGATTGACCTGTATACATGTATATGCATAAAATACATAACTAATAATAACCTGCTGTATAAAAAAGTAAATAAAATTAAGTTTCAAAATTTTAAAAAATAAAATTTAAAAATAAAACTGAAAAAAGTTCTTCCCTTCACACAGATGTATTTATAGGAATTAATTATTTCCATGCTTATATCTATAAATACATAAAAGAGGAATAAAAGATAACTTGAACCATAAAAGAAGAAAAACCTGAACCCACCAGTTATACAGAGGAAAACGCTATCAGGGCACTTGCTCCAGCGGTAAACAATTCTGAAATTGGTCAGAGGTGGGGAATCATCTCCCATACAGCCAGCAACCCACCCCCCACACAAGGAGCGTCCTCATTGCAAAGCTGGGGGACCGTGCCGAGGCATCTCTGAATAAAGGTGAGCTGAGCCCCAGGCCAGCTGCTGCTGAACTGTTCCCACCCTTCCCAGGTAAAACACCTGAATATGTACAAGGGCTTGAAAGACTAGATGAAGGGCCATGGAGCCACACCAGCGACAGCACGCAGGCCAACTTGGTGCCTGCAGGCCAGCCATGGTGGTCCTGGCCCCGGGCCCTCTTCCGGAAGCTTTCCATTGTCCTGCCTGAGATACCCCACCTGTCCCGGCCCCCACTGCTTTTTTCCTTCCTCACCTCTGTCCGGAGCGAAATTCCAGCGGAAGGTATGGGTGACACATCCTCTTCTTTACAGGAGGCAGCTTGGCAACTCCTGCAAAAAGGTCAGCAGAACCCCACTCACACCGGGCCACCAAAAAAGCTGTGGCCCCTCACTCCCACCCACCAGCACAGCCCCGAGACTGCTGACGGGGCAGAGAATATGGAGTCAGGCACAGGTTCAGGGGCTATTGCTGCCTGGAGCGCTGTTTATATTGACCTCAACCAGGCACACCTGGGGAGGGCCGGCCGGCAGGATAAGGCTGCCCACGTCAGCTAATCCACAACCCGCAGGGAATCACATTGTTGAAAATGGACCTCGCTAAGTCAGAATAGAAGGCAAGGAAAAAAAGGACACAATGCCATTTGCAGCACCGTAGATGAGTCTAGAGGTAATCACGTGACATGTAGTAAGTCAGAAAGTGAAAGACACATATCATATCATATCACTTATAGGTGTTACCTAAAAATGGATACCAGGGCAGATATTTCCACGGAGAAGGGCAATCACAGATTCATTAAACAAACTTATGGTTCACCAATGGAAAGGTGTGAGGATTGGTTTCATTACGATATCGGAGTTTACAGACTTATACAAACACAGGTGACATATATAATCACCAAACACCTACGGAATACCAAAAGACTACTCAACATTCTGTCATAACGTACATGGGAAAAGGATCCCAGGAAAAACAGACATCTGTATATGTGTAAAAGAACCACATCTTCCACACCTCCAACAAGCCAAACATTGTAATCAAACTTGATGTCATAAAAAATAAAAATTAAATTAAAAACACAAACAAGAAGTAGGGAGACAAACTTGAGGGGCTTTCTCCTGGCACATTCCATTCTAAATTCCAATCTAGAACAGGACTTCCACTGAGGCTCTGTTGCCCTAGTAACCAGAATTGGTAAGGGAGAACTGCTGCCACCTTGTGGCCGTTTCACACAACAGCAGCTTTAATCCCAGCGCTAATGGTCAGTTGATATTCAAAATCATTGCAGACCTGTAAATGACACCTGCCCTGAAAACAAATCCTGGGGTCACATATCGACCAAAAAATTCAAAGGACGTCCATATTTCAAAACGACCGCTTCAAAAGGCATACTTTATGCACATTAGTTTTCTGCTTCTTTTTCTTTCTTTCTTTTTTGGTTAAAAAAACAGGAATGGAAAAAGGCATCCCTCAGAAGGGGCGGAAATCGTTGCAAACGAATCAATGGACAAAGGTTTAATCTCCAATATATATAAACAGCTCATGCAGCTTAATATAAAAAAAACAAACAACCCAATACAAAAATGGGCAGAAGATCTAAAGAGACGTTTCTTTAAAGAAGACACAGAGATGGCCAAGACGCACATGAAAAGCTGCTCAACAGCACTAATTATTAGAGAAATGCAAATCAAAACTACAATGAGGTATCACCTCACACCTGTTAGAATCGGCATCATCAGAAAATCTACAAACAACAAATTCTGGGGAGGGTGTGGACAAAAGGAGCCCTCTTCCACTATTGGTGGGAATGTAAATTGATACAGTCACTATGGAGAACACTATGGAGTTTCCTTAAAAAATCTAGAAATAGAATTACCATCTGATCCAGCAATCCCACTTCTGGGCATATACCCAGAGAAAACCATAAATCAAAAAGGCACATTCACCACAATGTTCATTGCAGCACTATTTACAATAGCCAGGTAATGGAAGCAACCTAAATGCCCACAGACAGATGAATGGATAAAATTGGGGTACATATATAAAATGGAATATTACTCGGCCATAAAAAGGAATGAAACTGGGTCATTTGTAGAGACATCGATGGATCTAGAGACTGTCATACAGAATGAAGTAAGTCAGAAAGAGGAAAACAAATATTGTATATTAATGCATATATGTGGAACCTAAAAGATGGTACAGATGAACTGGTTTGCAGGGAAGAAATAGAGACACACAGGTAGAGAACAAACGTATGGACACCAAGTGTGGGAAGCCATGGGGTGGTGGTGGTGGGATGAGTTGGGAGATTGAGATTGACCTGTATACATATATATGCATAAAATACATAACTAATAATAACCTGCTGTATAAAAAAGTAAATAAAATTAAGTTTCAAAATTATAAAAAATAAAATTTAAAAATAAAAGAGAAAAAAGTTCTTCCCTTCACACAGATGTATTTATAGGAATGAATTATTTCCATGCTTATATCTATAAATACATAAAAGAGGAATAAAAGCTAACTTGAACCATAAAAGAAGAAAAACCTGAACCCACCAGTTATACAGAGGAAAACGCTATCAGGGCACTTGCTCCAGCGGTAAACAATTCTGAAATTGGTCAGAGGTGGGGAATCATCTCCCATACAGCCAGCAACACACCCCCCACACAAGGAGCGTCCTCATTGCAAAGCTGGGGGACCGTGCCGAGGCATCTCTGAATAAAGGTGAGCTGAGCCCCAGGCCAGCTGCTGCTGAACTGTTCCCACCCTTCCCAGGTAAAACACCTGAATATGTACAAGGGCTTGAAAGACTAGAGGAAGGGCCGTGGAGCCACACCAGCGACAGCACGCAGGCCAACTTGGTGCCTGCAGGCCAGCCAGGGTGGACCTGGCCACGGGCCCTCTTCCGGAAGCTTTCCATTGTGCTGCCTGAGATACCCCACCTGTCCCGGCCCCCACTGCTTTTTTCCTTCCTCACCTCTGTCCAGAGAGAAATTCCAGCGGAAGGTATGGGTGACACATCCTCTTCTTTACAGGTGGCAGCCTGGCAACTCCTGCAGTAAGGCCAGCAGTGCCCCACTCACACTGGGCCGCCAACAAAGCTGTGGCCCCTCATTCCCTCCCACCAGCTCAGCCCCGAGACTGCTGACGGGGCAGAGAATATGGAGTCAGGCACAGGTTCAGGGGCTATTGCTGCCTGGAGCGCTGTTTATATTGACCTCAACCAGGCACACCTGGGGAGGGCCGGCCGGCAGTGTAAGGCTGCCCAGGTCAGCTAATCCACAACCCTCAGGGAATCACATTGTTGAAAATGGACCTCGCTAAGGCAGAATAGAAGCCAAGGAAAATATGGACACAATGCCATTTGCAGCACCATAGATGAGTCTAGAGGTAATCACGTGACTTGTAGTAAGTCAGAAAGTGAAAGACACATATCATATCATATCACTTATAGGTGTTACCTAAAAATGGATACCAGGGCAGATATTTCCACGGAGAAGGGCAATCACAGATTCATTAAACAAACTTATGGTTCACCAATGGATAGGTGTGAGGATTGGTTTCATTACGATATCGGGGTTAACAGACTTATACAAACACAGGTGACATATATAATCACCAAACACCTACGGAATACCAAGAGAAGACTACTCAACATTCTGTCATAACGTACGTGGGAAAAGGATCCCAGGAAGAAGAGACATCTGTATATGTGTAAAAGAACCAAATCTTCGACACCTACAATAAGCCAAACATTGTAATCAAACTTGCTGTAATAAAAAATAAAAATTTAAATTAAAAATACGAACAAGAAGTAGGGAGACAAACTTGAGGGGCTTTCTCCTGGCACATTCCATTCTAAATTCCAATCTAGAACACGACTTCCATTGAGGCTCTGCTGCCCTAGTAACCAGATTTGGTAAGGGAGAACTGCTGCCACCTTGTGGCCGTTTCACACAACAGCAGCTTTAATCCCAGCGCTAATGGTCAGTTGATATTCAAAATCATTGCAGGCCTGTAAATGACACCTGCCCTGGAAGCAAATCCTGGGGTCACATATCGACCAAAAAATTCAAAGGACGTCCATATTTCAAAACGACCGTTTCAAAAGGCATATTTTATGCACATTAGTGTTCTGCTTCTTTGTCTTTCTTTCTTTTTTGGTTAAAAAGAAGGGAATGGAAAAAGGCATCCCTCAGACTGGGCGAAAATCGTTGCAAACGAATCAATGGACAGAGGTTTAATCTCCAATATATATAAACAGCTCATGCAGCTTAATATTAAAAAAACAAACAACCCAATACAAAAATGGGCAGAAGTTCTGAAGAGACGTTTCTTCAAAGAAGACACAGAGATGGCCAAGACGCACATGAAAAGCTGCTCAAGGGCACTAATTATTAGAGAAATGCAAATCAAAACTACAATGAGGTATCACCTCACACCTGTTAGGATCGGCATCATCAGAAAATCTACAAACAACAAATTCTGGGGAGGGTGTGGACAAAAGGAGCCCTCTTCCACTATTGGTGGGAATGTAAATTGATACCGTCACTATGGAGAACAGTATGGAGTTTCCTTTAAAAAACTAGAAATAGAATTACCATCTGATCCAGCAATCCCACTTCTGGGCATATACCCAGAGAAAACCATAAATCAAAAAGGCACATTCACCACAATGTTCATTGCAGCACTATTTACAATAGCCAGGTAATGGAAGCAACCTAAATGCCCACAGACAGATGAATGGATAAAGATGGGGTACATATATAAAATGGAATGTTACTGGGCCATAAAAAGCAATGAAACTGGGTCATTTGTAGAGACATCGATGGATCTAGAGACTGTCATATAGAATGAAGTAAGTCAGAAAGAGGAAAACAAATATTGTATATTAATGCATATATGTGGAACCTAAAAGATGGTACAGATGAACTGGTTTGCAGGGAAGAAATAGAGACACAGAGGTAGAGAACAAACGTATGGACACCAAGTGTGGGAAGGCATAGGGTGGTGGTGGTGGGATAAGTTGGGAGATTGGGATTGAACTGTATACATGTATATGCATAAAATACATAACTGATAATAACCTGCTGTATAAAAAAGTAAATAAAATTAAATTTCAAAATTTTAAAAAATAAAATTTAAAAATAAAACAGAAAAAAGTTCTTCCCTTCACACACATGTATTTATAGGAATGAATTATTTCCATGCTTATATCTATAAATACATAAAAGAGGAATACAAGCTAACTTGAACCATAAAAGAAGAAAAACCTGAACCCACCAGTTATACAGAGGAAAACGCTATCAGGGCACTTGCTCCAGCGGTAAACAATTCTGAAATTGGTCAGAGGTGGGGAATCATCTCCCATACAGCCAGCAACCCACCCCCCACACAAGGAGCGTCCTCATTGCAAAGCTGGGGGACCGTGCCGAGGCATCTCTGAATAAAGGTGAGCTGAGCCCCAGGCCAGCTGCTGCTGAACTGTTCCCACCCTTCCCAGGTAAAACACCTGAATATGTACAAGGGCTTGAAAGACTAGAGGAAGGGCCGTGGAGCCACACCAGCGACAGCACGCAGGCCAACTTGGTGCCTGCAGGCCAGCCAGGGTGGTCCTGGCCCCGGGCCCTCTTCCGGAAGCTTTCCATTGTCCTGCCTCAGATACCCCACCTGTCCCGGCCCCCACTGCTTTTTTCCTTCCTCACCTCTGTCCGGAGAGAAATTCCAGCGGAAGGTATGGGTGACACATCCTCTTCTTTACAGGAGGCAGCTTGGCAACTCCTGCAAAAAGGTCAGCAAAACCCCACTCACACCGGGCCACCAACAAAGCTGTGGCCCCTCACTCCCACCCACCAGCACAGCCCCGAGACTGCTGACGGGGCAGAGAATATGGAGTCAGGCACAGGTTCAGGGGCTATTGCTGCCTGGAGCGCTGTTTATATTGACCTCAACCAGGCACACCTGGGGAGGGCCGGCCGGCAGGATAAGGCTGCCCACGTCAGCTAATCCACAACCCGCAGGGAATCACATTGTTGAAAATGGACCTCGCTAAGTCAGAATAGAAGGCAAGGAAAAAAAGGACACAATGCCATTTGCAGCACCGTAGATGAGTCTAGAGGTAATCACGTGACATGTAGTAAGTCAGAAAGTGAAAGACACATATCATATCATATCACTTATAGGTGTTACCTAAAAATGGATACCAGGGCAGATATTTCCACGGAGAAGGGCAATCCCAGATTCATTCAACAAACTTATGGTTCACCAATGGAAAGGTGTGAGGATTGGTTTCATTTCGATATCGGGGTTAACAGACTTATACAAACACAGGTGACATATATAATCACCAAACACCTACGGAATACCAAGAGAAGACTACTAAACATGCTGTCATAACGTACATGGGAAAAGGATCCCAGGAAAAACAGACATCTGTATATGTGTAAAAGAACCACATCTTCCACACCTCCAACAAGCCAAACATTGTAATCAAACTTGCTGTCATAAAAAATAAAAATTAAATTAAAAACACAAACAAGAAGTAGGGAGACAAACTTGAGGGGCTTTCTCCTGGCACATTCCATTCTAAATTCCAATCTAGAACACGACTTCCATTGAGGCTCTGCTGCCCTAGTAACCAGATTTGGTAAGCGAGAACTGCTGCCACCTTGTGGCCGTTTCACACAACAGCAGCTTTAATCCCAGCGCTAATGGTCAGTTGATATTCAAAATCATTGCAGGCCTGTAAATGACACCTGCCCTGGAAGCAAATCCTGGGGTCACATATCGACCAAAAAATTCAAAGGACGTCCATATTTCAAAACGACCGTTTCAAAAGGCATATTTTATGCACATTAGTGTTCTGCTTCTTTTTCGTTCTTTCTTTTTTGGTTAAAAAACGGAAATGGAAAAAGGCATCCTTCAGAAGGGGCGAAAATAGTTGCAAACGAATCAATGGACAAAGGTTTAATCTCCAATATATATAAACAGCTCATGCAGCTTAATATTAAAAAAACAAACAGCCCAATACAAAAATGGGCAGAAGATGTAAAGAGACGTTTCTTTAAAGAAGACACAGAGATGGCCAAGACGCACATGAAAAGCTGCTCAACAGCACTAATTATTAGAGAAATGCAAATCAAAACTACAATGAGGTATCACCTCACACCTGTTAGGATCGGCATCATCAGAAAATCTACAAACAACAAATTCTGGGGAGGGTGTGGACAAAAGGAGCCCTCTTCCACTATTGGTGGGAATGTAAATTGATACAGTCACTATGGAGAACACTATGGAGTTTCCTTAAAAAAACTAGAAATAGAATTACCATCTGATCCAGCAATCCCACTTCTGGGCATATACCCAGAGAAAACCATAAATCAAAAAGGCACATTCACCACAATGTTCATTGCAGCACTATTTACAATAGCCAGGTAATGGAAGCAACCTAAATGCCCACAGACAGATGAATGGATAAAATTGGGGTACATATATAAAATGGAATATTACTCGGCCATAAAAAGGAATGAAACTGGGTCATTTGTAGAGACATTGATGGATGTAGAGACTGTCATACAGAATGAAGTAAGTCAGAAAGAGGAAAACAAATATTGTATATTAATGCATATATGTGGAACCTAAAAAATGGTACAGATGAACTGGTTTGCAGGGAAGAAAGAGACACACACATGTAGAGAACAAACGTATGGACACCAAGTGTGGGAAGCCATGGGGTGGTGGTGGTGGGATGAGTTGGGAGATTGAGATTGACCTGTATACATGTATATGCATAAAATACATAACTAATAATAACCTGCTGTATAAAAAAGTAAATAAAATTAAATTTCAAAATTATAAAAAATAAAATTTAAAAATAAAAGAGAAAAAATTCTTCCCTTCACACAGATGTATTTATAGGAATGAATTATTTCCATGCTTATATCTATAAATACATAAAAGAGGAATAAAAGCTAACTTGAACCATAAAAGAAGAAAAACCTGAACCCACTAGTTATACAGAGGAAAACGCTATCAGGGCACTTGCTCCAGTGGTAAACAATTCTGAAATTGGTCAGAGGTGGGGAATCATCTCCCATACAGCCAGCAACCCACCCCCCACACAAGGAGCGTCCTCATTGCAAAGCTGGGGGACCGTGCCGAGGCATCTCTGAATAAAGGTGAGCTGAGCCCCAGGCCAGCTGCTGCTGAACTGTTCCCACCCATCCCAAGTAAAACACCTGAATATGTACAAGGGCTTGAAAGACCAGAGGAAGGGCCGTGGAGCCACACCAGCGACAGCACGCAGGCCAACTTGGTGCCTGCAGGCCAGCCAGGGTGGTCCTGGCCCCGGGCCCTCTTCCGGAAGCTTTCCATTGTGCTGCCTGAGATACCCCACCTGTCCCGGCCCCCACTGATTTTTTCCTTCCTCACCTCTGTCCGGAGAGAAATTCCACCGGAAGGTATGGGTGACACATCCTCTTCTTTACAGGAGGCAGCTTGGCAACTCCTGCAAAAAGGTCAGCAGAACCCCACTCACACCGGGCCACCAACAAAGCTGTGGCCCCTCACTCCCACCCACCAGCACAGCCCCGAGACTGCTGACGGGGCAGAGAATATGGAGTCAGGCACAGGTTCAGGGGCTATTGCTGCCTGGAGCGCTGTTTATATTGACCTCAACCAGGCACACCTGGGGAGGGCCGGCCGGCAGGATAAGGCTGCCCACGTCAGCTAATCCACAACCCGCAGGGAATCACATTGATGAAAATGGACCTCGCTAAGTCAAAATAGAAGGCAAGGAAAAAATGGACACAATGCCATTTGCAGCACTGTAGATGAGTCTAGAGGTAATCACGTGACATGTAGTAAGTCAGAAAGTGAAAGACACATATCATATCATATCACTTATAGGTGTTACCTAAAAATGGATACCAGGGCAGATATTTCCACGGAGAAGGGCAATCACAGATTCATTAAACAAACTTATGGTTCACCAATGGAAAGGTGTGAGGATTGTTTTCATTACGATATCGGGGTTAACAGACTTATACAAACACAGGTGACATATATAATCAACAAACACCTACGGAATACCAAAAGACTACTCAACATTCTGTCATAACGTACATGGGAAAAGGATCCCAGTAAAAACAGACATCTGTATATGTGTAAAAGAACCACATCTTACACACCTCCAACAAGCCAAACATTGTAATCAAACTTGCTGTCATAAAAAATAAAAATTAAATTAAAAACACAAACAAGAAGTAGGGAGACAAACTTGAGGGGCTTTCTCCTGGCACATTCCATTCTAAATTCCAATCTAGAACACGACTTCCATTGAGGCTCTGTTGCCCTAGTAACCAGAATTGGTAAGGGAGAACTGCTGCCACCTTGTGGCCGTTTCACACAACAGCAGCTTTAATCCCAGCAATAATGGTCAGTTGATATTCAAAATCATTGCAGACCTGTAAATGACACCTGCCCTGAAAACAAATCCTGGGGTCACATATGGACCAAAAAATTCAAAGGACGTCCATATTTCAAAACGACCGCTTCAAAAGGCATATTTTATGCACATTAGTTTTCTGCTTCTTTTTCTTTCTTTGTTTTTTGGTTAAAAAACCGGGAATGGAAAAAGGCATCCCTCAGAAGGGGCGAAAATCGTTGCAAACGAATCAATGGACAGAGGTTTAATCTCCAATATATATAAACAGCTCATGCAGCTTAATATTAAAAAAACAAACAGCCCAATACAAAAATGGGCAGAAGATCTAAAGAGACGTTTCTTTAAAGAAGACACAGAGATGGCCAAGACGCACATGAAAAGCTGCTCAACAGCACTAATTATTAGAGAAATGCAAATCAAAACTACAATGAGGTATCACCTCACACCTGTTAGGATCGGCATCATCAGAAAATCTACAAACAACAAATTCTGGGGAGGGTGTGGACAAAAGGAGCCCTCTTCCACTATTGGTGGGAATGTAAATTGATACAGTCACTATGGAGAACACTATGGAGTTTCCTTAAAAAAACTAGAAATAGAATTACCATCTGATCCAGCAATCCCACTTCTGGGCATATACCCAGAGAAAACCATAAATCAAAAAGGCACATTCACCACAATGTTCATTGCAGCACTATTTACAATAGCCAGGTAATGGAAGCAACCTAAATGCCCACAGACAGATGAATGGATAAAATTGGGGTACATATATAAAATGGAATATTACTCGGCCATAAAAAGGAATGAAACTGGGTCATTTGTAGAGACATCGATGGATCTGGAGACTGTCATACAGAATGAAGTAAGTCAGAAAGAGGAAAACAAATATTGTATATTAATGCATATATGTGGAACCTAAAGGATGGTACAGATGAACTGGTTTGCAGGGAAGAAATAGAGACACACAGGTAGAGAAAAAACGTATGGACACCAAGTGTGGGAAGCCATGGGGTGGTGGTGGTGGGATGAGTTGGGAGATTGAGATTGACCTGTATACATGTATATGCATAAAATACATAACTAATAATAACCTGCTGTATAAAAAAGTAAATAAAATTAAGTTTCAAATTTATAAAAAATAAAATTTAAAAATAAAAGAGAAAAAAGTTCTTCCCTTCACACAGATGTATTTATAGGAATGAATTATTTCCATGCTTATATCTATAAATACATAAAAGAGGAATACAAGCTAACTTGAACCATAAAAGAAGAAAAACCTGAACCCACCAGTTATACAGAGGAAAACGCTATCAGGGCACTTGCTCCTGCGGTAAACAATTCTGAAATTGGTCAGAGGTGGGGAATCATCTCCCATACAGCCAGCAACCCACCCCCCACACAAGGAGCGTCCTCATTGCAAAGCTGGGGGACCGTGCTGAGGCATCTCTGAATAAAGGTGAGCTGAGCCCCAGGCCAGCTGCTGCTGAACTGTTCCCACCCTTCCCAGGCAAAACACCTGAATATGTACAAGGGCTTGAAAGACTAGAGGAAGGGCCGTGGAGCCACACCAGCGACAGCACGCAGGCCAACTTGGTGCCTGCAGGCCAGCCAGGGTGGTCCTGGCCCAGGGCCCTCTTCCGGAAGCTTTCCATTGTCCTGCCTGAGATACCCCACCTGTCCCGGCCCCCACTGCTTTTTTCCATCCTCACCTCTGTCCGGAGAGAAATTCCAGCGGAAGGTATGGGTGACACATCCTCTTCTTTACAGGAGGCAGCTTGGCAACTCCTGCAAAAAGGTCAGCAGAACCCCACTCACACCGGGCCACCAACAAAGCTGTGGCCCCTCACTCCCACCCACCAGCACAGCCCCGAGACTGCTGACGGGGCAGAGAATATGGAGTCAGGCACAGGTTCAGGGGCTATTGCTGCCTGGAGCGCTGTTTATATTGACCTCAACCAGGCACACCTGGGGAGGGCCGGCCGGCAGGATAAGGCTGCCCACGTCAGCTAATCCACAACCCGCAGGGAATCACATTGATGAAAATGGACCTCGCTAAGTCAAAATAGAAGGCAAGGAAAAAATGGACACAATGCCATTTGCAGCACCGTAGATGAGTCTAGAGGTAATCACGTGACATGTAGTAAGTCAGAAAGTGAAAGACACATATCATATCATATCACTTATAGGTGTTACCTAAAAATGGATACCAGGGCAGATATTTCCACGGAGAAGGGCAATCACAGATTCATTAAACAAACTTATGGTTCACCAATGGAAAGGTGTGAGGATTGGTTTCATTACGATATCGGGGTTAACAGACTTATACAAACACAGGTGACATATATAATCACCAAACACCTACGGAATACCAAAAGACTACTCAACATTCTGTCATAACGTACATGGGAAAAGGATCCCAAGAAAAACAGACATCTGTATATGTGTAAAAGAACCACATCTTCCACACCTCCAACAAGCCAAACATTGTAATCAAACTTGCTGTCATAAAAAATAAAAATTAAATTAAAAACACAAACAAGAAGTAGGGAGACAAACTTGAGGGGCTTTCTCCTGGCACATTCCATTCTAAATTCCAATCTAGAACACGACTTCCATTGAGGCTCTGTTGCCCTAGTAACCAGAATTGGTAAGGGAGAACTGCTGCCACCTTGTGGCCGTTTCACACAACAGCAGCTTTAATCCCAGCGCTAATGGTCAGTTGATATTCAAAATCATTGCAGACCTGTAAATGACACCTGCCCTGAAAACAAATCCTGGGGTCACATATCGACCAAAAAATTCAAAGGACGTCCATATTTCAAAACGACCGCTTCAAAAGGCATATTTTATGCACATTAGTTTTCTGCTTCTTTTTCTTTCTTTCTTTTTTGGTTAAAAAAACGGGAATGGAAAAAGGCATCCCTCAGAAGGGGCGAAAATCGTTGCAAACGAATCAATGGACAGAGGTTTAATCTCCAATATATATAAACAGCTCATGCAGCTTAATATTAAAAAAACAAACAACCCAATACAAAAATGGGCAGAAGATCTAAAGAGACGTTTCTTTAAAGAAGACACAGAGATGGCCAATACGCACATGAAAAGCTGCTCAACAGCACTAATTATTAGAGAAATGCAAATCAAAATTACAATGAGGTATCACCTCACACCTGTTAGAATCGGCATCATCAGAAAATCTACAAACAACAAATTCTGGGGAGGGTGTGGACAAAAGGAGCCCTCTTCCACTATTGGTGGGAATGTAAATTGATACAGTCACTATGGAGAACACTATGGAGTTTCCTTAAAAAATCTAGAAATAGAATTACCATCTGATCCAGCAATCCCACTTCTGGGCATATACCCAGAGAAAACCATAAATCAAAAAGGCACATTCACCACAATGTTCATTGCAGCACTATTTACAATAGCCAGGTAATGGAAGCAACCTAAATGCCCACAGACAGATGAATGGATAAAATTGGGGTACATATATAAAATGGAATATTACTCGGCCATAAAAAGGAATGAAACTGGGTCATTTGTAGAGACATTGATGGATCTAGAGACTGTCATACAGAATGAAGTAAGTCAGAAAGAGGAAAACAAATATTGTATATTAATGCATATATGTGGAACCTAAAAGATGGTACAGATGAACTGGTTTGCAGGGAAGAAAGAGACACACACAGGTAGAGAACAAACGTATGGACACCAAGTGTGGGAAGCCATGGGGTGGTGGTGGTGGGATGAGTTGGGAGATTGAGATTGACCTGTATACATGTATATGCATAAAATACATAACTAATAATAACCTGCTGTATAAAAAAGTAAATAAAATTAAATTTCAAAATTATAAAAAATAAAATTTAAAAATAAAACAGAAAAAATTCTTCCCTACACAGATGTATTTATAGGAATGAATTATTTCCATGCTTATATCTATAAATACATAAAAGAGGAATAAAAGCTAACTTGAACCATAAAAGAAGAACAACCTGAACCCACTAGTTATACAGAGGAAAACGCTATCAGGGCACTTGCTCCAGCGGTAAACAATTCTGAAATTGGTCAGAGGTGGGGAATCATCTCCCATACAGCCAGCAACCCACCCCCCACACAAGGAGCGTCCTCATTGCAAAGCTGGGGGACCGTGCCGAGGCATCTCTGAATAAAGGTGAGCTGAGCCCCAGGCCAGCAGCTGCTGAACTGTTCCCACCCATCCCAAGTAAAACACCTGAATATGTACAAGGGCTTGAAAGACTAGAGGAAGGCCCGTGGAGCCACACCAGCGACAGCACGCAGGCCAACTTGGTGCCTGCAGGCCAGCCAGTGTGGTCCTGGCCCCGGGCACTCTTCCGGAAGCTTTCCATTGTGCTGCCTGAGATACCCCACCTGTCCCGGCCCCCACTGCTTTTTTCCTTCCTCACCTCTGTCCGGAGAGAAATTCCAGCGGAAGGTATGGGTGACACATCCTCTTCTTTACAGGAGGCAGCCTGGCAACTCCTGCAAAAAGGTCAGCAGAACCCCACTCACACAGGGCCACCAACAAAGCTGTGGCCCCTCACTCCCACCCACCAGCACTGCCCGGAAACTGCTGACGGGGCAGAGAATATGGAGTCAGGCACAGGTTCAGGGGCTATTGCTGCCTGGAGCGCTGTTTATATTGACCTCAACCAGGCACACCTGGGGAGGGCCGGCCGGCAGGATAAGGCTGCCCACGTCAGCTAATCCACAACCCGCAGGGAATCACATTGTTGAAAATGGACCTCGCTAAGTCAGAATAGAAGGCAAGGAAAAAAAGGACACAATGCCATTTGCAGCACCGTAGATGAGTCTAGAGGTAATCACGTGACATGTAGTAAGTCAGAAAGTGAAAGACACATATCATATCATATCACTTATAGGTGTTACCTAAAAATGGATACCAGGGCAGATATTTCCACGGAGAAGGGCAATCCCAGATTCATTCAACAAACTTATGGTTCACCAATGGAAAGGTGTGAGGATTGGTTTCATTTCGATATCGGGGTTAACAGACTTATACAAACACAGGTGACATATATAATCACCAAACACCTACGGAATACCAAGAGAAGACTACTAAACATGCTGTCATAACGTACATGGGAAAAGGATCCCAGGAAAAACAGACATCTGTATATGTGTAAAAGAACCACATCTTCCACACCTCCAACAAGCCAAACATTGTAATCAAACTTGCTGTCATAAAAAATAAAAATTAAATTAAAAACACAAACAAGAAGTAGGGAGACAAACTTGAGGGGCTTTCTCCTGGCACATTCCATTCTAAATTCCAATCTAGAACACGACTTCCATTGAGGCTCTGCTGCCCTAGTAACCAGATTTGGTAAGCGAGAACTGCTGCCACCTTGTGGCCGTTTCACACAACAGCAGCTTTAATCCCAGCGCTAATGGTCAGTGGATATTCAAAATCATTGCAGGCCTGTAAATGACACCTGCCCTGGAAGCAAATCCTGGGGTCACATATCGACCAAAAAATTCAAAGGACGTCCATATTTCAAAACGACCGTTTCAAAAGGCATATTTTATGCACATTAGTGTTCTGCTTCTTTTTCGTTCTTTCTTTTTTGGTTAAAAAACGGAAATGGAAAAAGGCATCCTTCAGAAGGGGCGAAAATAGTTGCAAACGAATCAATGGACAAAGGTTTAATCTCCAATATATATAAACAGCTCATGCAGCTTAATATTAAAAAAACAAACAGCCCAATACAAAAATGGGCAGAAGATGTAAAGAGACGTTTCTTTAAAGAAGACACAGAGATGGCCAAGACGCACATGAAAAGCTGCTCAACAGCACTAATTATTAGAGAAATGCAAATCAAAACTACAATGAGGTATCACCTCACACCTGTTAGGATCGGCATCATCAGAAAATCTACAAACAACAAATTCTGGGGAGGGTGTGGACAAAAGGAGCCCTCTTCCACTATTGGTGGGAATGTAAATTGATACAGTCACTATGGAGAACACTATGGAGTTTCCTTAAAAAAACTAGAAATAGAATTACCATCTGATCCAGCAATCCCACTTCTGGGCATATACCCAGAGAAAACCATAAATCAAAAAGGCACATTCACCACAATGTTCATTGCAGCACTATTTACAATAGCCAGGTAATGGAAGCAACCTAAATGCCCACAGACAGATGAATGGATAAAATTGGGGTACATATATAAAATGGAATATTACTCGGCCATAAAAAGGAATGAAACTGGGTCATTTGTAGAGACATTGATGGATGTAGAGACTGTCATACAGAATGAAGTAAGTCAGAAAGAGGAAAACAAATATTGTATATTAATGCATATATGTGGAACCTAAAAAATGGTACAGATGAACTGGTTTGCAGGGAAGAAAGAGACACACACATGTAGAGAACAAACGTATGGACACCAAGTGTGGGAAGCCATGGGGTGGTGGTGGTGGGATGAGTTGGGAGATTGAGATTGACCTGTATACATGTATATGCATAAAATACATAACTAATAATAACCTGCTGTATAAAAAAGTAAATAAAATTAAATTTCAAAATTATAAAAAATAAAATTTAAAAATAAAAGAGAAAAAATTCTTCCCTTCACACAGATGTATTTATAGGAATGAATTATTTCCATGCTTATATCTATAAATACATAAAAGAGGAATAAAAGCTAACTTGAACCATAAAAGAAGAAAAACCTGAACCCACTAGTTATACAGAGGAAAACGCTATCAGGGCACTTGCTCCAGTGGTAAACAATTCTGAAATTGGTCAGAGGTGGGGAATCATCTCCCATACAGCCAGCAACCCACCCCCCACACAAGGAGCGTCCTCATTGCAAAGCTGGGGGACCGTGCCGAGGCATCTCTGAATAAAGGTGAGCTGAGCCCCAGGCCAGCTGCTGCTGAACTGTTCCCACCCATCCCAAGTAAAACACCTGAATATGTACAAGGGCTTGAAAGACCAGAGGAAGGGCCGTGGAGCCACACCAGCGACAGCACGCAGGCCAACTTGGTGCCTGCAGGCCAGCCAGGGTGGTCCTGGCCCCGGGCCCTCTTCCGGAAGCTTTCCATTGTGCTGCCTGAGATACCCCACCTGTCCCGGCCCCCACTGATTTTTTCCTTCCTCACCTCTGTCCGGAGAGAAATTCCACCGGAAGGTATGGGTGACACATCCTCTTCTTTACAGGAGGCAGCTTGGCAACTCCTGCAAAAAGGTCAGCAGAACCCCACTCACACCGGGCCACCAACAAAGCTGTGGCCCCTCACTCCCACCCACCAGCACAGCCCCGAGACTGCTGACGGGGCAGAGAATATGGAGTCAGGCACAGGTTCAGGGGCTATTGCTGCCTGGAGCGCTGTTTATATTGACCTCAACCAGGCACACCTGGGGAGGGCCGGCCGGCAGGATAAGGCTGCCCACGTCAGCTAATCCACAACCCGCAGGGAATCACATTGATGAAAATGGACCTCGCTAAGTCAAAATAGAAGGCAAGGAAAAAATGGACACAATGCCATTTGCAGCACTGTAGATGAGTCTAGAGGTAATCACGTGACATGTAGTAAGTCAGAAAGTGAAAGACACATATCATATCATATCACTTATAGGTGTTACCTAAAAATGGATACCAGGGCAGATATTTCCACGGAGAAGGGCAATCACAGATTCATTAAACAAACTTATGGTTCACCAATGGAAAGGTGTGAGGATTGTTTTCATTACGATATCGGGGTTAACAGACTTATACAAACACAGGTGACATATATAATCAACAAACACCTACGGAATACCAAAAGACTACTCAACATTCTGTCATAACGTACATGGGAAAAGGATCCCAGTAAAAACAGACATCTGTATATGTGTAAAAGAACCACATCTTACACACCTCCAACAAGCCAAACATTGTAATCAAACTTGCTGTCATAAAAAATAAAAATTAAATTAAAAACACAAACAAGAAGTAGGGAGACAAACTTGAGGGGCTTTCTCCTGGCACATTCCATTCTAAATTCCAATCTAGAACACGACTTCCATTGAGGCTCTGTTGCCCTAGTAACCAGAATTGGTAAGGGAGAACTGCTGCCACCTTGTGGCCGTTTCACACAACAGCAGCTTTAATCCCAGCAATAATGGTCAGTTGATATTCAAAATCATTGCAGACCTGTAAATGACACCTGCCCTGAAAACAAATCCTGGGGTCACATATGGACCAAAAAATTCAAAGGACGTCCATATTTCAAAACGACCGCTTCAAAAGGCATATTTTATGCACATTAGTTTTCTGCTTCTTTTTCTTTCTTTCTTTTTTGGTTAAAAAACCGGGAATGGAAAAAGGCATCCCTCAGAAGGGGCGAAAATCGTTGCAAACGAATCAATGGACAGAGGTTTAATCTCCAATATATATAAACAGCTCATGCAGCTTAATATTAAAAAAACAAACAGCCCAATACAAAAATGGGCAGAAGATCTAAAGAGACGTTTCTTTAAAGAAGACACAGAGATGGCCAAGACGCACATGAAAAGCTGCTCAACAACACTAATTATTAGAGAAATGCAAATCAAAACTACAATGAGGTATCACCTCACACCTGTTAGGATCGGCATCATCAGAAAATCTACAAACAACAAATTCTGGGGAGGGTGTGGACAAAAGGAGCCCTCTTCCACTATTGGTGGGAATGTAAATTGATACAGTCACTATGGAGAACACTATGGAGTTTCCTTAAAAAAACTAGAAATAGAATTACCATCTGATCCAGCAATCCCACTTCTGGGCATATACCCAGAGAAAACCATAAATCAAAAAGGCACATTCACCACAATGTTCATTGCAGCACTATTTACAATAGCCAGGTAATGGAAGCAACCTAAATGCCCACAGACAGATGAATGGATAAAATTGGGGTACATATATAAAATGGAATATTACTCGGCCATAAAAAGGAATGAAACTGGGTCATTTGTAGAGACATCGATGGATCTGGAGACTGTCATACAGAATGAAGTAAGTCAGAAAGAGGAAAACAAATATTGTATATTAATGCATATATGTGGAACCTAAAGGATGGTACAGATGAACTGGTTTGCAGGGAAGAAATAGAGACACACAGGTAGAGAAAAAACGTATGGACACCAAGTGTGGGAAGCCATGGGGTGGTGGTGGTGGGATGAGTTGGGAGATTGAGATTGACCTGTATACATGTATATGCATAAAATACATAACTAATAATAACCTGCTGTATAAAAAAGTAAATAAAATTAAGTTTCAAAATTATAAAAAATAAAATTTAAAAATAAAAGAGAAAAAAGTTCTTCCCTTCACACAGATGTATTTATAGGAATGAATTATTTCCATGCTTATATCTATAAATACATAAAAGAGGAATACAAGCTAACTTGAACCATAAAAGAAGAAAAACCTGAACCCACCAGTTATACAGAGGAAAACGCTATCAGGGCACTTGCTCCTGCGGTAAACAATTCTGAAATTGGTCAGAGGTGGGGAATCATCTCCCATACAGCCAGCAACCCACCCCCCACACAAGGAGCGTCCTCATTGCAAAGCTGGGGGACCGTGCTGAGGCATCTCTGAATAAAGGTGAGCTGAGCCCCAGGCCAGCTGCTGCTGAACTGTTCCCACCCTTCCCAGGCAAAACACCTGAATATGTACAAGGGCTTGAAAGACTAGAGGAAGGGCCGTGGAGCCACACCAGCGACAGCACGCAGGCCAACTTGGTGCCTGCAGGCCAGCCAGGGTGGTCCTGGCCCCGGGCCCTCTTCTGGAAGCTTTCCATTGTCCTGCCTGAGATACCCCACCTGTCCCGGCCCCCACTGCTTTTTTCCATCCTCACCTCTGTCCGGAGAGAAATTCCAGCGGAAGGTATGGGTGACACATCCTCTTCTTTACAGGAGGCAGCTTGGCAACTCCTGCAAAAAGGTCAGCAGAACCCCACTCACACCGGGCCACCAACAAAGCTGTGGCCCCTCACTCCCACCCACCAGCACAGCCCCGAGACTGCTGACGGGGCAGAGAATATGGAGTCAGGCACAGGTTCAGGGGCTATTGCTGCCTGGAGCGCTGTTTATATTGACCTCAACCAGGCACACCTGGGGAGGGCCGGCCGGCAGGATAAGGCTGCCCACGTCAGCTAATCCACAACCCGCAGGGAATCACATTGATGAAAATGGACCTCGCTAAGTCAAAATAGAAGGCAAGGAAAAAATGGACACAATGCCATTTGCAGCACCGTAGATGAGTCTAGAGGTAATCACGTGACATGTAGTAAGTCAGAAAGTGAAAGACACATATCATATCATATCACTTATAGGTGTTACCTAAAAATGGATACCAGGGCAGATATTTCCACGGAGAAGGGCAATCACAGATTCATTAAACAAACTTATGGTTCACCAATGGAAAGGTGTGAGGATTGGTTTCATTACGATATCGGGGTTAACAGACTTATACAAACACAGGTGACATATATAATCACCAAACACCTACGGAATACCAAAAGACTACTCAACATTCTGTCATAACGTACATGGGAAAAGGATCCCAGGATAAACAGACATCTGTATATGTGTAAAAGAACCACATCTTCCACACCTCCAACAAGCCAAACATTGTAATCAAACTTGCTATCATAAAAAATAAAAATTAAATTAAAAACACAAACAAGAAGTAGGGAGACAAACTTGAGGGGCTTTCTCCTGGCACATTCCATTCTAAATTCCAATCTAGAACACGACTTCCATTGAGGCTCTGTTGCCCTAGTAACCAGAATTGGTAAGGGAGAACTGCTGCCACCTTGTGGCCGTTTCACACAACAGCAGCTTTAATCCCAGCGCTAATGGTCAGTTGATATTCAAAATCATTGCAGACCTGTAAATGACACCTGCCCTGAAAACAAATCCTGGGGTCACATATCGACCAAAAAATTCAAAGGACGTCCATATTTCAAAACGACCGCTTCAAAAGGCATATTTTATGCACATTAGTTTTCTGCTTCTTTTTCTTTCTTTCTTTTTTGGTTAAAAAAACGGGAATGGAAAAAGGCATCCCTCAGAAGGGGCGAAAATCGTTGCAAACGAATCAATGGACAGAGGTTTAATCTCCAATATATATAAACAGCTCATGCAGCTTAATATTAAAAAAACAAACAACCCAATACAAAAATGGGCAGAAGATCTAAAGAGACGTTTCTTTAAAGAAGACACAGAGATGGCCAATACGCACATGAAAAGCTGCTCAACAGCACTAATTATTAGAGAAATGCAAATCAAAATTACAATGAGGTATCACCTCACACCTGTTAGAATCGGCATCATCAGAAAATCTACAAACAACAAATTCTGGGGAGGGTGTGGACAAAAGGAGCCCTCTTCCACTATTGGTGGGAATGTAAATTGATACAGTCACTATGGAGAACACTATGGAGTTTCCTTAAAAAATCTAGAAATAGAATTACCATCTGATCCAGCAATCCCACTTCTGGGCATATACCCAGAGAAAACCATAAATCAAAAAGGCACATTCACCACAATGTTCATTGCAGCACTATTTACAATAGCCAGGTAATGGAAGCAACCTAAATGCCCACAGACAGATGAATGGATAAAATTGGGGTACATATATAAAATGGAATATTACTCGGCCATAAAAAGGAATGAAACTGGGTCATTTGTAGAGACATTGATGGATCTAGAGACTGTCATACAGAATGAAGTAAGTCAGAAAGAGGAAAACAAATATTGTATATTAATGCATATATGTGGAACCTAAAAGATGGTACAGATGAACTGGTTTGCAGGGAAGAAAGAGACACACACAGGTAGAGAACAAACGTATGGACACCAAGTGTGGGAAGCCATGGGGTGGTGGTGGTGGGATGAGTTGGGAGATTGAGATTGACCTGTATACATGTATATGCATAAAATACATAACTAATAATAACCTGCTGTATAAAAAAGTAAATAAAATTAAATTTCAAAATTATAAAAAATAAAATTTAAAAATAAAACAGAAAAAATTCTTCCCTTCACACAGATGTATTTATAGGAATGAATTATTTCCATGCTTATATCTATAAATACATAAAAGAGGAATAAAAGCTAACTTGAACCATAAAAGAAGAACAACCTGAACCCACTAGTTATACAGAGGAAAACGCTATCAGGGCACTTGCTCCAGCGGTAAACAATTCTGAAATTGGTCAGAGGTGGGGAATCATCTCCCATACAGCCAGCAACCCACCCCCAAACAAGGAGCGTCCTCATTGCAAAGCTGGGGGACCGTGCCGAGGCATCTCTGAATAAAGGTGAGCTGAGCCCCAGGCCAGCAGCTGCTGAACTGTTCCCACCCATCCCAAGTAAAACACCTGAATATGTACAAGGGCTTGAAAAACTAGAGGAAGGCCCGTGGAGCCACACCAGCGACAGCACGCAGGCCAACTTGGTGCCTGCAGGCCAGCCAGGGTGGTCCTGGCCCCGGGCACTCTTCCGGAAGCTTTCCATTGTGCTGCCTGAGATACCCCACCTGTCCCGGCCCCCACTGCTTTTTTCCTTCCTCACCTCTGTCCGGAGAGAAATTCCAGCGGAAGGTATGGGTGACACATCCTCTTCTTTACAGGAGGCAGCCTGGCAACTCCTGCAAAAAGGTCAGCAGAACCCCACTCACACAGGGCCACCAACAAAGCTGTGGCCCCTCACTCCCACCCACCAGCACTGCCCGGAGACTGCTGACGGGGCAGAGAATATGGAGTCAGGCACAGGTTCAGGGGCTATTGCTGCCTGGAGCGCTGTTTATATTGACCTCAACCAGGCACACCTGGGGAGGGCCGGCCGGCAGGATAAGGCTGCCCACGTCAGCTAATCCACAACCCGCAGGGAATCACATTGATGAAAATGGACCTCGCTAAGTCAGAATAGAAGGCAAGGAAAAAATGGACACAATGCCATTTGCAGCACCGTAGATGAGTCTAGAGGTAATCACGTGACATGTAGTAAGTCAGAAAGTGAAAGACACATATCATATCATATCACTTATAGGTGTTACCTAAAAATGGATACCAGGGCAGATATTTCCACGGAGAAGGGCAATCACAGATTCATTAAACAAACTTATGGTTCACCAATGGAAAGGTGTGAGGATTGGTTTCATTACGATATCGGAGTTAACAGACTTATACAAACACAGGTGACATATATAATCACCAAACACCTACGGAATACCAAAAGACTACTCAACATTCTGTCATAACGTACATGGGAAAAGGATCCCAGGAAAAACAGACATCTGTATATGTGTAAAAGAACCACATCTTCCACACCTCCAACAAGCCAAACATTGTAATCAAACTTGATGTCATAAAAAATAAAAATTAAATTAAAAACACAAACAAGAAGTAGGGAGACAAACTTGAGGGGCTTTCTCCTGGCACATTCCATTCTAAATTCCAATCTAGAACAGGACTTCCACTGAGGCTCTGTTGCCCTAGTAACCAGAATTGGTAAGGGAGAACTGCTGCCACCTTGTGGCCGTTTCACACAACAGCAGCTTTAATCCCAGCGCTAATGGTCAGTTGATATTCAAAATCATTGCAGACCTGTAAATGACACCTGCCCTGAAAACAAATCCTGGGGTCACATATCGACCAAAAAATTCAAAGGACGTCTATATTTCAAAACGACCGCTTCAAAAGGCATACTTTATGCACATTAGTTTTCTGCTTCTTTTTCTTTCTTTCTTTTTTGGTTAAAAAAACAGGAATGGAAAAAGGCATCCCTCAGAAGGGGCGGAAATCGTTGCAAACGAATCAATGGACAAAGGTTTAATCTCCAATATATATAAACAGCTCATGCAGCTTAATATTAAAAAAACAAACAACCCAATACAAAAATGGGCAGAAGATCTAAAGAGACGTTTCTTTAAAGAAGACACAGAGATGGCCAAGACGCACATGAAAAGCTGCTCAACAGCACTAATTATTAGAGAAATGCAAATCAAAACTACAATGAGGTATCACCTCACACCTGTTAGAATCGGCATCATCAGAAAATCTACAAACAACAAATTCTGGGGAGGGTGTGGACAAAAGGAGCCCTCTTCCACTATTGGTGGGAATGTAAATTGATACAGTCACTATGGAGAACACTATGGAGTTTCCTTAAAAAATCTAGAAATAGAATTACCATCTGATCCAGCAATCCCACTTCTGGGCATATACCCAGTGAAAACCATAAATCAAAAAGGCACATTCCCCACAATGTTCATTGCAGCACTATTTACAATAGCCAGGTAATGGAAGCAACCTAAATGCCCACAGACAGATGAATGGATAAAATTGGGGTACATATATAAAATGGAATATTACTCGGCCATAAAAAGGAATGAAACTGGGTCATTTGTAGAGACATCGATGGATCTAGAGACTGTCATACAGAATGAAGTAAGTCAGAAAGAGGAAAACAAATATTGTATATTAATGCATATATGTGGAACCTAAAAGATGGTACAGATGAACTGGTTTGCAGGGAAGAAATAGAGACACACAGGTAGAGAACAAACGTATGGACACCAAGTGTGGGAAGCCATGGGGTGGTGGTGGTGGGATGAGTTGGGAGATTGAGATTGACCTGTATACATATATATGCATAAAATACATAACTAATAATAACCTGCTGTATAAAAAAGTAAATAAAATTAAGTTTCAAAATTATAAAAAATAAAATTTAAAAATAAAAGAGAAAAAAGTTCTTCCCTTCACACAGATGTATTTATAGGAATGAATTATTTCCATGCTTATATCTATAAATACATAAAAGAGGAATAAAAGCTAACTTGAACCATAAAAGAAGAAAAACCTGAACCCACCAGTTATACAGAGGAAAACGCTATCAGGGCACTTGCTCCAGCGGTAAACAATTCTGAAATTGGTCAGAGGTGGGGAATCATCTCCCATACAGCCAGCAACCCACCCCCCACACAAGGAGCGTCCTCATTGCAAAGCTGGGGGACCGTGCTGAGGCATCTCTGAATAAAGGTGAGCTGAGCCCCAGGCCAGCTGCTGCTGAACTGTTCCCACCCTTCCCAGGTAAAACACCTGAATATGTACAAGGGCTTGAAAGACTAGAGGAAGGGCCGTGGAGCCACACCAGCGACAGCACGCAGGCCAACTTGGTGCCTGCAGGCCAGCCAGGGTGGTCCTGGCCACGGGCCCTCTTCCGGAAGCTTTCCATTGTGCTGCCTGAGATACCCCACCTGTCCCGGCCCCCACTGCTTTTTTCCTTCCTCACCTCTGTCCAGAGAGAAATTCCAGCAGAAGGTATGGGTGACACATCCTCTTCTTTACAGGTGGCAGCCTGGCAACTCCTACAGTAAGGCCAGCAGTGCCCCACTCACACTGGGCCGCCAACAAAGCTGTGGCCCCTCATTCCCTCCCACCAGCTCAGCCCCGAGACTGCTGACGGGGCAGAGAATATGGAGTCTGGCACAGGTTCAGGGGCTATTGCTGCCTGGAGCGCTGTTTATATTGACCTCAACCAGGCACACCTGGGGAGGGCCGGCCGGCAGGGTAAGGCTGCCCAGGTCAGCTAATCCACAACCCTCAGGGAATCACATTGTTGAAAATGGACCTCGCTAAGTCAAAATAGAAGGCAAGGAAAAAATGGACACAATGCCATTTGCAGCACTGTAGATGAGTCTAGAGGTAATCACGTGACATGTAGTAAGTCAGAAAGTGAAAGACACATATCATATCATATCACTTATAGGTGTTACCTAAAAATGGATACCAGGGCAGATATTTCCACGGAGAAGGGCAATCACAGATTCATTAAACAAACTTATGGTTCACCAATGGAAAGGTGTGAGGATTGGTTTCATTACGATATCGGGGTTAATAGACATATACAAACACAGGTGACATATATATTCACCAAACACCTACGGAATACCAAGAGAAGACTACTCAACATTCTGTCATAACGTACGTGGGAAAAGGATCCCAGGAAGAAGAGACATCTGTATATGTGTAAAAGAACCAAATCTTCGACACCTACAATAAGCCAAACATTGTAATCAAACTTGCTGTAATAAAAAATAAAAATTTAAATTAAAAATACGAACAAGAAGTAGGGAGACAAACTTGAGGGGCTTTCTCCTGGCACATTCCATTCTAAATTCCAATCTAGAACACGACTTCCATTGAGGCTCTGCTGCCCTAGTAACCAGATTTGGTAAGGGAGAACTGCTGCCACCTTGTGGCCGTTTCACACAACAGCAGCTTTAATCCCAGCGCTAATGGTCAGTTGATATTCAAAATCATTGCAGGCCTGTAAATGACACCTGCCCTGGAAGCAAATCCTGGGGTCACATATCGACCAAGAAATTCAAAGGACGTCCATATTTCAAAACGACCGTTTCAAAAGGCATATTTTATGCACATTAGTGTTCTGCTTCTTTTTCGTTCTTTCTTTTTTGGTTAAAAAACGGAAATGGAAAAAGGCATCCTTCAGAAGGGGCGAAAATAGTTGCAAACGAATCAATGGACAAAGGTTTAATCTCCAATATATATAAACAGCTCATGCAGCTTAATATTAAAAAAACAAACAGCCCAATACAAAAATGGGCAGAAGATGTAAAGAGACGTTTCTTTAAAGAAGACACAGAGATGGCCAAGACGCAGATGAAAAGCTGCTCAACAGCACTAATTATTAGAGAAATGCAAATCAAAACTACAATGAGGTATCACCTCACACCTGTTAGGATCGGCATCATCAGAAAATCTACAAACAACAAATTCTGGGGAGGGTGTGGACAAAAGGAGCCCTCTTCCACTATTGGTGGGAATGTAAATTGATACCGTCACTATGGAGAACACTATGGAGTTTCCTTAAAAAAACTAGAAATAGAATTACCATCTGATCCAGCAATCCCACTTCTGGGCATATACCCAGAGAAAACCATAAATCAAAAAGGCACATTCACCACAATGTTCATTGCAGCACTATTTACAATAGCCAGGTAATGGAAGCAACCTAAATGCCCACAGACAGATGAATGGATAAAATAGGGGTACATATATAAAATGGAATATTACTCGGCCATAAAAAGGAATGAAACTGGGTCATTTGTAGAGACATTGATGGATTTAGAGACTGTCATACAGAATGAAGTAAGTCAGAAAGAGGAAAACAAATATTGTATATTAATGCATATATGTGGAACCTAAAAAATGGTACAGATGAACTGGTTTGCAGGGAAGAAAGAGACAAACACATGTAGAGAACAAACGTATGGACACCAAGTGTGGGAAGCCATGGGGTGGTGGTGGTGGGATGAGTTGGGAGATTGAGATTGACCTGTATACATGTATATGCATAAAATACATAACTAATAATAACCTGCTGTATAAAATAAATAAAATTAAATTTCAAAATTATAAAAAATAAAATTTAAAAATAAAAGAGAAAAAATTCTTCCCTTCACACAGATGTATTTATAGGAATGAATTATTTCCATGCTTATATCTATAAATACATAAAAGAGGAATAAAAGCTAACTTGAACCATAAAAGAAGAAAAACCTGAACCCACTAGTTATACAGAGGAAAACGCTATCAGGGCACTTGCTCCAGTGGTAAACAATTCTGAAATTGGTCAGAGGTGGGGAATCATCTCCCATACAGCCAGGAACCCACCCCCCACACAAGGAGCGTCCTCATTGCAAAGCTGGGGGACCGTGCCGAGGCATCTCTGAATAAAGGTGAGCTGAGCCCCAGGCCAGCTGCTGCTGAACTGTTCCCACCCTTCCCAAGTAAAACACCTGAATATGTACAAGGGCTTGAAAGACTAGAGGAAGGGCTGTGGAGCCACACCAGCGACAGCACGCAGGCCAACTTGGTGCCTGCAGGCCAGCCAGGGTGTTCCTGGCCCCGGGCACTCTTCCGGAAGCTTTCCATTGTGCTGCCTGAGATATCCCACCTGTCCCGGCCCCCACTGCTTTTTTCCTTCCTCACCTCTGTCCGGAGAGAAATTCCAGCGGAAGGTATGGGTGACACATCCTCTTCTTTACAGGAGGCAGCTTGGCAACTCCTGCAAAAAGGTCAGCAGAACCCCACTCACACAGGGCCACCAACAAAGCTGTGGCCCCTCACTCCCACCCACCAGCACTGCCCGGAGACTGCTGACGGGGCAGAGAATATGGAGTCAGTCACAGGTTTAGGGGCTATTGCTGCCTGGAGCGCTGTTTATATTGACCTCAACCAGGCACACCTGGGGAGGGCCGGCCGGCAGGATAAGGCTGCCCACGTCAGCTAATCCACAACCCGCAGGGAATCACATTGATGAAAATGGACCTCGCTAAGTCAGAATAGAAGGCAAGGAAAAAATGGACACAATGCCATTTGCAGCACCGTAGATGAGTCTAGATGTAATCACGTGACATGTAGTAAGTCAGAAAGTGAAAGACACATCTCATATCATATCACTTATAGGTGTTACCTAAAAATGGATACCAGGGCAGATATTTCCACGGAGAAGGGCAATCCCAGATTCATTAAACAAACTTATGGTTCACCAATGGAAAGGTGTGAGGATTGGTTTCATTACGATATCGGGGTTAACAGACTTATACAAACACAGGTGACATATATAATCACCAAACACCTACGGAATACCAAAAGACTACTCAACATTCTGTCATAACGTACATGGGAAAAGGATCCCAGGAAAAACAGACATCTGTATATGTGTAAAAGAACCACATCTTCCACACCTCCAACAAGCCAAACATTGTAATCAAACTTGCTGTCATAAAAAATAAAAATTAAATTAAAAACACAAACAAGAAGTAGGGAGACAAACTTGAGGGGCTTTCTCCTGGCACATTCCATTCTAAATTCCAATCTACAACACGACTTCCATTGAGGCTCTGTTGCCCCAGTAACCAGAATTGGTAAGGGAGAACTGCTGCCACCTTGTGGCCGTTTCACACAACAGCAGCTTTAATCCCAGCGCTAATGGTCAGTAGATATTCAAAATCATTGCAGACCTGTAAATGACACCTGCCCTGAAAACAAATCCTGGGGTCACATATCGACCAAAAAATTCAAAGGACGTCCATATTTCAAAACGACCGTTTCAAAAGGCATATTTTATGCACATTAGTTTTCTGCTTCTTTTTCTTTCTTTCTTTTTTGGTTAAAAAAACGGGAATGGAAAAAGGCATCCCTCAGAAGGGGCGAAAATCGTTGCAAACGAATCAATGGACAGAGGTTTAATCTCCAATATATATAAACAGCTCATGCAGCTTAATATTAAAAAAACAAACAACCCAATACAAAAATGGGCAGAAGATCTAAAGAGACGTTTATTTAAAGAAGACACAGAGATGGCCAAGACGCACATGAAAAGCTGCTCAACAGCACTAATTATTAGAGAAATGCAAATCAAAACTACAATGAGGTATCACCTCACACCTGTTAGAATCGGCATCATCAGAAAATCTACAAACAACAAATTCTGGGGAGTTTGTGGACAAAAGGAGCCCTCTTCCACTATTGGTGGGAATGTAAATTGATACCGTCACTATGGAGAACAGTATGGAGTTTCCTTTAAAAAACTAGAAATAGAATTACCATCTGATCCAGCAATCCCACTTCTGGGCATATACCCAGGGAAAACCATAAATCAAAAAGGCACATTCACCACAATGTTCATTGCAGCACTATTTACAATAGCCAGGTAATGGAAGCAACCTAAATGCCCACAGACAGATGAATGGATAAAGATGGGGTACATATATAAAATGGAATGTTACTCGGCCATAAAAAGGAATGAAACTGGGTCATTTGTAGAGACATCGATGGATCTAGAGACTGTCATATAGAATGAAGTAAGTCAGAAAGAGGAAAACAAATATTGTATATTAATGCATATATGTGGAACCTAAAAGATGGTACAGATGAACTGGTTTGCAGGGAAGAAATAGAGACACAGAGGTAGAGAACAAACGTATGGACACCAAGTGTGGGAAGGCATAGGGTGGTGGTGGTGGGATGAGTTGGGAGATTGGGATTGACCTGTACACATGTATATGCATAAAATACATAACTGATAATAACCTGCTGTATAAAAAAGTAAATAAAATTAAATTTCAAAATTTTAAAAAATAAAATTTAAAAATAAAACAGAAAAAAGTTCTTCCCTTCACACACATGTATTTATAGGAATGAATTATTTCCATGCTTATATCTATAAATACATAAAAGAGGAATACAAGCTAACTTGAACCATAAAAGAAGAAAAACCTGAACCCACCAGTTATACAGAGGAAAACGCTATCAGGGCACTTGCTCCAGCGGTAAACAATTCTGAAATTGGTCAGAGGTGGGGAATCATCTCCCATACAGCCAGCAACCCACCCCCCACACAAGGAGCGTCCTCATTGCAAAGCTGGGGGACCGTGCCGAGGCATCTCTGAATAAAGGTGAGCTGAGCCCCAGGCCAGCTGCTGCTGAACTGTTCCCACCCTTCCCAGGTAAAACACCTGAATATGTACAAGGGCTTGAAAGACTAGAGGAAGGGCCGTGGAGCCACACCAGCGACAGCACGCAGGCCAACTTGGTGCCAGCAGGCCAGCCAGGGTGGTCCTGGCCCCGGGCCCTCTTCCGGAAGCTTTCCATTGTGCTGCCTGAGATACCCCACCTGTCCCGGCCCCCACTGCTTTTTTCCTTCCTCACCTCTGTCCGGAGAGAAATTCCAGCAGAAGGTATGGGTGACACATCCTCTTCTTTACAGGAGGCAGCTTGGCAACTCCTGCAAAAAGGTCAGCAGAACCCCACTCACTCCGGGCCACCAACAAAGCTGTGGCCCCTCACTCCCACCCACCAGCACAGCCCCGAGACTGCTGACGGGGCAGAGAATATGGAGTCAGGCACAGCTTCAGGGGCTATTGCTGCCTGGAGCGCTGTTTATATTGACCTCAACCAGGCACACCTGGGGAGGGCCGGCCGGCAGGATAAGGCTGCCCACGTCAGCTAATCCACAACCCGCAGGGAATCACATTGTTGAAAATGGACCTCGCTAAGTCAGAATAGAAGGCAAGGAAAAAAAGGACACAATGCCATTTGCAGCACCGTAGATGAGTCTAGAGATAATCACGTGACATGTAGTAAGTCAGAAAGTGAAAGACACATATCATATCATATCACTTATAGGTGTTACCTAAAAATGGATACCAGGGCAGATATTTCCACGGAGAAGGGCAATCACAGATTCATTAAACAAACTTATGGTTCACCAATGGAAAGGTGTGAGGATTGGTTTCATTACGATATCGGGGTTAACAGACTTATACAAACACAGGTGACATATATAATCACCAAACACCTATGGAATACCAAAAGACTACTCAACATTCTGTCATAACGTACATGGGAAAAGGATCCCAGGAAAAACAGACATCTGTATATGTGTAAAAGAACCACATCTTCCACACCTCCAACAAGCCAAACATTGTAATCAAACTTGCTGTCATAAAAAATAAAAATTAAATTAAAAACACAAACAAGAAGTAGGGAGACAAACTTGAGGGGCTTTCTCCTGGCACATTCCATTCTAAATTCCAATCTAGAACACGACTTCCATTGAGGCTCTGTTGCCCTAGTAACCAGAATTGGTAAGGGAGAACTGCTGCCACCTTGCGGCCATTTCACACAACAGCAGCTTTAATCCCAGCGCTAATGGTCAGTTGATATTCAAAATCATTGCAGACCTGTAAATGACACCTGCCCTGAAAACAAATCCTGGGGTCACATATCGACCAAAAAATTCAAAGGACGTCCATATTTCAAAACGACCGCTTCAAAAGGCATATTTTATGCACATTAGTTTTCTGCTTCTTTTTCTTTCTTTCTTTTTTGGTTATAAAAACGGGAATGGAAACAGGCATCCCTCAGAAGGGGCGAAAATCGTTGCAAACGAATCAATGGACAGAGGTTTAATCTCCAATATATATAAACAGCTCATGCAGCTTAATATTAAAAAAACAAACAACCCAATACAAAAATGGGCAGAAGATCTAAAGAGACGTTTCTTTAAAGAAGACACAGAGATGGCCAAGACGCACATGAAAAGCTGCTCAACAGCACTAATTATTAGAGAAATGCAAATCAAAACTACAATGAGGTATCACCTCACACCTGTTAGAATCGGCATCATCAGAAAATCTACAAACAACAAATTCTGGGGAGGGTGTGGACAAAAGGAGCCCTCTTCCACTATTGGTGGGAAAGTAAATTGATACAGTCACTATGGAGAACTCTATGGAGTTTCCTTTAAAAAACTAGAAATAGAATTACCATCTGATCCAGCAATCCCACTTCTGGGCATATACCCAGAGAAAACCATGAATCAAAAAGGCACATTCACCACAATGTTCCTTGCAGCACTATTTACAATAGCCAGGTAATGGAAGCAACCTAAATGCCCACAGACAGATGAATGGATAAAATTGGGGTACATATATAAAATGGAATATTACTCGGCCATAAAAAGGAATGAAACTGGGTCATTTGTAGAGACATCGATGGATCTAGAGACTGTCATACAGAATGAAGTAAGTCAGAAAGAGGAAAACAAATATTGTATATTAATGCATATATGTGGAACCTAAAAAATGGTACAGATGAACTGGTTTGCAGGGAAGAAAGAGACACACACAGGTAGAGAACAAACGTATGGACACCAAGTGTGGGAAGCCATGGGGTGGTGGTGGTGGGATGTGTTGGGAGATTGAGATTGACCTGTATACATGTATATGCATAAAATACATAACTAATAATAACCTGCTGTATAAAAAAGTAAATAAAATTAAATTTCAAAATTATAAAAAATAAAATTTAAAAATAAAAGAGAAAAAAGTTCTTCCCTTCACACAGATGTATTTATAGGAATGAATTATTTCCATGCTTATATCTATAAATACATAAAAGAGGAATAAAAGCTAACTTGAACCATAAAAGAAGAAAAACCTGAACCCACCAGTTATACAGAGGAAAACGCTATCAGGGCACTTGCTCCAGCGGTAAACAATTCTGAAATTGGTCAGAGGTGGGGAATCATCTCCCATACAGCCAGCAACCCACCCCCCACACAAGGAGCGTCCTCATTGCAAAGCTGGGGGACCGTGCCGAGGCATCTCTGAATAAAGGTGAGCTGAGCCCCAGGCCAGCTGCTGCTGAACTGTTCCCACCCTTCCCAAGTAAAACACCTGAATATGTACAAGGGCTTGAAAGACCAGAGGAAGGGCCGTGGAGCCACACCAGCGACAGCACGCAGGCCAACTTGGTGCCTGCAGGCCAGCCAGGGTGGTCCTGGCCCCGGGCCCTCTTCCGGAAGCTTTCCATTGTGCTGCCTGAGATACCCCACCTGTCCCGGCCACCACTGATTTTTTCCTTCCTCACCTCTGTCCGGAGAGAAATTCCAGCGGAAGGTATGGGTGACACATCCTCTTCTTTACAGGAGGCAGCTTGGCAACTCCTGCAAAATGGTCAGCAGAACCCCACTCACACCGGGCCACCAACAAAGCTGTGGCCCCTCACTCCCACCCACCAGCACAGCCCCGAGACTGCTGACGGGGCAGAGAATATGGAGTCAGGCACAGGTTCAGGGGCTATTGCTGCCTGGAGCGCTGTTTATATTGACCTCAACCAGGCACACCTGGGGAGGGCCGGCCGGCAGGATAAGGCTGCCCACGTCAGCTAATCCACAACCCGCAGGGAATCACATTGATGAAAATGGACCTCGCTAAGTCAAAATAGAAGGCAAGGAAAAAATGGACACAATGCCATTTGCAGCACCGTAGATGAGTCTAGAGGTAATCACGTGACATGTAGTAAGTCAGAAAGTGAAAGACACATATCATATCATATCACTTATAGGTGTTACCTAAAAATGGATACCAGGGCAGATATTTCCACGGAGAAGGGCAATCACAGATTCATTAAACAAACTTATGGTTCACCAATGGAAAGGTGTGAGGATTGGTTTCATTACGATATCGGGGTTAACAGACTTATACAAACACAGGTGACATATATAATCAACAAACACCTACGGAATACCAAAAGACTACTCAACATTCTGTCATAACGTACATGGGAAAAGGATCCCAGGAAAAACAGACATCTGTATATGTGTAAAAGAACCACATCTTACACACCTCCAACAAGCCAAACATTGTAATCAAACTTGCTGTCATAAAAAATAAAAATTAAATTAAAAACACAAACAAGAAGTAGGGAGACAAACTTGAGGGGCTTTCTCCTGGCACATTCCATTCTAAATTCCAATCTAGAACACGACTTCCATTGAGGCTCTGTTGCCCTAGTAACCAGAATTGGTAAGGGAGAACTGCTGCCACCTTGTGGCCGTTTCACACAACAGCAGCTTTAATCCCAGCAATAATGGTCAGTTGATATTCAAAATCATTGCAGACCTGTAAATGACACCTGCCCTGAAAACAAATCCTGGGGTCACATATCGACCAAAAAATTCAAAGGACGTCCATATTTCAAAACGACCGCTTCAAAAGGCATATTTTATGCACATTAGTTTTCTGCTTCTTTTTCTTTCTTTCTTTTTTGGTTAAAAAAACGGGAATGGAAAAAGGCATCCCTCAGAAGGGGCGAAAATCGTTGCAAACGAATCAATGGACAGAGGTTTAATCTCCAATATATATAAACAGCTCATGCAGCTTAATATTAAAAAAACAAACAGCCCAATACAAAAATGGGCAGAAGATCTAAAGAGACGTTTCTTTAAAGAAGACACAGAGATGGCCAAGACGCACATGAAAAGCTGCTCAACAGCACTAATTATTAGAGAAATGCAAATCAAAACTACAATGAGGTATCACCTCACACCTGTTAGGATCGGCATCATCAGAAAATCTACAAACAACAAATTCTGGGGAGGGTGTGGACAAAAGGAGCCCTCTTCCACTATTGGTGGGAATGTAAATTGATACAGTCACTATGGAGAACACTATGGAGTTTCCTTAAAAAAACTAGAAATAGAATTACCATCTGATCCAGCAATCCCACTTCTGGGCATATACCCAGAGAAAACCATAAATCAAAAAGGCACATTCACCACAATGTTCATTGCAGCACTATTTACAATAGCCAGGTAATGGAAGCAACCTAAATGCCCACAGACAGATGAATGGATAAAATTGGGGTACATATATAAAATGGAATATTACTCGGCCATAAAAAGGAATGAAACTGGGTCATTTGTAGAGACATCGATGGATCTGGAGACTGTCATACAGAATGAAGTAAGTCAGAAAGAGGAAAACAAATATTGTATATTAATGCATATATGTGGAACCTAAAAGATGGTACAGATGAACTGGTTTGCAGGGAAGAAATAGAGACACACAGGTAGAGAACAAACGTATGGACACCAAGTGTGGGAAGCCATGGGGTGGTGGTGGTGGGATGAGTTGGGAGATTGAGATTGACCTGTATACATGTATATGCATAAAATACATAACTAATAATAACCTGCTGTATAAAAAAGTAAATAAAATTAAGTTTCAAAATTATAAAAAATAAAATTTAAAAATAAAAGAGAAAAAAGTTCTTCCCTTCACACAGATGTATTTATAGGAATGAATTATTTCCATGCTTATATCTATAAATACATAAAAGAGGAATACAAGCTAACTTGAACCATAAAAGAAGAAAAACCTGAACCCACCAGTTATACAGAGGAAAACGCTATCAGGGCACTTGCTCCAGCGGTAAACAATTCTGAAATTGGTCAGAGGTGGGGAATCATCTCCCATACAGCCAGCAACCCACCCCCCACACAAGGAGCGTCCTCATTGCAAAGCTGGGAGACCGTGCCGAGGCATCTCTGAATAAAGGTGAGCTGAGCCCCAGGCCAGCTGCTGCTGAACTGTTCCCACCCTTCCCAGGTAAAACACCTGAATATGTACAAGGGCTTGAAAGACTAGAGGAAGGGCCGTGGAGCCACACCAGCGACAGCACGCAGGCCAACTTGGTGCCTGCAGGCCAGCCAGGGTGTTCCTGGCCCCGGGCCCTCTTCCGGAAGCTTTCCATTGTCCTGCCTGAGATACCCCACCTGTCCCGGCCCCCACTGCTTTTTTCCATCCTCACCTCTGTCCGGAGAGAAATTCCAGCGGAAGGTATGGGTGACACATCCTCTTCTTTACAGGCGGCAGCTTGGCAACTCCTGCAAAAAGGTCAGCAGAACCCCACTCACACCGGGCCACCAACAAAGCTGTGGCCCCTCACTCCCACCCACCAGCACAGCCCCGAGACTGCTGACGGGGCAGAGAATATGGAGTCAGGCACAGGTTCAGGGGCTATTGCTGCCTGGAGCGCTGTTTATATTGACCTCAACCAGGCACACCTGGGGAGGGCCGGCCGGCAGGATAAGGCTGCCCACGTCAGCTAATCCACAACCCGCAGGGAATCACATTGTTGAAAATGGACCTCGCTAAGTCAGAATAGAAGGCAAGGAAAAAAAAGGACACAATGCCATTTGCAGCACCGTAGATGAGTCTACAGGTAATCACGTGACATGTAGTAAGTCAGAAAGTGAAAGACACATATCATATCATATCACTTATAGGTGTTACCTAAAAATGGATACCAGGGCAGATATTTCCACGGAGAAGGGCAATCACAGATTCATTAAACAAACTTATGGTTCACCAATGGAAAGGTGTGAGGATTGGTTTCATTACGATATCGGGGTTAACAGACTTATACAAACACAGGTGACATATATAATCACCAAACACCTACGGAATACCAAAAGACTACTCAACATTCTGTCATAACGTACATGGGAAAAGGATCCCAGGAAAAACAGACACCTGTATATGTGTAAAAGAACCACATCTTCCACACCTCCAACAAGCCAAACATTGTAATCAAACTTGCTGTCATAAAAAATAAAAATTAAATTAAAAACAAACAAGAAGTAGGGAGACAAACTTGAGGGGCTTTCTCCTGGCACATTCCATTCTAAATTCCAATCTAGAACACGACTTCCATTGAGGCTCTGTTGCCCTAGTAACCAGAATTGGTAAGGGAGAACTGCTGCCACCTTGTGGCCGTTTCACACAACAGCAGCTTTAATCCCAGCGCTAATGGTCAGTTGATATTCAAAATCATTGCAGACCTGTAAATGACACCTGCCCTGAAAACAAATCCTGGGGTCACATATCGACCAAAAAATTCAAAGGACGTCCATATTTCAAAACGACCGCTTCAAAAGGCATATTTTATGCACATTAGTTTTCTGCTTCTTTTTCTTTCTTTCTTTTTTGGTTAAAAAAACGGGAATGGAAAAAGGCATCCCTCAGAAGGGGCGAAAATCGTTGCAAACGAATCAATGGACAGAGGTTTAATCTCCAATATATATAAACAGCTCATGCAGCTTAATATTAAAAAAACAAACAACCCAATACAAAAATGGGCAGAAGATCTAAAGAGACGTTTCTTTAAAGAAGACACAGAGATGGCCAAGACGCACATGAAAAGCTGCTCAACAGCACTAATTATTAGAGAAATGTAAATCAAAACTACAATGAGGGGCCTCCCTGGTGGCGCAGTGGTTGAGAGTCCGCCTGCCGATGCAGGGGATACGGGTTCATGCCCCGGTCTGGGAGGATCCCATATGCCGCGGAGCGGCTGGGCCTGTGAGCCGTGGCCACTGGGCCTGCGCATCCGGAGACTGTGCTCCGCAACGGGAGAGGCCACAACAGTGAGAGGTCCACATACCGCAAAAAAAAAAAAAAAAAAAATCTACAATGAGGTATCACCTTACACCTGTTAGAATCGGCATCATCAGAAAATCTACAAACAACTAATTCTGGGGAGGGTGTGGACAAACGGAGCCCTCTTCCACTATTGGTGGGAATGTAAATTGATACAGTCACTATGGAGAACACTATGGAGTTTCCTTTAAAAAACTAGAAATAGAATTACCATCTGATCCAGCAATCCCACTTCTGGGCATATACCCAGAGAAAACCAGAAATCAAAAAGGCACATTCACCACAATGTTCATAGCAGCACTATTTACAATAGCCAGGTAATGGAAGCAACCTAAATGCCCACAGACAGATGAATGGATACAGATGGGGTACATATATAAAATGGAATATTACTCGGCCACAAAAAGGAATGAAAGTGGGTCATTTGTAGAGACATCGATGGATCTAGAGACTGTCATACAGAATGAAGTAAGTCAGAAAGAGGAAATCAAATATTGTATATTAATGCATATATGTGGAACCTAAAAAATGGTACAGACGAACTGGTTTGCAGGGAAGAAATAGAGACGCAGAGGTCGAGAACAAACGTATGGACACCAAGTGTGGGAAGCCATGGGGTGGTGGTGGTGGGATGAGTTGGGAGATTCGGGTTGACCTGTATACATGTATATGCATAAAATACATAACTAATAATAACCTGCTGTATAAAAAAAGTAAATAAAATTAAATTTCAAAATTTTAAAAAATAAAATTTAAAAATAAAACAGAAAAAATTTATTCCCTTCACACAGATGTATTTATAGGAATGAATTATTTCCATGCTTATATCTATAAATACATAAAAGAGGAATAAAATCTAACTTGAACCATAAACGAAAAAAAACCTGAACCCACCAGTTATACAGAGGAAAACCCTATCAGGGCACTTTCTCCAGCGGTAAACAATTCTGAAGTTGGTCAGAGGTGGGGAATCATCTCCCATCCAGCCAGGAACCCACCCCCCACGCAAGAAGCGTCCTCATTGCAAAGCTGGGAGACCGTGCCGAGGCATCTCTGAATAAAGGTGAGCTGAGCCCCAGGCCAGCTGCTGCTGAACTGTTCCCACCCTTCCCAGGTAAAACACCTGAATATGTACAAGGGCTTGAAAGCCTAGAGGAAGGGCCATGGAGCACACTAGCGAAAGCACGCAGGCCAAGTTGGTGACTGCAGGCCAGCCAGGGTGGTCCTGGCCCCGTGCGCTCTTCCGGAAGCTTTCCATTGTCCTGCCTGAGATACCCCTCCTGTCCCGGCCCCCACTGCGTTTTTCCTTCCTCACCTCTGTCAGGAGAGAAATTCCAGTGGAAGGTATGGGTGACACATCCTCTTCTTTACAGGTGGCAGCCTGGCAACTCCTGCAGAAAGGCCAGCAGTGCCCCACTCACACCGGGCCACCAACAAAGCTGTGGCCCCTCATTCCCTCCCACCAGCTCAGCCCCGAGACTGCTGACGGGGCAGAGAATATGGAGTCAGGCACAGCTTCAGGGGCTATTGCTGACTGGAGCGCTGTTTATATTGACCTCAACCAGGCACACCTGGGGAGGGCCGGCCGGCAGGGTAAGGCTGCCCAGGTCAGCTAATCCACAACCCTCAGGGAATCACATTGTTGAAAATGGACCTCGCTAAGGCAGAATAGAAGCCAAGGAAAATAAGGACACAATGCCATTTGCAGCACCGTAGATGAGTCTAGAGGTAATCACGTGACTTGTAGTAAGTCAGAAAGTGAAAGACACATATCATATCATATCACTTATAGGTGTTACCTAAAAATGGATACCAGGGCAGACATTTCCACGGAGAAGGGCAATCACAGATTCATTAAACACACTTATGGTTCACCAATGGAAAGGTGTGTGGATAGGTTTCATTACGATATCGGGGTTAACAGACATATACAAACACAGGTGACATATATAATCACCAAAGACCTACGGAATACCAAGAGAAGACTGCTCAACATTCTGTCATAAGGTACCTGGGAAAAGGATCCCAGGGAGAACAGACATCTGTATATGTGTAAAAGAACCACATCTTCGACACCTACAATAAGCCAAAGATTGTAATCAAACTTGCTGTAATAAAAAATAAAAATTTAAATTAAAAATACGAACAAGAAGTAGGGAGACAAACTTGAGGGGCTTTCTCCTGGCACATTCCATTCTAAATTCCAATCTAGAACACGACTTCCATTGAGGCTCTGCTGCCCTAGTAACCAGATTTGGTAAGGGAGAACTGCTGCCACCTTGTGGCCGTTTCACACAACAGCAGCTTTAATCCCAGCGCTAATGGTCAGTGGATATTCAAAATCATTGCAGGCCTGTAAATGACACCTGCCCTGAAAACAAATCCTGGGGTCACATATCGACCCAAAAATTCAAAGGACGTCCATATTTCAAAACGACCGTTTCAAAAGGCATATTTTATGTACATTAGTGTTCTGCTTCTTTGTCTTTCTTTCTTTTTTGGTTAAAAAGACGGGAATGGAAAAAGGCATCCCTCAGACTGGGCGAAAATCGTTGCAAACGAATCAATGGACAAAAGTTTAATCTCCAATATATATAAACAGCTCATGCAGCTTAATATTAAAAAAACAAACAACCCAATACAAAAATGGGCAGAAGATCTAAAGAGACGTTTCTTCAAAGAAGACACAGAGATGGCCAAGATGCACATGAAAAGCTGCTCAACAGCACTAATTATTAGAGAAATGCAAATCAAAACTACAATGAGGTATCACCTCACACCTGTTAGGATCGGCATCATCAGAAAATCTACAAACAACAAATTCTGGGGAGGGTGTGGACAAACGGAGCCCTCTTCCACTATTGGTGGGAATGTAAATTGATACAGTCACTATGGAGAACACTATGGAGTTTCCTTTAAAAAACTAGAAATAGAATTACCATCTGATCCAGCAATCCCACTTCTGGGCATATACCCAGAGAAAACCAGAAATCAAAAAGGCACATTCACCACAATGTTCATAGCAGCACTATTTACAATAGCCAGGTAATGGAAGCAACCTAAATGCCCACAGACAGATGAATGGATACAGATGGGGTACATATATAAAATGGAATATTACTCGGCCACAAAAAGGAATGAAAGTGGGTCATTTGTAGAGACATCGATGGATCTAGAGACTGTCATACAGAATGAAGTAAGTCAGAAAGAGGAAATCAAATATTGTATATTAATGCATATATGTGGAACCTAAAAAATGGTACAGATGAACTGGTTTGCAGGGAAGAAATAGAGACGCAGAGGTCGAGAACAAACATATGGACACCAAGTGTGGGAAGCCATGGGGTGGTGGTGGTGGGATGAGTTGGGAGATTCGGGTTGACCTGTATACATGTATATGCATAAAATACATAACTAATAATAACCTGCTGTATAAAAAAAGTAAATAAAATTAAATTTCAGAATTTTAAAAAATAAAATTTAAAAATAAAACAGAAAAAATTTATTCCCTTCACACAGATGTATTTATAGGAATGAATTATTTCCATGCTTATATCTATAAATACATAAAAGAGGAATAAAATCTAACTTGAACCATAAACGAAAAAAAACCTGAACCCACCAGTTATACAGAGGAAAACCCTATCAGGGCACTTTCTCCAGCGGTAAACAATTCTGAAGTTGGTCAGAGGTGGGGAATCATCTCCCATCCAGCCAGGAACCCACCCCCCACGCAAGAAGCGTCCTCATTGCAAAGCTGGGAGACCGTGCCGAGGCATCTCTGAATAAAGGTGAGCTGAGCCCCAGGCCAGCTGCTGCTGAACTGTTCCCACCCTTCCCAGGTAAAACACCTGAATATGTACAAGGGCTTGAAAGCCTAGAGGAAGGGCCATGGAGCACACTAGCGAAAGCACGCAGGCCAAGTTGGTGACTGCAGGCCAGCCAGGGTGGTCCTGGCCCCGTGCGCTCTTCCAGAAGATTTCCATTGTCCTGCCTGAGATACCCCTCCTGTCCCGGCCCCCACTGCGTTTTTCCTTCCTCACCTCTGTCAGGAGAGAAATTCCAGTGGAAGGTATGGGTGACACATCCTCTTCTTTACAGGTGGCAGCCTGGCAACTCCTGCAGAAAGGCCAGCAGTGCCCCACTCACACCGGGCCACCAACAAAGCTGTGGCCCCTCATTCCCTCCCACCAGCTCAGCCCCGAGACTGCTGACGGGGCAGAGAATATGGAGTCAGGCACAGCTTCACGGGCTATTGCTGACTGGAGCGCTGTTTATATTGACCTCAACCAGGCACACCTGGGAAGGGCCGGCCGGCAGGGTAAAGCTGCCCAGGTCAGCTAATCCGCAACCCTCAGGGAATCACATTGTTGAAAATGGACCTCGCTAAGGCAGAATAGAAGCCAAGGAAAATAAGGACACAATGCCATTTGCAGCACCGTAGATGAGTCTAGAGGTAATCACGTGACTTGTAGTAAGTCAGAAAGTGAAAGACACATATCATATCATATCACTTATAGGTGTTACCTAAAAATGGATACCAGGGCAGATATTTCCACGGAGAAGGGCAATCACAGATTCATTAAACACACTTATGGTTCACCAATGGAAAGGTGTGTGGATTGGTTTCATTACGATATCGGTGTTAACAGACATATACAAACACAGGTGACATATATAATCACCAAAGACCTACGGAATACCAAGAGAAGACTGCTCAACATTCTGTCATAAGGTACCTGGGAAAAGGATCCCAGGGAGAACAGACATCTGTATATGTGTAAAAGAACCACATCTTCGACACCTACAATAAGCCAAAGATTGTAATCAAACTTGCTGTAATAAAAAATAAAAATTTAAATTAAAAATACGAACAAGAAGTAGGGAGACAAACTTGAGGGGCTTTCTCCTGGCACATTCCATTCTAAATTCCAATCTAGAACACGACTTCCATTGAGGCTCTGCTGCCCTAGTAACCAGATTTGGTAAGGGAGAACAGCTGCCACCTTGTGGCCGTTTCACACAACAGCAGCTTTAATCCCAGCGCTAATGGTCAGTTGATATTCAAAATCATTGCAGGCCTGTAAATGACACCTGCCCTGAAAACAAATCCTGGGGTCACATATCGACCCAAAAATTCAAAGGACGTCCATATTTCAAAACGACCATTTCAAAAGGCATATTTTATGTACATTAGTGTTCTGCTTCTTTGTCTTTCTTTCTTTTTTGGTTAAAAAGACGGGAATGGAAAAAGGCATCCCTCAGACTGGGCGAAAATCGTTGCAAACGAATCAATGGACAAAAGTTTAATCTCCAATATATATAAACAGCTCATGCAGCTTAATATTAAAAAAACAAACAACCCAATACAAAAATGGGCAGAAGATCTAAAGAGACGTTTCTTCAAAGAAGACACAGAGATGGCCAAGATGCACATGAAAAGCTGCTCAACAGCACTAATTATTAGAGAAATGCAAATCAAAACTACAATGAGGTATCACCTCACACCTGTTAGGATCGGCATCATCAGAAAATCTACAAACAACAAATTCTGGGGAGGGTGTGGACAAACGGAGCCCTCTTCCACTATTGGTGGGAATGTAAATTGATACAGTCACTATGGAGAACACTATGGAGTTTCCTTTAAAAAACTAGAAATAGAATTACCATCTGATCCAGCAATCCCACTTCTGGGCATATACCCAGAGAAAACCAGAAATCAAAAAGGCACATTCACCGCAATGTTCATAGCAGCACTATTTACAATAGCCAGGTAATGGAAGCAACCTAAATGCCCACAGACAGATGAATGGATAAAGATGGGGTACATATATAAAATGGAATATTACTCGGCCACAAAAAGGAATGAAACTGGGTCATTTGTAGAGACATCGATGGATCTAGAGACTGTCATACCGAATGAAGTAAGTCAGAAAGAGGAAATCAAATATTGTATATTAATGCATATATGTGGAACCTAAAAAATGGTACAGATGAACTGGTTTGCAGGGAAGAAATAGAGACGCAGAGGTCGAGAACAAACATATGGACACCAAGTGTGGGAAGCCATGGGGTGGTGGTGGTGGGATGAGTTGGGAGATTCGGGTTGACCTGTATACATGTATATGCATAAAATACATAACTAATAATAACCTGCTGTATAAAAAAAGTAAATAAAATTAAATTTCAAAATTTTAAAAAATAAAATTTAAAAATAAAACAGAAAAAATTTATTCCCTTCACACAGATGTATTTATAGGAATGAATTATTTCCATGCTTATATCTATAAATACATAAAAGAGGAATAAAATCTAACTTGAACCATAAACGAAAAAAAACCTGAACCCACCAGTTATACAGAGGAAAACCCTATCAGGGCACTTTCTCCAGCGGTAAACAATTCTGAAGTTGGTCAGAGGTGGGGAATCATCTCCCATCCAGCCAGGAACCCACCCCCCACGCAAGAAGCGTCCTCATTGCAAAGCTGGGAGAACGTGCCGAGGCATCTCTGAATAAAGGTGAGCTGAGCCCCAGGCCAGCTGCTGCTGAACTGTTCCCACCCTTCCCAGGTAAAACACCTGAATATGTACAAGGGCTTGAAAGCCTAGAGGAAGGGCCATGGAGCACACTAGCGAAAGCACGCAGGCCAAGTTGGTGACTGCAGGCCAGCCAGGGTGGTCCTGGCCCCGTGCGCTCTTCCAGAAGATTTCCATTGTCCTGCCTGAGATACCCCTCCTGTCCCGGCCCCCACTGCGTTTTTCCTTCCTCACCGCTGTCAGGAGAGAAATTCCAGTGGAAGGTATGGGTGACACATCCTCTTCTTTACAGGTGGCAGCCTGGCAACTCCTGCAGAAAGGCCAGCAGTGCCCCACTCACACCGGGCCACCAACAAAGCTGTGGCCCCTCATTCCCTCCCACCAGCTCAGCCCCGAGACTGCTGACGGGGCAGAGAATATGGAGTCAGGCACAGCTTCAGGGGCTATTGCTGACTGGAGCGCTGTTTATATTGACCTCAACCAGGCACACCTGGGGAGGGCCGGCCGGCAGGGTAAGGCTGCCCAGGTCAGCTAATCCACAACCCTCAGGGAATCACATTGTTGAAAATGGACCTCGCTAAGGCAGAATAGAAGCCAAGGAAAATAAGGACACAATGCCATTTGCAGCACCGTAGATGAGTCTAGAGGTAATCACGTGACTTGTAGTAAGTCAGAAAGTGAAAGACACATATCATATCATATCACTTATAGGTGTTACCTAAAAATGGATACCAGGGCAGATATTTCCACGGAGAAGGGCAATCACAGATTCATTAAACACACTTATGGTTCACCAATGGAAAGGTGTGTGGATTGGTTTCATTACGATATCGGTGTTAACAGACATATACAAACACAGGTGACATATATAATCACCAAAGACCTACGGAATACCAAGAGAAGACTACTCAACATTCTGTCATAAGGTACCTGGGAAAAGGATCCCAGGGAGAACAGACATCTATATATGTGTAAAAGAACCACATCTTCGACACCTACAATAAGCCAAAGATTGTAATCAAACTTGCTGTAATAAAAAATAAAAATTTAAATTAAAAATACGAACAAGAAGTAGGGAGACAAACTTGAGGGGCTTTCTCCTGGCACATTCCATTCTAAATTCCAATCTAGAACACGACTTCCATTGAGGCTCTGCTGCCCTAGTAACCAGATTTGGTAAGGGAGAACTGCTGCCACCTTGTGGCCGTTTCACACAACAGCAGCTTTAATCCCAGCGCTAATGGTCAGTTGATATTCAAAATCATTGCAGGCCTGTAAATGACACCTGCCCTGAAAACAAATCCTGGGGTCACATATCGACCCAAAAATTCAAAGGACGTCCATATTTCAAAACGACCGTTTCAAAAGGCATATTTTATGTACATTAGTGTTCTGCTTCTTTGTCTTTCTTTCTTTTTTGGTTAAAAAGACGGGAATGGAAAAAGGCATCCCTCAGACTGGGCGAAAATCGTTGCAAACGAATCAATGGACAAAAGTTTAATCTCCAATATATATAAACAGCTCATGCAGCTTAATATTAAAAAAACAAACAACCCAATACAAAAATGGGCAGAAGATCTAAAGAGACGTTTCTTCAAAGAAGACACAGAGATGGCCAAGATGCACATGAAAAGCTGCTCAACAGCACTAATTATTAGAGAAATGCAAATCAAAACTACAATGAGGTATCACCTCACACCTGTTAGGATCGGCATCATCAGAAAATCTACAAACAACAAATTCTGGGGAGGGTGTGGACAAACGGAGCCCTCTTCCACTATTGGTGGGAATGTAAATTGATACAGTCACTTTGGAGAACACTATGTAGTTTCCTTTAAAAAACTAGAAATAGAATTACCATCTGATCCAGCAATCCCACTTCTGGGCATATACCCAGAGAAAACCAGAAATCAAAAAGGCACATTCACCACAATGTTCATAGCAGCACTATTTACAATAGCCAGGTAATGGAAGCAACCTAAATGCCCACAGACAGATGAATGGATAAAGATGGGGTACATATATAAAATGGAATATTACTCGGCCACAAAAAGGAATGAAACTGGGTCATTTGTAGAGACATCGATGGATCTAGAGACTGTCATACAGAATGAAGTAAGTCAGAAAGAGGAAATCAAATATTGTATATTAATGCATATATGTGGAACCTAAAAAATGGTACAGATGAACTGGTTTGCAGGGAAGAAATAGAGACGCAGAGGTCGAGAACAAACGTATGGACACCAAGTGTGGGAAGCCATGGGGTGGTGGTGGTGGGATGAGTTGGGAGATTCGGGTTGACCTGTATACATGTATATGCATAAAATACATAACTAATAATAACCTGCTGTATAAAAAAAGTAAATAAAATTAAATTTCAAAATTTTAAAAAATAAAATTTAAAAATAAAACAGAAAAAATTTATTCCCTTCACACAGATGTATTTATAGGAATGAATTATTTCCATGCTTATATCTATAAATACATAAAAGAGGAATAAAATCTAACTTGAACCATAAACGAAAAAAAACCTGAACCCACCAGTTATACAGAGGAAAACCCTATCAGGGCACTTTCTCCAGTGGTAAACAATTCTGAAGTTGGTCAGAGGTGGGGAATCATCTCCCATCCAGCCAGGAACCCACCCCCCACGCAAGAAGCGTCCTCATTGCAAAGCTGGGAGACCGTGCCGAGGCATCTCTGAATAAAGGTGAGCTGAGCCCCAGGCCAGCTGCTGCTGAACTGTTCCCACCCTTCCCAGGTAAAACACCTGAATATGTACAAGGGCTTGAAAGCCTAGAGGAAGGGCCATGGAGCACACTAGCGAAAGCACGCAGGCCAAGTTGGTGACTGCAGGCCAGCCAGGGTGGTCCTGGCCCCGTGCACTCTTCCGGAAGCTTTCCATTGTCCTGCCTGCGATACCCCTCCTGTCCCGGCCCCCACTGCGTTTTTCCTTCCTCACCTCTGTCAGGAGAGAAATTCCAGTGGAAGGTATGGGTGACACATCCTCTTCTTTACAGGTGGCAGCCTGGCAACTCCTGCAGAAAGGCCAGCAGTGCCCCACTCACACCGGGCCACCAACAAAGCTGTGGCCCCTCATTCCCTCCCACCAGCTCAGCCCCGAGACTGCTGACGGGGCAGAGAATATGGAGTCAGGCACAGCTTCACGGGCTATTGCTGACTGGAGCGCTGTTTATATTGACCTCAACCAGGCACACCTGGGAAGGGCCGGCCGGCAGGGTAAAGCTGCCCAGGTCAGCTAATCCGCAACCCTCAGGGAATCACATTGTTGAAAATGGACCTCGCTAAGGCAGAATAGAAGCCAAGGAAAATAAGGACACAATGCCATTTGCAGCACCGTAGATGAGTCTAGAGGTAATCACGTGACTTGTAGTAAGTCAGAAAGTGAAAGACACATATCATATCATATCACTTATAGGTGTTACCTAAAAATGGATACCAGGGCAGATATTTCCACGGAGAAGGGCAATCACAGATTCATTAAACACACTTATGGTTCACCAATGGAAAGGTGTGTGGATTGGTTTCATTACGATATCGGTGTTAACAGACATATACAAACACAGGTGACATATATAATCACCAAAGACCTACGGAATACCAAGAGAAGACTGCTCAACATTCTGTCATAAGGTACCTGGGAAAAGGATCCCAGGGAGAACAGACATCTGTATATGTGTAAAAGAACCACATCTTCGACACCTACAATAAGCCAAAGATTGTAATCAAACTTGCTGTAATAAAAAATAAAAATTTAAATTAAAAATACGAACAAGAAGTAGGGAGACAAACTTGAGGGGCTTTCTCCTGGCACATTCCATTCTAAATTCCAATCTAGAACACGACTTCCATTGAGGCTCTGCTGCCCTAGTAACCAGATTTGGTAAGGGAGAACTGCTGCCACCTTGTGGCCGTTTCACACAACAGCAGCTTTAATCCCAGCGCTAATGGTCAGTGGATATTCAAAATCATTGCAGGCCTGTAAATGACACCTGCCCTGAAAACAAATCCTGGGGTCACATATCGACCCAAAAATTCAAAGGACGTCCATATTTCAAAACGACCGTTTCAAAAGGCATATTTTATGTACATTAGTGTTCTGCTTCTTTGTCTTTCTTTCTTTTTTGGTTAAAAAGACGGGAATGGAAAAAGGCATCCCTCAGACTGGGCGAAAATCGTTGCAAACGAATCAATGGACAAAAGTTTAATCTCCAATATATATAAACAGCACATGCAGCTTAATATTAAAAAAACAAACAACCCAATACAAAAATGGGCAGAAGATCTAAAGAGACGTTTCTTCAAAGAAGACACAGAGATGGCCAAGATGCACATGAAAAGCTGCTCAACAGCACTAATTATTAGAGAAATGCAAATCAAAACTACAATGAGGTATCACCTCACACCTGTTAGGATCGGCATCATCAGAAAATCTACAAACAACAAATTCTGGGGAGGGTGTGGACAAACGGAGCCCTCTTCCACTATTGGTGGGAATGTAAATTGATACAGTCACTTCGGAGAACACTATGGAGTTTCCTTTATAAAACTAGAAATAGAATTACCATCTGATCCAGCAATCCCACTTCTGGGCATATACCCAGAGAAAACCATAAATCAAAAAGGCACGGGCTTCCCTGGTGGCGCAGTGGTTGAGAGTCCGCCTGCCGATGCAGGGGACACGGGTTCGTGCCCCGGGCTGGGAGGATCCCACATGCCGCGGAGCGGCTGGGCCCGTGAGCCATGGCCGCTGAGCCTGCGCGTCCGGAGCCTGTGCTCCGCGGCGGGAGAGGCCACGACAGTGAGGGGCCCGCGTACCGCAAAAAAAAAAAAAAAAAAAAAGGCACATTCACCACAGTGTTCATAGCAGCACTATTTACAATAGCCAGGTAATGGAAGCAACCTAAATGCCCACAGACAGATGAATGGATACAGATGGGGTACATATATAAAATGGAATATTACTCGGCCACAAAAAGGAATGCAAGTGGGTCATTTGTAGAGACATCGATGGATCTAGAGACTGTCATACAGAATGAAGTAAGTCAGAAAGAGGAAATCAAATATTGTATATTAATGCATATATGTGGAACCTAAAAAATGGTACAGACGAACTGGTTTGCAGGGAAGAAATAGAGACGCAGAGGTCGAGAACAAACGTATGGACACCAAGTGTGGGAAGCCATGGGGTGGTGGTGGTGGGATGAGTTGGGAGATTCGGGTTGACCTGTATACATGTATATGCATAAAATACATAACTAATAATAACCTGCTGTATAAAAAAAGTAAATAAAATTAAATTTCAAAATTTTAAAAAATAAAATTTAAAAATAAAACAGAAAAAATTTATTCCCTTCACACAGATGTATTTATAGGAATGAATTATTTCCATGCTTATATCTATAAATACATAAAAGAGGAATAAAATCTAACTTGAACCATAAACGAAAAAAAACCTGAACCCACCAGTTATACAGAGGAAAACCCTATCAGGGCACTTTCTCCAGCGGTAAACAATTCTGAAGTTGGTCAGAGGTGGGGAATCATCTCCCATCCAGCCAGGAACCCACCCCCCACGCAAGAAGCGTCCTCATTGCAAAGCTGGGAGACCGTGCCGAGGCATCTCTGAATAAAGGTGAGCTGAGCCCCAGGCCAGCTGCTGCTGAACTGTTCCCACCCTTCCCAGGTAAAACACCTGAATATGTACGAGGGCTTGAAAGCCTAGAGGAAGGGCCATGGAGCACACTAGCGAAAGCACGCAGGCCAAGTTGGTGACTGCAGGCCAGCCAGGGTGGTCCTGGCCCCGTGCGCTCTTCCGGAAGCTTTCCATTGTCCTGCCTGAGATACCCCTCCTGTCCCGGCCCCCACTGCGTTTTTCCTTCCTCACCTCTGTCAGGAGAGAAATTCCAGTGGAAGGTATGGGTGACACATCCTCTTCTTTACAGGTGGCAGCCTGGCAACTCCTGCAGAAAGGCCAGCAGTGCCCCACTCACACCGGGCCACCAACAAAGCTGTGGCCCCTCATTCCCTCCCACCAGCTCAGCCCCGAGACTGCTGACGGGGCAGAGAATATGGAGTCAGGCACAGCTTCAGGGGCTATTGCTGACTGGAGCGCTGTTTATATTGACCTCAACCAGGCACACCTGGGGAGGGCCGGCCGGCAGGGTAAGGCTGCCCAGGTCAGCTAATCCACAACCCTCAGGGAATCACATTGTTGAAAATGGACCTCGCTAAGGCAGAATAGAAGCCAAGGAAAATAAGGACACAATGCCATTTGCAGCACCGTAGATGAGTCTAGAGGTAATCACGTGACTTGTAGTAAGTCAGAAAGTGAAAGACACATATCATATCATATCACTTATAGGTGTTACCTAAAAATGGATACCAGGGCAGACATTTCCACGGAGAAGGGCAATCACAGATTCATTAAACACACTTATGGTTCACCAATGGAAAGGTGTGTGGATTGGTTTCATTACGATATCGGTGTTAACAGACATATACAAACACAGGTGACATATATAATCACCAAAGACCTACGGAATACCAAGAGAAGACTGCTCAACATTCTGTCATAACGTACCTGGGAAAAGGATCCCAGGGAGAACAGACATCTGTATATGTGTAAAAGAACCACATCTTCGACACCTACAATAAGCCAAAGATTGTAATCAAACTTGCTGTAATAAAAAATAAAAATTTAAATTAAAAATACGAACAAGAAGTAGGGAGACAAACTTGAGGGGCTTTCTCCTGGCACATTCCATTCTAAATTCCAATCTAGAACACGACTTCCATTGAGGCTCTGCTGCCCTAGTAACCAGATTTGGTAAGGGAGAACTGCTACCACCTTGTGGCCGTTTCACACAACAGCAGCTTTAATCCCAGCGCTAATGGTCAGTGGATATTCAAAATCATTGCAGGCCTGTAAATGACACCTGCCCTGAAAACAAATCCTGGGGTCACATATCGACCCAAAAATTCAAAGGCCGTCCAAATTTCAAAACGACCGTTTCAAAAGGCATATTTTATGTACATTAGTGTTCTGCTTCTTTGTCTTTCTTTCTTTTTTGGTTAAAAAGACGGGAATGGAAAAAGGCATCCCTCAGACTGGGCGAAAATCGTTGCAAACGAATCAATGGACAAAACTTTAATCTCCAATATATATAAACAGCACATGCAGCTTAATATTAAAAAAATAAACAATCCAATACAAAAATGGGCAGAAGATCTAAAGAGACGTTTCTTCAAAGAAGACACAGAGATGGCCAAGATGCACATGAAAAGCTGCTCAACAGCACTAATTATTAGAGAAATGCAAGTCAAAACTACAATGAGGTATCACCTCACACCTGTTAGGATCGGCATCATCAGAAAATCTACAAACAACAAATTCTGGGGAGGGTGTGGACAAACGGAGCCCTCTTCCACTATTGGTGGGAATGTAAATTGATACAGTCACTATGGAGAACACTATGGAGTTTCCTTTAAAAAACTAGAAATAGAATTACCATCTGATCCAGCAATCCCACTTCTGGGCATATACCCAGAGAAAACCAGAAATCAAAAAGGCACATTCACCACAATGTTCATAGCAGCACTATTTACAATAGCCAGGTAATGGAAGCAACCTAAATGCCCACAGACAGATGAATGGATACAGATGGGGTACATATATAAAATGGAATATTACTCGGCCACAAAAAGGAATGAAAGTGGGTCATTTGTAGAGACATCGATGGATCTAGAGACTGTCATACAGAATGAAGTAAGTCAGAAAGAGGAAATCAAATATTGTATATTAATGCATATATGTGGAACCTAAAAAATGGTACAGACGAACTGGTTTGCAGGGAAGAAATAGAGACGCAGAGGTCGAGAACAAACGTATGGACACCAAGTGTGGGAAGCCATGGGGTGGTGGTGGTGGGATGAGTTGGGAGATTCGGGTTGACCTGTATACATGTATATGCATAAAATACATAACTAATAATAACCTGCTGTATAAAAAAAGTAAATAAAATTAAATTTCAAAATTTTAAAAAATAAAATTTAAAAATAAAACAGAAAAAATTTATTCCCTTCACACAGATGTATTTATAGGAATGAATTATTTCCATGCTTATATCTATAAATACATAAAAGAGGAATAAAATCTAACTTGAACCATAAACGAAAAAAAACCTGAACCCACCTGTTATACAGAGGAAAACCCTATCAGGGCACTTTCTCCAGCGGTAAACAATTCTGAAGTTGGTCAGAGGTGGGGAATCATCTCCCATCCAGCCAGGAACCCACCCCCCACGCAAGAAGCGTCCTCATTGCAAAGCTGGGAGACCGTGCCGAGGCATCTCTGAATAAAGGTGAGCTGAGCCCCAGGCCAGCTGCTGCTGAACTGTTCCCACCCTTCCCAGGTAAAACACCTGAATATGTACAAGGGCTTGAAAGCCTAGAGGAAGGGCCATGGAGCACACTAGCGAAAGCACGCAGGCCAAGTTGGTGACTGCAGGCCAGCCAGGGTGGTCCTGGCCCCGTGCGCTCTTCCGGAAGCTTTCCATTGTCCTGCCTGAGATACCCCTCCTGTCCCGGCCCCCACTGCGTTTTTCCTTCCTCACCTCTGTCAGGAGAGAAATTCCAGTGGAAGGTATGGGTGACACATCCTCTTCTTTACAGGTGGCAGCCTGGCAACTCCTGCAGAAAGGCCAGCAGTGCCCCACTCACACCGGGCCACCAACAAAGCTGTGGCCCCTCATTCCCTCCCACCAGCTCAGCCCCGAGACTGCTGACGGGGCAGAGAATATGGAGTCAGGCACAGCTTCAGGGGCTATTGCTGACTGGAGCGCTGTTTATATTGACCTCAACCAGGCACACCTGGGGAGGGCCGGCCGGCAGGGTAAGGCTGCCCAGGTCAGCTAATCCACAACCCTCAGGGAATCACATTGTTGAAAATGGACCTCGCTAAGGCAGAATAGAAGCCAAGGAAAATAAGGACACAATGCCATTTGCAGCACCGTAGATGAGTCTAGAGGTAATCACGTGACTTGTAGTAAGTCAGAAAGTGAAAGACACATATCATATCATATCACTTATAGGTGTTACCTAAAAATGGATACCAGGGCAGACATTTCCACGGAGAAGGGCAATCACAGATTCATTAAACACACTTATGGTTCACCAATGGAAAGGTGTGTGGATTGGTTTCATTACGATATCGGGGTTAACAGACATATACAAACACAGGTGACATATATAATCACCAAAGACCTACGGAATACCAAGAGAAGACTGCTCAACATTCTGTCATAAGGTACCTGGGAAAAGGATCCCAGGGAGAACAGACATCTGTATATGTGTAAAAGAACCACATCTTCGACACCTACAATAAGCCAAAGATTGTAATCAAACTTGCTGTAATAAAAAATAAAAATTTAAATTAAAAATACGAACAAGAAGTAGGGAGACAAACTTGAGGGGCTTTCTCCTGGCACATTCCATTCTAAATTCCAATCTAGAACACGACTTCCATTGAGGCTCTGCTGCCCTAGTAACCAGATTTGGTAAGGGAGAACTGCTGCCACCTTGTGGCCGTTTCACACAACAGCAGCTTTAATCCCAGCGCTAATGGTCAGTGGATATTCAAAATCATTGCAGGCCTGTAAATGACACCTGCCCTGAAAACAAATCCTGGGGTCACATATCGACCCAAAAATTCAAAGGACGTCCATATTTCAAAACGACCGTTTCAAAAGGCATATTTTATGTACATTAGTGTTCTGCTTCTTTGTCTTTCTTTCTTTTTTGGTTAAAAAGACGGGAATGGAAAAAGGCATCCCTCAGACTGGGCGAAAATCGTTGCAAACGAATCAATGGACAAAAGTTTAATCTCCAATATATATAAACAGCTCATGCAGCTTAATATTAAAAAAACAAACAACCCAATACAAAAATGGGCAGAAGATCTAAAGAGACGTTTCTTCAAAGAAGACACAGAGATGGCCAAGATGCACATGAAAAGCTGCTCAACAGCACTAATTATTAGAGAAATGCAAATCAAAACTACAATGAGGTATCACCTCACACCTGTTAGGATCGGCATCATCAGAAAATCTACAAACAACAAATTCTGGGGAGGGTGTGGACAAACGGAGCCCTCTTCCACTATTGGTGGGAATGTAAATTGATACAGTCACTATGGAGAACACTATGGAGTTTCCTTTAAAAAACTAGAAATAGAATTACCATCTGATCCAGCAATCCCACTTCTGGGCATATACCCAGAGAAAACCAGAAATCAAAAAGGCACATTCACCACAATGTTCATAGCAGCACTATTTACAATAGCCAGGTAATGGAAGCAACCTAAATGCCCACAGACAGATGAATGGATACAGATGGGGTACATATATAAAATGGAATATTACTCGGCCACAAAAAGGAATGAAACTGGGTCATTTGTAGAGACATCGATGGATCTAGAGACTGTCATACAGAATGAAGTAAGTCAGAAAGAGGAAATCAAATATTGTATATTAATGCATATATGTGGAACCTAAAAAATGGTACAGACGAACTGGTTTGCAGGGAAGAAATAGAGACGCAGAGGTCGAGAACAAACGTATGGACACCAAGTGTGGGAAGCCATGGGGTGGTGGTGGTGGGATGAGTTGGGAGATTCGGGTTGACCTGTATACATGTATATGCATAAAATACATAACTAATAATAACCTGCTGTATAAAAAAAGTAAATAAAATTAAATTTCAAAATTTTAAAAAATAAAATTTAAAAATAAAACAGAAAAAATTTATTCCCTTCACACAGATGTATTTATAGGAATGAATTATTTCCATGCTTATATCTATAAATACATAAAAGAGGAATAAAATCTAACTTGAACCATAAACGAAAAAAAACCTGAACCCACCAGTTATACAGAGGAAAACCCTATCAGGGCACTTTCTCCAGCGGTAAACAATTCTGAAGTTGGTCAGAGGTGGGGAATCATCTCCCATCCAGCCAGGAACCCACCCCCCACGCAAGAAGCGTCCTCATTGCAAAGCTGGGAGACCGTGCCGAGGCATCTCTGAATAAAGGTGAGCTGAGCCCCAGGCCAGCTGCTGCTGAACTGTTCCCACCCTTCCCAGGTAAAACACCTGAATATGTACGAGGGCTTGAAAGCCTAGAGGAAGGGCCATGGAGCACACTAGCGAAAGCACGCAGGCCAAGTTGGTGACTGCAGGCCAGCCAGGGTGGTCCTGGCCCCGTGCGCTCTTCCGGAAGCTTTCCATTGTCCTGCCTGAGATACCCCTCCTGTCCCGGCCCCCACTGCGTTTTTCCTTCCTCACCTCTGTCAGGAGAGAAATTCCAGTGGAAGGTATGGGTGACACATCCTCTTCTTTACAGGTGGCAGCCTGGCAACTCCTGCAGAAAGGCCAGCAGTGCCCCACTCACACCGGGCCACCAACAAAGCTGTGGCCCCTCATTCCCTCCCACCAGCTCAGCCCCGAGACTGCTGACGGGGCAGAGAATATGGAGTCAGGCACAGCTTCAGGGGCTATTGCTGACTGGAGCGCTGTTTATATTGACCTCAACCAGGCACACCTGGGGAGGGCCGGCCGGCAGGGTAAGGCTGCCCAGGTCAGCTAATCCACAACCCTCAGGGAATCACATTGTTGAAAATGGACCTCGCTAAGGCAGAATAGAAGCCAAGGAAAATAAGGACACAATGCCATTTGCAGCACCGTAGATGAGTCTAGAGGTAATCACGTGACTTGTAGTAAGTCAGAAAGTGAAAGACACATATCATATCATATCACTTATAGGTGTTACCTAAAAATGGATACCAGGGCAGACATTTCCACGGAGAAGGGCAATCACAGATTCATTAAACACACTTATGGTTCACCAATGGAAAGGTGTGTGGATTGGTTTCATTACGATATCGGTGTTAACAGACATATACAAACACAGGTGACATATATAATCACCAAAGACCTACGGAATACCAAGAGAAGACTGCTCAACATTCTGTCATAACGTACCTGGGAAAAGGATCCCAGGGAGAACAGACATCTGTATATGTGTAAAAGAACCACATCTTCGACACCTACAATAAGCCAAAGATTGTAATCAAACTTGCTGTAATAAAAAATAAAAATTTAAATTAAAAATACGAACAAGAAGTAGGGAGACAAACTTGAGGGGCTTTCTCCTGGCACATTCCATTCTAAATTCCAATCTAGAACACGACTTCCATTGAGGCTCTGCTGCCCTAGTAACCAGATTTGGTAAGGGAGAACTGCTACCACCTTGTGGCCGTTTCACACAACAGCAGCTTTAATCCCAGCGCTAATGGTCAGTGGATATTCAAAATCATTGCAGGCCTGTAAATGACACCTGCCCTGAAAACAAATCCTGGGGTCACATATCGACCCAAAAATTCAAAGGCCGTCCAAATTTCAAAACGACCGTTTCAAAAGGCATATTTTATGTACATTAGTGTTCTGCTTCTTGTCTTTCTTTCTTTTTTGGTTAAAAAGACGGGAATGGAAAAAGGCATCCCTCAGACTGGGCGAAAATCGTTGCAAACGAATCAATGGACAAAACTTTAATCTCCAATATATATAAACAGCACATGCAGCTTAATATTAAAAAAACAAACAATCCAATACAAAAATGGGCAGAAGATCTAAAGAGACGTTTCTTCAAAGAAGACACAGAGATGGCCAAGATGCACATGAAAAGCTGCTCAACAGCACTAATTATTAGAGAAATGCAAGTCAAAACTACAATGAGGTATCACCTCACACCTGTTAGGATCGGCATCATCAGAAAATCTACAAACAACAAATTCTGGGGAGGGTGTGGACAAACGGAGCCCTCTTCCACTATTGGTGGGAATGTAAATTGATACAGTCACTATGGAGAACACTATGGAGTTTCCTTTAAAAAACTAGAAATAGAATTACCATCTGATCCAGCAATCCCACTTCTGGGCATATACCCAGAGAAAACCAGAAATCAAAAAGGCACATTCACCACAATGTTCATAGCAGCACTATTTACAATAGCCAGGTAATGGAAGCAACCTAAATGCCCACAGACAGATGAATGGATACAGATGGGGTACATATATAAAATGGAATATTACTCGGCCACAAAAAGGAATGAAAGTGGGTCATTTGTAGAGACATCGATGGATCTAGAGACTGTCATACAGAATGAAGTAAGTCAGAAAGAGGAAATCAAATATTGTATATTAATGCATATATGTGGAACCTAAAAAATGGTACAGACGAACTGGTTTGCAGGGAAGAAATAGAGACGCAGAGGTCGAGAACAAACGTATGGACACCAAGTGTGGGAAGCCATGGGGTGGTGGTGGTGGGATGAGTTGGGAGATTCGGGTTGACCTGTATACATGTATATGCATAAAATACATAACTAATAATAACCTGCTGTATAAAAAAAGTAAATAAAATTAAATTTCAAAATTTTAAAAAATAAAATTTAAAAATAAAACAGAAAAAATTTATTCCCTTCACACAGATGTATTTATAGGAATGAATTATTTCCATGCTTATATCTATAAATACATAAAAGAGGAATAAAATCTAACTTGAACCATAAACGAAAAAAAACCTGAACCCACCAGTTATACAGAGGAAAACCCTATCAGGGCACTTTCTCCAGCGGTAAACAATTCTGAAGTTGGTCAGAGGTGGGGAATCATCTCCCATCCAGCCAGGAACCCACCCCCCACGCAAGAAGCGTCCTCATTGCAAAGCTGGGAGACCGTGCCGAGGCATCTCTGAATAAAGGTGAGCTGAGCCCCAGGCCAGCTGCTGCTGAACTGTTCCCACCCTTCCCAGGTAAAACACCTGAATATGTACAAGGGCTTGAAAGCCTAGAGGAAGGGCCATGGAGCACACTAGCGAAAGCACGCAGGCCAAGTTGGTGACTGCAGGCCAGCCAGGGTGGTCCTGGCCCCGTGCGCTCTTCCGGAAGCTTTCCATTGTCCTGCCTGAGATACCCCTCCTGTCCCGGCCCCCACTGCGTTTTTCCTTCCTCACCTCTGTCAGGAGAGAAATTCCAGTGGAAGGTATGGGTGACACATCCTCTTCTTTACAGGTGGCAGCCTGGCAACTCCTGCAGAAAGGCCAGCAGTGCCCCACTCACACCGGGCCACCAACAAAGCTGTGGCCCCTCATTCCCTCCCACCAGCTCAGCCCCGAGACTGCTGACGGGGCAGAGAATATGGAGTCAGGCACAGCTTCAGGGGCTATTGCTGACTGGAGCGCTGTTTATATTGACCTCAACCAGGCACACCTGGGGAGGGCCGGCCGGCAGGGTAAGGCTGCCCAGGTCAGCTAATCCACAACCCTCAGGGAATCACATTGTTGAAAATGGACCTCGCTAAGGCAGAATAGAAGCCAAGGAAAATAAGGACACAATGCCATTTGCAGCACCGTAGATGAGTCTAGAGGTAATCACGTGACTTGTAGTAAGTCAGAAAGTGAAAGACACATATCATATCATATCACTTATAGGTGTTACCTAAAAATGGATACCAGGGCAGACATTTCCACGGAGAAGGGCAATCACAGATTCATTAAACACACTTATGGTTCACCAATGGAAAGGTGTGTGGATTGGTTTCATTACGATATCGGGGTTAACAGACATATACAAACACAGGTGACATATATAATCACCAAAGACCTACGGAATACCAAGAGAAGACTGCTCAACATTCTGTCATAAGGTACCTGGGAAAAGGATCCCAGGGAGAACAGACATCTGTATATGTGTAAAAGAACCACATCTTCGACACCTACAATAAGCCAAAGATTGTAATCAAACTTGCTGTAATAAAAAATAAAAATTTAAATTAAAAATACGAACAAGAAGTAGGGAGACAAACTTGAGGGGCTTTCTCCTGGCACATTCCATTCTAAATTCCAATCTAGAACACGACTTCCATTGAGGCTCTGCTGCCCTAGTAACCAGATTTGGTAAGGGAGAACTGCTGCCACCTTGTGGCCGTTTCACACAACAGCAGCTTTAATCCCAGCGCTAATGGTCAGTGGATATTCAAAATCATTGCAGGCCTGTAAATGACACCTGCCCTGAAAACAAATCCTGGGGTCACATATCGACCCAAAAATTCAAAGGACGTCCATATTTCAAAACGACCGTTTCAAAAGGCATATTTTATGTACATTAGTGTTCTGCTTCTTTGTCTTTCTTTCTTTTTTGGTTAAAAAGACGGGAATGGAAAAAGGCATCCCTCAGACTGGGCGAAAATCGTTGCAAACGAATCAATGGACAAAAGTTTAATCTCCAATATATATAAACAGCTCATGCAGCTTAATATTAAAAAAACAAACAACCCAATACAAAAATGGGCAGAAGATCTAAAGAGACGTTTCTTCAAAGAAGACACAGAGATGGCCAAGATGCACATGAAAAGCTGCTCAACAGCACTAATTATTAGAGAAATGCAAATCAAAACTACAATGAGGTATCACCTCACACCTGTTAGGATCGGCATCATCAGAAAATCTACAAACAACAAATTCTGGGGAGGGTGTGGACAAACGGAGCCCTCTTCCACTATTGGTGGGAATGTAAATTGATACAGTCACTATGGAGAACACTATGGAGTTTCCTTTAAAAAACTAGAAATAGAATTACCATCTGATCCAGCAATCCCACTTCTGGGCATATACCCAGAGAAAACCAGAAATCAAAAAGGCACATTCACCACAATGTTCATAGCAGCACTATTTACAATAGCCAGGTAATGGAAGCAACCTAAATGCCCACAGACAGATGAATGGATACAGATGGGGTACATATATAAAATGGAATATTACTCGGCCACAAAAAGGAATGAAAGTGGGTCATTTGTAGAGACATCGATGGATCTAGAGACTGTCATACAGAATGAAGTAAGTCAGAAAGAGGAAATCAAATATTGTATATTAATGCATATATGTGGAACCTAAAAAATGGTACAGACGAACTGGTTTGCAGGGAAGAAATAGAGACGCAGAGGTCGAGAACAAACGTATGGACACCAAGTGTGGGAAGCCATGGGGTGGTGGTGGTGGGATGAGTTGGGAGATTCGGGTTGACCTGTATACATGTATATGCATAAAATACATAACTAATAATAACCTGCTGTATAAAAAAAGTAAATAAAATTAAATTTCAAAATTTTAAAAAATAAAATTTAAAAATAAAACAGAAAAAATTTATTCCCTTCACACAGATGTATTTATAGGAATGAATTATTTCCATGCTTATATCTATAAATACATAAAAGAGGAATAAAATCTAACTTGAACCATAAACGAAAAAAAACCTGAACCCACCAGTTATACAGAGGAAAACCCTATCAGGGCACTTTCTCCAGCGGTAAACAATTCTGAAGTTGGTCAGAGGTGGGGAATCATCTCCCATCCAGCCAGGAACCCACCCCCCACGCAAGAAGCGTCCTCATTGCAAAGCTGGGAGACCGTGCCGAGGCATCTCTGAATAAAGGTGAGCTGAGCCCCAGGCCAGCTGCTGCTGAACTGTTCCCACCCTTCCCAGGTAAAACACCTGAATATGTACAAGGGCTTGAAAGCCTAGAGGAAGGGCCATGGAGCACACTAGCGAAAGCACGCAGGCCAAGTTGGTGACTGCAGGCCAGCCAGGGTGGTCCTGGCCCCGTGCGCTCTTCCGGAAGCTTTCCATTGTCCTGCCTGAGATACCCCTCCTGTCCCGGCCCCCACTGCGTTTTTCCTTCCTCACCTCTGTCAGGAGAGAAATTCCAGTGGAAGGTATGGGTGACACATCCTCTTCTTTACAGGTGGCAGCCTGGCAACTCCTGCAGAAAGGCCAGCAGTGCCCCACTCACACCGGGCCACCAACAAAGCTGTGGCCCCTCATTCCCTCCCACCAGCTCAGCCCCGAGACTGCTGACGGGGCAGAGAATATGGAGTCAGGCACAGCTTCAGGGGCTATTGCTGACTGGAGCGCTGTTTATATTGACCTCAACCAGGCACACCTGGGGAGGGCCGGCCGGCAGGGTAAGGCTGCCCAGGTCAGCTAATCCACAACCCTCAGGGAATCACATTGTTGAAAATGGACCTCGCTAAGGCAGAATAGAAGCCAAGGAAAATAAGGACACAATGCCATTTGCAGCACCGTAGATGAGTCTAGAGGTAATCACGTGACTTGTAGTAAGTCAGAAAGTGAAAGACACATATCATATCATATCACTTATAGGTGTTACCTAAAAATGGATACCAGGGCAGACATTTCCACGGAGAAGGGCAATCACAGATTCATTAAACACACTTATGGTTCACCAATGGAAAGGTGTGTGGATAGGTTTCATTACGATATCGGGGTTAACAGACATATACAAACACAGGTGACATATATAATCACCAAAGACCTACGGAATACCAAGAGAAGACTGCTCAACATTCTGTCATAAGGTACCTGGGAAAAGGATCCCAGGGAGAACAGACATCTGTATATGTGTAAAAGAACCACATCTTCGACACCTACAATAAGCCAAAGATTGTAATCAAACTTGCTGTAATAAAAAATAAAAATTTAAATTAAAAATACGAACAAGAAGTAGGGAGACAAACTTGAGGGGCTTTCTCCTGGCACATTCCATTCTAAATTCCAATCTAGAACACGACTTCCATTGAGGCTCTGCTGCCCTAGTAACCAGATTTGGTAAGGGAGAACTGCTGCCACCTTGTGGCCGTTTCACACAACAGCAGCTTTAATCCCAGCGCTAATGGTCAGTGGATATTCAAAATCATTGCAGGCCTGTAAATGACACCTGCCCTGAAAACAAATCCTGGGGTCACATATCGACCCAAAAATTCAAAGGACGTCCATATTTCAAAACGACCGTTTCAAAAGGCATATTTTATGTACATTAGTGTTCTGCTTCTTTGTCTTTCTTTCTTTTTTGGTTAAAAAGACGGGAATGGAAAAAGGCATCCCTCAGACTGGGCGAAAATCGTTGCAAACGAATCAATGGACAAAAGTTTAATCTCCAATATATATAAACAGCTCATGCAGCTTAATATTAAAAAAACAAACAACCCAATACAAAAATGGGCAGAAGATCTAAAGAGACGTTTCTTCAAAGAAGACACAGAGATGGCCAAGATGCACATGAAAAGCTGCTCAACAGCACTAATTATTAGAGAAATGCAAATCAAAACTACAATGAGGTATCACCTCACACCTGTTAGGATCGGCATCATCAGAAAATCTACAAACAACAAATTCTGGGGAGGGTGTGGACAAACGGAGCCCTCTTCCACTATTGGTGGGAATGTAAATTGATACAGTCACTATGGAGAACACTATGGAGTTTCCTTTAAAAAACTAGAAATAGAATTACCATCTGATCCAGCAATCCCACTTCTGGGCATATACCCAGAGAAAACCAGAAATCAAAAAGGCACATTCACCACAATGTTCATAGCAGCACTATTTACAATAGCCAGGTAATGGAAGCAACCTAAATGCCCACAGACAGATGAATGGATACAGATGGGGTACATATATAAAATGGAATATTACTCGGCCACAAAAAGGAATGAAAGTGGGTCATTTGTAGAGACATCGATGGATCTAGAGACTGTCATACAGAATGAAGTAAGTCAGAAAGAGGAAATCAAATATTGTATATTAATGCATATATGTGGAACCTAAAAAATGGTACAGACGAACTGGTTTGCAGGGAAGAAATAGAGACGCAGAGGTCGAGAACAAACGTATGGACACCAAGTGTGGGAAGCCATGGGGTGGTGGTGGTGGGATGAGTTGGGAGATTCGGGTTGACCTGTATACATGTATATGCATAAAATACATAACTAATAATAACCTGCTGTATAAAAAAAGTAAATAAAATTAAATTTCAAAATTTTAAAAAATAAAATTTAAAAATAAAACAGAAAAAATTTATTCCCTTCACACAGATGTATTTATAGGAATGAATTATTTCCATGCTTATATCTATAAATACATAAAAGAGGAATAAAATCTAACTTGAACCATAAACGAAAAAAAACCTGAACCCACCAGTTATACAGAGGAAAACCCTATCAGGGCACTTTCTCCAGCGGTAAACAATTCTGAAGTTGGTCAGAGGTGGGGAATCATCTCCCATCCAGCCAGGAACCCACCCCCCACGCAAGAAGCGTCCTCATTGCAAAGCTGGGAGACCGTGCCGAGGCATCTCTGAATAAAGGTGAGCTGAGCCCCAGGCCAGCTGCTGCTGAACTGTTCCCACCCTTCCCAGGTAAAACACCTGAATATGTACAAGGGCTTGAAAGCCTAGAGGAAGGGCCATGGAGCACACTAGCGAAAGCACGCAGGCCAAGTTGGAGACTGCAGGCCAGCCAGGGTGGTCCTGGCCCCGTGCGCTCTTCCGGAAGCTTTCCATTGTCCTGCCTGAGATACCCCTCCTGTCCCGGCCCCCACTGCGTTTTTCCTTCCTCACCTCTGTCAGGAGAGAAATTCCAGTGGAAGGTATGGGTGACACATCCTCTTCTTTACAGGTGGCAGCCTGGCAACTCCTGCAGAAAGGCCAGCAGTGCCCCACTCACACCGGGCCACCAACAAAGCTGTGGCCCCTCATTCCCTCCCACCAGCTCAGCCCCGAGACTGCTGACGGGGCAGAGAATATGGAGTCAGGCACAGCTTCAGGGGCTATTGCTGACTGGAGCGCTGTTTATATTGACCTCAACCAGGCACACCTGGGGAGGGCCGGCCGGCAGGGTAAGGCTGCCCAGGTCAGCTAATCCACAACCCTCAGGGAATCACATTGTTGAAAATGGACCTCGCTAAGGCAGAATAGAAGCCAAGGAAAATAAGGACACAATGCCATTTGCAGCACCGTAGATGAGTCTAGAGGTAATCACGTGACTTGTAGTAAGTCAGAAAGTGAAAGACACATATCATATCATATCACTTATAGGTGTTACCTAAAAATGGATACCAGGGCAGACATTTCCACGGAGAAGGGCAATCACAGATTCATTAAACACACTTATGGTTCACCAATGGAAAGGTGTGTGGATTGGTTTCATTACGATATCGGGGTTAACAGACATATACAAACACAGGTGACATATATAATCACCAAAGACCTACGGAATACCAAGAGAAGACTGCTCAACATTCTGTCATAAGGTACCTGGGAAAAGGATCCCAGGGAGAACAGACATCTGTATATGTGTAAAAGAACCACATCTTCGACACCTACAATAAGCCAAAGATTGTAATCAAACTTGCTGTAATAAAAAATAAAAATTTAAATTAAAAATACGAACAAGAAGTAGGGAGACAAACTTGAGGGGCTTTCTCCTGGCACATTCCATTCTAAATTCCAATCTAGAACACGACTTCCATTGAGGCTCTGCTGCCCTAGTAACCAGATTTGGTAAGGGAGAACTGCTGCCACCTTGTGGCCGTTTCACACAACAGCAGCTTTAATCCCAGCGCTAATGGTCAGTGGATATTCAAAATCATTGCAGGCCTGTAAATGACACCTGCCCTGAAAACAAATCCTGGGGTCACATATCGACCCAAAAATTCAAAGGACGTCCATATTTCAAAACGACCGTTTCAAAAGGCATATTTTATGTACATTAGTGTTCTGCTTCTTTGTCTTTCTTTCTTTTTTGGTTAAAAAGACGGGAATGGAAAAAGGCATCCCTCAGACTGGGCGAAAATCGTTGCAAACGAATCAATGGACAAAAGTTTAATCTCCAATATATATAAACAGCTCATGCAGCTTAATATTAAAAAAACAAACAACCCAATACAAAAATGGGCAGAAGATCTAAAGAGACGTTTCTTCAAAGAAGACACAGAGATGGCCAAGATGCACATGAAAAGCTGCTCAACAGCACTAATTATTAGAGAAATGCAAATCAAAACTACAATGAGGTATCACCTCACACCTGTTAGGATCGGCATCATCAGAAAATCTACAAACAACAAATTCTGGGGAGGGTGTGGACAAACGGAGCCCTCTTCCACTATTGGTGGGAATGTAAATTGATACAGTCACTATGGAGAACACTATGGAGTTTCCTTTAAAAAACTAGAAATAGAATTACCATCTGATCCAGCAATCCCACTTCTGGGCATATACCCAGAGAAAACCAGAAATCAAAAAGGCACATTCACCACAATGTTCATAGCAGCACTATTTACAATAGCCAGGTAATGGAAGCAACCTAAATGCCCACAGACAGATGAATGGATACAGATGGGGTACATATATAAAATGGAATATTACTCGGCCACAAAAAGGAATGAAAGTGGGTCATTTGTAGAGACATCGATGGATCTAGAGACTGTCATACAGAATGAAGTAAGTCAGAAAGAGGAAATCAAATATTGTATATTAATGCATATATGTGGAACCTAAAAAATGGTACAGACGAACTGGTTTGCAGGGAAGAAATAGAGACGCAGAGGTCGAGAACAAACGTATGGACACCAAGTGTGGGAAGCCATGGGGTGGTGGTGGTGGGATGAGTTGGGAGATTCGGGTTGACCTGTATACATGTATATGCATAAAATACATAACTAATAATAACCTGCTGTATAAAAAAAGTAAATAAAATTAAATTTCAAAATTTTAAAAAATAAAATTTAAAAATAAAACAGAAAAAATTTATTCCCTTCACACAGATGTATTTATAGGAATGAATTATTTCCATGCTTATATCTATAAATACATAAAAGAGGAATAAAATCTAACTTGAACCATAAACGAAAAAAAACCTGAACCCACCAGTTATACAGAGGAAAACCCTATCAGGGCACTTTCTCCAGCGGTAAACAATTCTGAAGTTGGTCAGAGGTGGGGAATCATCTCCCATCCAGCCAGGAACCCACCCCCCACGCAAGAAGCGTCCTCATTGCAAAGCTGGGAGACAGTGCCGAGGCATCTCTGAATAAAGGTGAGCTGAGCCCCAGGCCAGCTGCTGCTGAACTGTTCCCACCCTTCCCAGGTAAAACACCTGAATATGTACAAGGGCTTGAAAGCCTAGAGGAAGGGCCATGGAGCACACTAGCGAAAGCACGCAGGCCAAGTTGGAGACTGCAGGCCAGCCAGGGTGGTCCTGGCCCCGTGCGCTCTTCCGGAAGCTTTCCATTGTCCTGCCTGAGATACCCCTCCTGTCCCGGCCCCCACTGCGTTTTTCCTTCCTCACCTCTGTCAGGAGAGAAATTCCAGTGGAAGGTATGGGTGACACATCCTCTTCTTTACAGGTGGCAGCCTGGCAACTCCTGCAGAAAGGCCAGCAGTGCCCCACTCACACCGGGCCACCAACAAAGCTGTGGCCCCTCATTCCCTCCCACCAGCTCAGCCCCGAGACTGCTGACGGGGCAGAGAATATGGAGTCAGGCACAGCTTCAGGGGCTATTGCTGACTGGAGCGCTGTTTATATTGACCTCAACCAGGCACACCTGGGGAGGGCCGGCCGGCAGGGTAAGGCTGCCCAGGTCAGCTAATCCACAACCCTCAGGGAATCACATTGTTGAAAATGGACCTCGCTAAGGCAGAATAGAAGCCAAGGAAAATAAGGACACAATGCCATTTGCAGCACCGTAGATGAGTCTAGAGGTAATCACGTGACTTGTAGTAAGTCAGAAAGTGAAAGACACATATCATATCATATCACTTATAGGTGTTACCTAAAAATGGATACCAGGGCAGACATTTCCACGGAGAAGGGCAATCACAGATTCATTAAACACACTTATGGTTCACCAATGGAAAGGTGTGTGGATTGGTTTCATTACGATATCGGGGTTAACAGACATATACAAACACAGGTGACATATATAATCACCAAAGACCTACGGAATACCAAGAGAAGACTGCTCAACATTCTGTCATAAGGTACCTGGGAAAAGGATCCCAGGGAGAACAGACATCTGTATATGTGTAAAAGAACCACATCTTCGACACCTACAATAAGCCAAAGATTGTAATCAAACTTGCTGTAATAAAAAATAAAAATTTAAATTAAAAATACGAACAAGAAGTAGGGAGACAAACTTGAGGGGCTTTCTCCTGGCACATTCCATTCTAAATTCCAATCTAGAACACGACTTCCATTGAGGCTCTGCTGCCCTAGTAACCAGATTTGGTAAGGGAGAACTGCTGCCACCTTGTGGCCGTTTCACACAACAGCAGCTTTAATCCCAGCGCTAATGGTCAGTGGATATTCAAAATCATTGCAGGCCTGTAAATGACACCTGCCCTGAAAACAAATCCTGGGGTCACATATCGACCCAAAAATTCAAAGGACGTCCATATTTCAAAACGACCGTTTCAAAAGGCATATTTTATGTACATTAGTGTTCTGCTTCTTTGTCTTTCTTTCTTTTTTGGTTAAAAAGACGGGAATGGAAAAAGGCATCCCTCAGACTGGGCGAAAATCGTTGCAAACGAATCAATGGACAAAAGTTTAATCTCCAATATATATAAACAGCTCATGCAGCTTAATATTAAAAAAACAAACAACCCAATACAAAAATGGGCAGAAGATCTAAAGAGACGTTTCTTCAAAGAAGACACAGAGATGGCCAAGATGCACATGAAAAGCTGCTCAACAGCACTAATTATTAGAGAAATGCAAATCAAAACTACAATGAGGTATCACCTCACACCTGTTAGGATCGGCATCATCAGAAAATCTACAAACAACAAATTCTGGGGAGGGTGTGGACAAACGGAGCCCTCTTCCACTATTGGTGGGAATGTAAATTGATACAGTCACTATGGAGAACACTATGGAGTTTCCTTTAAAAAACTAGAAATAGAATTACCATCTGATCCAGCAATCCCACTTCTGGGCATATACCCAGAGAAAACCAGAAATCAAAAAGGCACATTCACCACAATGTTCATAGCAGCACTATTTACAATAGCTAGGTAATGGAAGCAACCTAAATGCCCACAGACAGATGAATGGATACAGATGGGGTACATATATAAAATGGAATATTACTCGGCCACAAAAAGGAATGAAAGTGGGTCATTTGTAGAGACATCGATGGATCTAGAGACTGTCATACAGAATGAAGTAAGTCAGAAAGAGGAAATCAAATATTGTATATTAATGCATATATGTGGAACCTAAAAAATGGTACAGACGAACTGGTTTGCAGGGAAGAAATAGAGACGCAGAGGTCGAGAACAAACGTATGGACACCAAGTGTGGGAAGCCATGGGGTGGTGGTGGTGGGATGAGTTGGGAGATTCGGGTTGACCTGTATACATGTATATGCATAAAATACATAACTAATAATAACCTGCTGTATAAAAAAAGTAAATAAAATTAAATTTCAAAATTTTAAAAAATAAAATTTAAAAATAAAACAGAAAAAATTTATTCCCTTCACACAGATGTATTTATAGGAATGAATTATTTCCATGCTTATATCTATAAATACATAAAAGAGGAATAAAATCTAACTTGAACCATAAACGAAAAAAAACCTGAACCCACCAGTTATACAGAGGAAAACCCTATCAGGGCACTTTCTCCAGCGGTAAACAATTCTGAAGTTGGTCAGAGGTGGGGAATCATCTCCCATCCAGCCAGGAACCCACCCCCCACGCAAGAAGCGTCCTCATTGCAAAGCTGGGAGACCGTGCCGAGGCATCTCTGAATAAAGGTGAGCTGAGCCCCAGGCCAGCTGCTGCTGAACTGTTCCCACCCTTCCCAGGTAAAACACCTGAATATGTACAAGGGCTTGAAAGCCTAGAGGAAGGGCCATGGAGCACACTAGCGAAAGCACGCAGGCCAAGTTGGTGACTGCAGGCCAGCCAGGGTGGTCCTGGCCCCGTGCGCTCTTCCGGAAGCTTTCCATTGTCCTGCCTGAGATACCCCTCCTGTCCCGGCCCCCACTGCGTTTTTCCTTCCTCACCTCTGTCAGGAGAGAAATTCCAGTGGAAGGTATGGGTGACACATCCTCTTCTTTACAGGTGGCAGCCTGGCAACTCCTGCAGAAAGGCCAGCAGTGCCCCACTCACACCGGGCCACCAACAAAGCTGTGGCCCCTCATTCCCTCCCACCAGCTCAGCCCCGAGACTGCTGACGGGGCAGAGAATATGGAGTCAGGCACAGCTTCAGGGGCTATTGCTGACTGGAGCGCTGTTTATATTGACCTCAACCAGGCACACCTGGGGAGGGCCGGCCGGCAGGGTAAGGCTGCCCAGGTCAGCTAATCCACAACCCTCAGGGAATCACATTGTTGAAAATGGACCTCGCTAAGGCAGAATAGAAGCCAAGGAAAATAAGGACACAATGCCATTTGCAGCACCGTAGATGAGTCTAGAGGTAATCACGTGACTTGTAGTAAGTCAGAAAGTGAAAGACACATATCATATCATATCACTTATAGGTGTTACCTAAAAATGGATACCAGGGCAGACATTTCCACGGAGAAGGGCAATCACAGATTCATTAAACACACTTATGGTTCACCAATGGAAAGGTGTGTGGATTGGTTTCATTACGATATCGGGGTTAACAGACATATACAAACACAGGTGACATATATAATCACCAAAGACCTACGGAATACCAAGAGAAGACTGCTCAACATTCTGTCATAAGGTACCTGGGAAAAGGATCCCAGGGAGAACAGACATCTGTATATGTGTAAAAGAACCACATCTTCGACACCTACAATAAGCCAAAGATTGTAATCAAACTTGCTGTAATAAAAAATAAAAATTTAAATTAAAAATACGAACAAGAAGTAGGGAGACAAACTTGAGGGGCTTTCTCCTGGCACATTCCATTCTAAATTCCAATCTAGAACACGACTTCCATTGAGGCTCTGCTGCCCTAGTAACCAGATTTGGTAAGGGAGAACTGCTGCCACCTTGTGGCCGTTTCACACAACAGCAGCTTTAATCCCAGCGCTAATGGTCAGTGGATATTCAAAATCATTGCAGGCCTGTAAATGACACCTGCCCTGAAAACAAATCCTGGGGTCACATATCGACCCAAAAATTCAAAGGACGTCCATATTTCAAAACGACCGTTTCAAAAGGCATATTTTATGTACATTAGTGTTCTGCTTCTTTGTCTTTCTTTCTTTTTTGGTTAAAAAGACGGGAATGGAAAAAGGCATCCCTCAGACTGGGCGAAAATCGTTGCAAACGAATCAATGGACAAAAGTTTAATCTCCAATATATATAAACAGCTCATGCAGCTTAATATTAAAAAAACAAACAACCCAATACAAAAATGGGCAGAAGATCTAAAGAGACGTTTCTTCAAAGAAGACACAGAGATGGCCAAGATGCACATGAAAAGCTGCTCAACAGCACTAATTATTAGAGAAATGCAAATCAAAACTACAATGAGGTATCACCTCACACCTGTTAGGATCGGCATCATCAGAAAATCTACAAACAACAAATTCTGGGGAGGGTGTGGACAAACGGAGCCCTCTTCCACTATTGGTGGGAATGTAAATTGATACAGTCACTATGGAGAACACTATGGAGTTTCCTTTAAAAAACTAGAAATAGAATTACCATCTGATCCAGCAATCCCACTTCTGGGCATATACCCAGAGAAAACCAGAAATCAAAAAGGCACATTCACTACAATGTTCATAGCAGCACTATTTACAATAGCCAGGTAATGGAAGCAACCTAAATGCCCACAGACAGATGAATGGATACAGATGGGGTACATATATAAAATGGAATATTACTCGGCCACAAAAAGGAATGAAAGTGGGTCATTTGTAGAGACATCGATGGATCTAGAGACTGTCATACAGAATGAAGTAAGTCAGAAAGAGGAAATCAAATATTGTATATTAATGCATATATGTGGAACCTAAAAAATGGTACAGACGAACTGGTTTGCAGGGAAGAAATAGAGACGCAGAGGTCGAGAACAAACGTATGGACACCAAGTGTGGGAAGCCATGGGGTGGTGGTGGTGGGATGAGTTGGGAGATTCGGGTTGACCTGTATACATGTATATGCATAAAATACATAACTAATAATAACCTGCTGTATAAAAAAAGTAAATAAAATTAAATTTCAAAATTTTAAAAAATAAAATTTAAAAATAAAACAGAAAAAATTTATTCCCTTCACACAGATGTATTTATAGGAATGAATTATTTCCATGCTTATATCTATAAATACATAAAAGAGGAATAAAATCTAACTTGAACCATAAACGAAAAAAAACCTGAACCCACCAGTTATACAGAGGAAAACCCTATCAGGGCACTTTCTCCAGCGGTAAACAATTCTGAAGTTGGTCAGAGGTGGGGAATCATCTCCCATCCAGCCAGGAACCCACCCCCCACGCAAGAAGCGTCCTCATTGCAAAGCTGGGAGACCGTGCCGAGGCATCTCTGAATAAAGGTGAGCTGAGCCCCAGGCCAGCTGCTGCTGAACTGTTCCCACCCTTCCCAGGTAAAACACCTGAATATGTACAAGGGCTTGAAAGCCTAGAGGAAGGGCCATGGAGCACACTAGCGAAAGCACGCAGGCCAAGTTGGTGACTGCAGGCCAGCCAGGGTGGTCCTGGCCCCGTGCGCTCTTCCGGAAGCTTTCCATTGTCCTGCCTGAGATACCCCTCCTGTCCCGGCCCCCACTGCGTTTTTCCTTCCTCACCTCTGTCAGGAGAGAAATTCCAGTGGAAGGTATGGGTGACACATCCTCTTCTTTACAGGTGGCAGCCTGGCAACTCCTGCAGAAAGGCCAGCAGTGCCCCACTCACACCGGGCCACCAACAAAGCTGTGGCCCCTCATTCCCTCCCACCAGCTCAGCCCCGAGACTGCTGACGGGGCAGAGAATATGGAGTCAGGCACAGCTTCAGGGGCTATTGCTGACTGGAGCGCTGTTTATATTGACCTCAACCAGGCACACCTGGGGAGGGCCGGCCGGCAGGGTAAGGCTGCCCAGGTCAGCTAATCCACAACCCTCAGGGAATCACATTGTTGAAAATGGACCTCGCTAAGGCAGAATAGAAGCCAAGGAAAATAAGGACACAATGCCATTTGCAGCACCGTAGATGAGTCTAGAGGTAATCACGTGACTTGTAGTAAGTCAGAAAGTGAAAGACACATATCATATCATATCACTTATAGGTGTTACCTAAAAATGGATACCAGGGCAGACATTTCCACGGAGAAGGGCAATCACAGATTCATTAAACACACTTATGGTTCACCAATGGAAAGGTGTGTGGATAGGTTTCATTACGATATCGGGGTTAACAGACATATACAAACACAGGTGACATATATAATCACCAAAGACCTACGGAATACCAAGAGAAGACTGCTCAACATTCTGTCATAAGGTACCTGGGAAAAGGATCCCAGGGAGAACAGACATCTGTATATGTGTAAAAGAACCACATCTTCGACACCTACAATAAGCCAAAGATTGTAATCAAACTTGCTGTAATAAAAAATAAAAATTTAAATTAAAAATACGAACAAGAAGTAGGGAGACAAACTTGAGGGGCTTTCTCCTGGCACATTCCATTCTAAATTCCAATCTAGAACACGACTTCCATTGAGGCTCTGCTGCCCTAGTAACCAGATTTGGTAAGGGAGAACTGCTGCCACCTTGTGGCCGTTTCACACAACAGCAGCTTTAATCCCAGCGCTAATGGTCAGTGGATATTCAAAATCATTGCAGGCCTGTAAATGACACCTGCCCTGAAAACAAATCCTGGGGTCACATATCGACCCAAAAATTCAAAGGACGTCCATATTTCAAAACGACCGTTTCAAAAGGCATATTTTATGTACATTAGTGTTCTGCTTCTTTGTCTTTCTTTCTTTTTTGGTTAAAAAGACGGGAATGGAAAAAGGCATCCCTCAGACTGGGCGAAAATCGTTGCAAACGAATCAATGGACAAAAGTTTAATCTCCAATATATATAAACAGCTCATGCAGCTTAATATTAAAAAAACAAACAACCCAATACAAAAATGGGCAGAAGATCTAAAGAGACGTTTCTTCAAAGAAGACACAGAGATGGCCAAGATGCACATGAAAAGCTGCTCAACAGCACTAATTATTAGAGAAATGCAAATCAAAACTACAATGAGGTATCACCTCACACCTGTTAGGATCGGCATCATCAGAAAATCTACAAACAACAAATTCTGGGGAGGGTGTGGACAAACGGAGCCCTCTTCCACTATTGGTGGGAATGTAAATTGATACAGTCACTATGGAGAACACTATGGAGTTTCCTTTAAAAAACTAGAAATAGAATTACCATCTGATCCAGCAATCCCACTTCTGGGCATATACCCAGAGAAAACCAGAAATCAAAAAGGCACATTCACCACAATGTTCATAGCAGCACTATTTACAATAGCCAGGTAATGGAAGCAACCTAAATGCCCACAGACAGATGAATGGATACAGATGGGGTACATATATAAAATGGAATATTACTCGGCCACAAAAAGGAATGAAAGTGGGTCATTTGTAGAGACATCGATGGATCTAGAGACTGTCATACAGAATGAAGTAAGTCAGAAAGAGGAAATCAAATATTGTATATTAATGCATATATGTGGAACCTAAAAAATGGTACAGACGAACTGGTTTGCAGGGAAGAAATAGAGACGCAGAGGTCGAGAACAAACGTATGGACACCAAGTGTGGGAAGCCATGGGGTGGTGGTGGTGGGATGAGTTGGGAGATTCGGGTTGACCTGTATACATGTATATGCATAAAATACATAACTAATAATAACCTGCTGTATAAAAAAAGTAAATAAAATTAAATTTCAAAATTTTAAAAAATAAAATTTAAAAATAAAACAGAAAAAATTTATTCCCTTCACACAGATGTATTTATAGGAATGAATTATTTCCATGCTTATATCTATAAATACATAAAAGAGGAATAAAATCTAACTTGAACCATAAACGAAAAAAAACCTGAACCCACCAGTTATACAGAGGAAAACCCTATCAGGGCACTTTCTCCAGCGGTAAACAATTCTGAAGTTGGTCAGAGGTGGGGAATCATCTCCCATCCAGCCAGGAACCCACCCCCCACGCAAGAAGCGTCCTCATTGCAAAGCTGGGAGACCGTGCCGAGGCATCTCTGAATAAAGGTGAGCTGAGCCCCAGGCCAGCTGCTGCTGAACTGTTCCCACCCTTCCCAGGTAAAACACCTGAATATGTACAAGGGCTTGAAAGCCTAGAGGAAGGGCCATGGAGCACACTAGCGAAAGCACGCAGGCCAAGTTGGAGACTGCAGGCCAGCCAGGGTGGTCCTGGCCCCGTGCGCTCTTCCGGAAGCTTTCCATTGTCCTGCCTGAGATACCCCTCCTGTCCCGGCCCCCACTGCGTTTTTCCTTCCTCACCTCTGTCAGGAGAGAAATTCCAGTGGAAGGTATGGGTGACACATCCTCTTCTTTACAGGTGGCAGCCTGGCAACTCCTGCAGAAAGGCCAGCAGTGCCCCACTCACACCGGGCCACCAACAAAGCTGTGGCCCCTCATTCCCTCCCACCAGCTCAGCCCCGAGACTGCTGACGGGGCAGAGAATATGGAGTCAGGCACAGCTTCAGGGGCTATTGCTGACTGGAGCGCTGTTTATATTGACCTCAACCAGGCACACCTGGGGAGGGCCGGCCGGCAGGGTAAGGCTGCCCAGGTCAGCTAATCCACAACCCTCAGGGAATCACATTGTTGAAAATGGACCTCGCTAAGGCAGAATAGAAGCCAAGGAAAATAAGGACACAATGCCATTTGCAGCACCGTAGATGAGTCTAGAGGTAATCACGTGACTTGTAGTAAGTCAGAAAGTGAAAGACACATATCATATCATATCACTTATAGGTGTTACCTAAAAATGGATACCAGGGCAGACATTTCCACGGAGAAGGGCAATCACAGATTCATTAAACACACTTATGGTTCACCAATGGAAAGGTGTGTGGATAGGTTTCATTACGATATCGGGGTTAACAGACATATACAAACACAGGTGACATATATAATCACCAAAGACCTACGGAATACCAAGAGAAGACTGCTCAACATTCTGTCATAAGGTACCTGGGAAAAGGATCCCAGGGAGAACAGACATCTGTATATGTGTAAAAGAACCACATCTTCGACACCTACAATAAGCCAAAGATTGTAATCAAACTTGCTGTAATAAAAAATAAAAATTTAAATTAAAAATACGAACAAGAAGTAGGGAGACAAACTTGAGGGGCTTTCTCCTGGCACATTCCATTCTAAATTCCAATCTAGAACACGACTTCCATTGAGGCTCTGCTGCCCTAGTAACCAGATTTGGTAAGGGAGAACTGCTGCCACCTTGTGGCCGTTTCACACAACAGCAGCTTTAATCCCAGCGCTAATGGTCAGTGGATATTCAAAATCATTGCAGGCCTGTAAATGACACCTGCCCTGAAAACAAATCCTGGGGTCACATATCGACCCAAAAATTCAAAGGACGTCCATATTTCAAAACGACCGTTTCAAAAGGCATATTTTATGTACATTAGTGTTCTGCTTCTTTGTCTTTCTTTCTTTTTTGGTTAAAAAGACGGGAATGGAAAAAGGCATCCCTCAGACTGGGCGAAAATCGTTGCAAACGAATCAATGGACAAAAGTTTAATCTCCAATATATATAAACAGCTCATGCAGCTTAATATTAAAAAAACAAACAACCCAATACAAAAATGGGCAGAAGATCTAAAGAGACGTTTCTTCAAAGAAGACACAGAGATGGCCAAGATGCACATGAAAAGCTGCTCAACAGCACTAATTATTAGAGAAATGCAAATCAAAACTACAATGAGGTATCACCTCACACCTGTTAGGATCGGCATCATCAGAAAATCTACAAACAACAAATTCTGGGGAGGGTGTGGACAAACGGAGCCCTCTTCCACTATTGGTGGGAATGTAAATTGATACAGTCACTATGGAGAACACTATGGAGTTTCCTTTAAAAAACTAGAAATAGAATTACCATCTGATCCAGCAATCCCACTTCTGGGCATATACCCAGAGAAAACCAGAAATCAAAAAGGCACATTCACCACAATGTTCATAGCAGCACTATTTACAATAGCCAGGTAATGGAAGCAACCTAAATGCCCACAGACAGATGAATGGATACAGATGGGGTACATATATAAAATGGAATATTACTCGGCCACAAAAAGGAATGAAAGTGGGTCATTTGTAGAGACATCGATGGATCTAGAGACTGTCATACAGAATGAAGTAAGTCAGAAAGAGGAAATCAAATATTGTATATTAATGCATATATGTGGAACCTAAAAAATGGTACAGACGAACTGGTTTGCAGGGAAGAAATAGAGACGCAGAGGTCGAGAACAAACGTATGGACACCAAGTGTGGGAAGCCATGGGGTGGTGGTGGTGGGATGAGTTGGGAGATTCGGGTTGACCTGTATACATGTATATGCATAAAATACATAACTAATAATAACCTGCTGTATAAAAAAAGTAAATAAAATTAAATTTCAAAATTTTAAAAAATAAAATTTAAAAATAAAACAGAAAAAATTTATTCCCTTCACACAGATGTATTTATAGGAATGAATTATTTCCATGCTTATATCTATAAATACATAAAAGAGGAATAAAATCTAACTTGAACCATAAACGAAAAAAAACCTGAACCCACCAGTTATACAGAGGAAAACCCTATCAGGGCACTTTCTCCAGCGGTAAACAATTCTGAAGTTGGTCAGAGGTGGGGAATCATCTCCCATCCAGCCAGGAACCCACCCCCCACGCAAGAAGCGTCCTCATTGCAAAGCTGGGAGACCGTGCCGAGGCATCTCTGAATAAAGGTGAGCTGAGCCCCAGGCCAGCTGCTGCTGAACTGTTCCCACCCTTCCCAGGTAAAACACCTGAATATGTACAAGGGCTTGAAAGCCTAGAGGAAGGGCCATGGAGCACACTAGCGAAAGCACGCAGGCCAAGTTGGAGACTGCAGGCCAGCCAGGGTGGTCCTGGCCCCGTGCGCTCTTCCGGAAGCTTTCCATTGTCCTGCCTGAGATACCCCTCCTGTCCCGGCCCCCACTGCGTTTTTCCTTCCTCACCTCTGTCAGGAGAGAAATTCCAGTGGAAGGTATGGGTGACACATCCTCTTCTTTACAGGTGGCAGCCTGGCAACTCCTGCAGAAAGGCCAGCAGTGCCCCACTCACACCGGGCCACCAACAAAGCTGTGGCCCCTCATTCCCTCCCACCAGCTCAGCCCCGAGACTGCTGACGGGGCAGAGAATATGGAGTCAGGCACAGCTTCAGGGGCTATTGCTGACTGGAGCGCTGTTTATATTGACCTCAACCAGGCACACCTGGGGAGGGCCGGCCGGCAGGGTAAGGCTGCCCAGGTCAGCTAATCCACAACCCTCAGGGAATCACATTGTTGAAAATGGACCTCGCTAAGGCAGAATAGAAGCCAAGGAAAATAAGGACACAATGCCATTTGCAGCACCGTAGATGAGTCTAGAGGTAATCACGTGACTTGTAGTAAGTCAGAAAGTGAAAGACACATATCATATCATATCACTTATAGGTGTTACCTAAAAATGGATACCAGGGCAGACATTTCCACGGAGAAGGGCAATCACAGATTCATTAAACACACTTATGGTTCACCAATGGAAAGGTGTGTGGATAGGTTTCATTACGATATCGGGGTTAACAGACATATACAAACACAGGTGACATATATAATCACCAAAGACCTACGGAATACCAAGAGAAGACTGCTCAACATTCTGTCATAAGGTACCTGGGAAAAGGATCCCAGGGAGAACAGACATCTGTATATGTGTAAAAGAACCACATCTTCGACACCTACAATAAGCCAAAGATTGTAATCAAACTTGCTGTAATAAAAAATAAAAATTTAAATTAAAAATACGAACAAGAAGTAGGGAGACAAACTTGAGGGGCTTTCTCCTGGCACATTCCATTCTAAATTCCAATCTAGAACACGACTTCCATTGAGGCTCTGCTGCCCTAGTAACCAGATTTGGTAAGGGAGAACTGCTGCCACCTTGTGGCCGTTTCACACAACAGCAGCTTTAATCCCAGCGCTAATGGTCAGTGGATATTCAAAATCATTGCAGGCCTGTAAATGACACCTGCCCTGAAAACAAATCCTGGGGTCACATATCGACCCAAAAATTCAAAGGACGTCCATATTTCAAAACGACCGTTTCAAAAGGCATATTTTATGTACATTAGTGTTCTGCTTCTTTGTCTTTCTTTCTTTTTTGGTTAAAAAGACGGGAATGGAAAAAGGCATCCCTCAGACTGGGCGAAAATCGTTGCAAACGAATCAATGGACAAAAGTTTAATCTCCAATATATATAAACAGCTCATGCAGCTTAATATTAAAAAAACAAACAACCCAATACAAAAATGGGCAGAAGATCTAAAGAGACGTTTCTTCAAAGAAGACACAGAGATGGCCAAGATGCACATGAAAAGCTGCTCAACAGCACTAATTATTAGAGAAATGCAAATCAAAACTACAATGAGGTATCACCTCACACCTGTTAGGATCGGCATCATCAGAAAATCTACAAACAACAAATTCTGGGGAGGGTGTGGACAAACGGAGCCCTCTTCCACTATTGGTGGGAATGTAAATTGATACAGTCACTATGGAGAACACTATGGAGTTTCCTTTAAAAAACTAGAAATAGAATTACCATCTGATCCAGCAATCCCACTTCTGGGCATATACCCAGAGAAAACCAGAAATCAAAAAGGCACATTCACCACAATGTTCATAGCAGCACTATTTACAATAGCCAGGTAATGGAAGCAACCTAAATGCCCACAGACAGATGAATGGATACAGATGGGGTACATATATAAAATGGAATATTACTCGGCCACAAAAAGGAATGAAAGTGGGTCATTTGTAGAGACATCGATGGATCTAGAGACTGTCATACAGAATGAAGTAAGTCAGAAAGAGGAAATCAAATATTGTATATTAATGCATATATGTGGAACCTAAAAAATGGTACAGACGAACTGGTTTGCAGGGAAGAAATAGAGACGCAGAGGTCGAGAACAAACGTATGGACACCAAGTGTGGGAAGCCATGGGGTGGTGGTGGTGGGATGAGTTGGGAGATTCGGGTTGACCTGTATACATGTATATGCATAAAATACATAACTAATAATAACCTGCTGTATAAAAAAGTAAATAAAATTAAATTTCAAAATTTTAAAAAATAAAATTTAAAAATAAAACAGAAAAAATTTATTCCCTTCACACAGATGTATTTATAGGAATGAATTATTTCCATGCTTATATCTATAAATACATAAAAGAGGAATAAAATCTAACTTGAACCATAAACGAAAAAAAACCTGAACCCACCAGTTATACAGAGGAAAACCCTATCAGGGCACTTTCTCCAGCGGTAAACAATTCTGAAGTTGGTCAGAGGTGGGGAATCATCTCCCATCCAGCCAGGAACCCACCCCCCACGCAAGAAGCGTCCTCATTGCAAAGCTGGGAGACCGTGCCGAGGCATCTCTGAATAAAGGTGAGCTGAGCCCCAGGCCAGCTGCTGCTGAACTGTTCCCACCCTTCCCAGGTAAAACACCTGAATATGTACAAGGGCTTGAAAGCCTAGAGGAAGGGCCATGGAGCACACTAGCGAAAGCACGCAGGCCAAGTTGGTGACTGCAGGCCAGCCAGGGTGGTCCTGGCCCCGTGCGCTCTTCCGGAAGCTTTCCATTGTCCTGCCTGAGATACCCCTCCTGTCCCGGCCCCCACTGCGTTTTTCCTTCCTCACCTCTGTCAGGAGAGAAATTCCAGTGGAAGGTATGGGTGACACATCCTCTTCTTTACAGGTGGCAGCCTGGCAACTCCTGCAGAAAGGCCAGCAGTGCCCCACTCACACCGGGCCACCAACAAAGCTGTGGCCCCTCATTCCCTCCCACCAGCTCAGCCCCGAGACTGCTGACGGGGCAGAGAATATGGAGTCAGGCACAGCTTCAGGGGCTATTGCTGACTGGAGCGCTGTTTATATTGACCTCAACCAGGCACACCTGGGGAGGGCCGGCCGGCAGGGTAAGGCTGCCCAGGTCAGCTAATCCACAACCCTCAGGGAATCACATTGTTGAAAATGGACCTCGCTAAGGCAGAATAGAAGCCAAGGAAAATAAGGACACAATGCCATTTGCAGCACCGTAGATGAGTCTAGAGGTAATCACGTGACTTGTAGTAAGTCAGAAAGTGAAAGACACATATCATATCATATCACTTATAGGTGTTACCTAAAAATGGATACCAGGGCAGACATTTCCACGGAGAAGGGCAATCACAGATTCATTAAACACACTTATGGTTCACCAATGGAAAGGTGTGTGGATAGGTTTCATTACGATATCGGGGTTAACAGACATATACAAACACAGGTGACATATATAATCACCAAAGACCTACGGAATACCAAGAGAAGACTGCTCAACATTCTGTCATAAGGTACCTGGGAAAAGGATCCCAGGGAGAACAGACATCTGTATATGTGTAAAAGAACCACATCTTCGACACCTACAATAAGCCAAAGATTGTAATCAAACTTGCTGTAATAAAAAATAAAAATTTAAATTAAAAATACGAACAAGAAGTAGGGAGACAAACTTGAGGGGCTTTCTCCTGGCACATTCCATTCTAAATTCCAATCTAGAACACGACTTCCATTGAGGCTCTGCTGCCCTAGTAACCAGATTTGGTAAGGGAGAACTGCTGCCACCTTGTGGCCGTTTCACACAACAGCAGCTTTAATCCCAGCGCGGTCAGTGGATATTCAAAATCATTGCAGGCCTGTAAATGACACCTGCCCTGAAAACAAATCCTGGGGTCACATATCGACCCAAAAATTCAAAGGACGTCCATATTTCAAAACGACCGTTTCAAAAGGCATATTTTATGTACATTAGTGTTCTGCTTCTTTGTCTTTCTTTCTTTTTTGGTTAAAAAGACGGGAATGGAAAAAGGCATCCCTCAGACTGGGCGAAAATCGTTGCAAACGAATCAATGGACAAAAGTTTAATCTCCAATATATATAAACAGCTCATGCAGCTTAATATTAAAAAAACAAACAACCCAATACAAAAATGGGCAGAAGATCTAAAGAGACGTTTCTTCAAAGAAGACACAGAGATGGCCAAGATGCACATGAAAAGCTGCTCAACAGCACTAATTATTAGAGAAATGCAAATCAAAACTACAATGAGGTATCACCTCACACCTGTTAGGATCGGCATCATCAGAAAATCTACAAACAACAAATTCTGGGGAGGGTGTGGACAAACGGAGCCCTCTTCCACTATTGGTGGGAATGTAAATTGATACAGTCACTATGGAGAACACTATGGAGTTTCCTTTAAAAAACTAGAAATAGAATTACCATCTGATCCAGCAATCCCACTTCTGGGCATATACCCAGAGAAAACCAGAAATCAAAAAGGCACATTCACCACAATGTTCATAGCAGCACTATTTACAATAGCCAGGTAATGGAAGCAACCTAAATGCCCACAGACAGATGAATGGATACAGATGGGGTACATATATAAAATGGAATATTACTCGGCCACAAAAAGGAATGAAAGTGGGTCATTTGTAGAGACATCGATGGATCTAGAGACTGTCATACAGAATGAAGTAAGTCAGAAAGAGGAAATCAAATATTGTATATTAATGCATATATGTGGAACCTAAAAAATGGTACAGACGAACTGGTTTGCAGGGAAGAAATAGAGACGCAGAGGTCGAGAACAAACGTATGGACACCAAGTGTGGGAAGCCATGGGGTGGTGGTGGTGGGATGAGTTGGGAGATTCGGGTTGACCTGTATACATGTATATGCATAAAATACATAACTAATAATAACCTGCTGTATAAAAAAAGTAAATAAAATTAAATTTCAAAATTTTAAAAAATAAAATTTAAAAATAAAACAGAAAAAATTTATTCCCTTCACACAGATGTATTTATAGGAATGAATTATTTCCATGCTTATATCTATAAATACATAAAAGAGGAATAAAATCTAACTTGAACCATAAACGAAAAAAAACCTGAACCCACCAGTTATACAGAGGAAAACCCTATCAGGGCACTTTCTCCAGCGGTAAACAATTCTGAAGTTGGTCAGAGGTGGGGAATCATCTCCCATCCAGCCAGGAACCCACCCCCCACGCAAGAAGCGTCCTCATTGCAAAGCTGGGAGACCGTGCCGAGGCATCTCTGAATAAAGGTGAGCTGAGCCCCAGGCCAGCTGCTGCTGAACTGTTCCCACCCTTCCCAGGTAAAACACCTGAATATGTACAAGGGCTTGAAAGCCTAGAGGAAGGGCCATGGAGCACACTAGCGAAAGCACGCAGGCCAAGTTGGTGACTGCAGGCCAGCCAGGGTGGTCCTGGCCCCGTGCGCTCTTCCGGAAGCTTTCCATTGTCCTGCCTGAGATACCCCTCCTGTCCCGGCCCCCACTGCGTTTTTCCTTCCTCACCTCTGTCAGGAGAGAAATTCCAGTGGAAGGTATGGGTGACACATCCTCTTCTTTACAGGTGGCAGCCTGGCAACTCCTGCAGAAAGGCCAGCAGTGCCCCACTCACACCGGGCCACCAACAAAGCTGTGGCCCCTCATTCCCTCCCACCAGCTCAGCCCCGAGACTGCTGACGGGGCAGAGAATATGGAGTCAGGCACAGCTTCAGGGGCTATTGCTGACTGGAGCGCTGTTTATATTGACCTCAACCAGGCACACCTGGGGAGGGCCGGCCGGCAGGGTAAGGCTGCCCAGGTCAGCTAATCCACAACCCTCAGGGAATCACATTGTTGAAAATGGACCTCGCTAAGGCAGAATAGAAGCCAAGGAAAATAAGGACACAATGCCATTTGCAGCACCGTAGATGAGTCTAGAGGTAATCACGTGACTTGTAGTAAGTCAGAAAGTGAAAGACACATATCATATCATATCACTTATAGGTGTTACCTAAAAATGGATACCAGGGCAGACATTTCCACGGAGAAGGGCAATCACAGATTCATTAAACACACTTATGGTTCACCAATGGAAAGGTGTGTGGATAGGTTTCATTACGATATCGGGGTTAACAGACATATACAAACACAGGTGACATATATAATCACCAAAGACCTACGGAATACCAAGAGAAGACTGCTCAACATTCTGTCATAAGGTACCTGGGAAAAGGATCCCAGGGAGAACAGACATCTGTATATGTGTAAAAGAACCACATCTTCGACACCTACAATAAGCCAAAGATTGTAATCAAACTTGCTGTAATAAAAAATAAAAATTTAAATTAAAAATACGAACAAGAAGTAGGGAGACAAACTTGAGGGGCTTTCTCCTGGCACATTCCATTCTAAATTCCAATCTAGAACAGGACTTCCATTGAGGCTCTGCTGCCCTAGTAACCAGATTTGGTAAGGGAGAACTGCTGCCACCTTGTGGCCGTTTCACACAACAGCAGCTTTAATCCCAGCGCTAATGGTCAGTGGATATTCAAAATCATTGCAGGCCTGTAAATGACACCTGCCCTGAAAACAAATCCTGGGGTCACATATCGACCCAAAAATTCAAAGGACGTCCATATTTCAAAACGACCGTTTCAAAAGGCATATTTTATGTACATTAGTGTTCTGCTTCTTTGTCTTTCTTTCTTTTTTGGTTAAAAAGACGGGAATGGAAAAAGGCATCCCTCAGACTGGGCGAAAATCGTTGCAAACGAATCAATGGACAAAAGTTTAATCTCCAATATATATAAACAGCTCATGCAGCTTAATATTAAAAAAACAAACAACCCAATACAAAAATGGGCAGAAGATCTAAAGAGACGTTTCTTCAAAGAAGACACAGAGATGGCCAAGATGCACATGAAAAGCTGCTCAACAGCACTAATTATTAGAGAAATGCAAATCAAAACTACAATGAGGTATCACCTCACACCTGTTAGGATCGGCATCATCAGAAAATCTACAAACAACAAATTCTGGGGAGGGTGTGGACAAACGGAGCCCTCTTCCACTATTGGTGGGAATGTAAATTGATACAGTCACTATGGAGAACACTATGGAGTTTCCTTTAAAAAACTAGAAATAGAATTACCATCTGATCCAGCAATCCCACTTCTGGGCATATACCCAGAGAAAACCAGAAATCAAAAAGGCACATTCACCACAATGTTCATAGCAGCACTATTTACAATAGCCAGGTAATGGAAGCAACCTAAATGCCCACAGACAGATGAATGGATACAGATGGGGTACATATATAAAATGGAATATTACTCGGCCACAAAAAGGAATGAAAGTGGGTCATTTGTAGAGACATCGATGGATCTAGAGACTGTCATACAGAATGAAGTAAGTCAGAAAGAGGAAATCAAATATTGTATATTAATGCATATATGTGGAACCTAAAAAATGGTACAGACGAACTGGTTTGCAGGGAAGAAATAGAGACGCAGAGGTCGAGAACAAACGTATGGACACCAAGTGTGGGAAGCCATGGGGTGGTGGTGGTGGGATGAGTTGGGAGATTCGGGTTGACCTGTATACATGTATATGCATAAAATACATAACTAATAATAACCTGCTGTATAAAAAAAGTAAATAAAATTAAATTTCAAAATTTTAAAAAATAAAATTTAAAAATAAAACAGAAAAAATTTATTCCCTTCACACAGATGTATTTATAGGAATGAATTATTTCCATGCTTATATCTATAAATACATAAAAGAGGAATAAAATCTAACTTGAACCATAAACGAAAAAAAACCTGAACCCACCAGTTATACAGAGGAAAACCCTATCAGGGCACTTTCTCCAGCGGTAAACAATTCTGAAGTTGGTCAGAGGTGGGGAATCATCTCCCATCCAGCCAGGAACCCACCCCCCACGCAAGAAGCGTCCTCATTGCAAAGCTGGGAGACCTTGCCGAGGCATCTCTGAATAAAGGTGAGCTGAGCCCCAGGCCAGCTGCTGCTGAACTGTTCCCACCCTTCCCAGGTAAAACACCTGAATATGTACAAGGGCTTGAAAGCCTAGAGGAAGGGCCATGGAGCACACTAGCGAAAGCACGCAGGCCAAGTTGGTGACTGCAGGCCAGCCAGGGTGGTCCTGGCCCCGTGCGCTCTTCCGGAAGCTTTCCATTGTCCTGCCTGAGATACCCCTCCTGTCCCGGCCCCCACTGCGTTTTTCCTTCCTCACCTCTGTCAGGAGAGAAATTCCAGTGGAAGGTATGGGTGACACATCCTCTTCTTTACAGGTGGCAGCCTGGCAACTCCTGCAGAAAGGCCAGCAGTGCCCCACTCACACCGGGCCACCAACAAAGCTGTGGCCCCTCATTCCCTCCCACCAGCTCAGCCCCGAGACTGCTGACGGGGCAGAGAATATGGAGTCAGGCACAGCTTCAGGGGCTATTGCTGACTGGAGCGCTGTTTATATTGACCTCAACCAGGCACACCTGGGGAGGGCCGGCCGGCAGGGTAAGGCTGCCCAGGTCAGCTAATCCACAACCCTCAGGGAATCACATTGTTGAAAATGGACCTCGCTAAGGCAGAATAGAAGCCAAGGAAAATAAGGACACAATGCCATTTGCAGCACCGTAGATGAGTCTAGAGGTAATCACGTGACTTGTAGTAAGTCAGAAAGTGAAAGACACATATCATATCATATCACTTATAGGTGTTACCTAAAAATGGATACCAGGGCAGACATTTCCACGGAGAAGGGCAATCACAGATTCATTAAACACACTTATGGTTCACCAATGGAAAGGTGTGTGGATAGGTTTCATTACGATATCGGGGTTAACAGACATATACAAACACAGGTGACATATATAATCACCAAAGACCTACGGAATACCAAGAGAAGACTGCTCAACATTCTGTCATAAGGTACCTGGGAAAAGGATCCCAGGGAGAACAGACATCTGTATATGTGTAAAAGAACCACATCTTCGACACCTACAATAAGCCAAAGATTGTAATCAAACTTGCTGTAATAAAAAATAAAAATTTAAATTAAAAATACGAACAAGAAGTAGGGAGACAAACTTGAGGGGCTTTCTCCTGGCACATTCCATTCTAAATTCCAATCTAGAACACGACTTCCATTGAGGCTCTGCTGCCCTAGTAACCAGATTTGGTAAGGGAGAACTGCTGCCACCTTGTGGCCGTTTCACACAACAGCAGCTTTAATCCCAGCGCTAATGGTCAGTGGATATTCAAAATCATTGCAGGCCTGTAAATGACACCTGCCCTGAAAACAAATCCTGGGGTCACATATCGACCCAAAAATTCAAAGGACGTCCATATTTCAAAACGACCGTTTCAAAAGGCATATTTTATGTACATTAGTGTTCTGCTTCTTTGTCTTTCTTTCTTTTTTGGTTAAAAAGACGGGAATGGAAAAAGGCATCCCTCAGACTGGGCGAAAATCGTTGCAAACGAATCAATGGACAAAAGTTTAATCTCCAATATATATAAACAGCTCATGCAGCTTAATATTAAAAAAACAAACAACCCAATACAAAAATGGGCAGAAGATCTAAAGAGACGTTTCTTCAAAGAAGACACAGAGATGGCCAAGATGCACATGAAAAGCTGCTCAACAGCACTAATTATTAGAGAAATGCAAATCAAAACTACAATGAGGTATCACCTCACACCTGTTAGGATCGGCATCATCAGAAAATCTACAAACAACAAATTCTGGGGAGGGTGTGGACAAACGGAGCCCTCTTCCACTATTGGTGGGAATGTAAATTGATACAGTCACTATGGAGAACACTATGGAGTTTCCTTTAAAAAACTAGAAATAGAATTACCATCTGATCCAGCAATCCCACTTCTGGGCATATACCCAGAGAAAACCAGAAATCAAAAAGGCACATTCACCACAATGTTCATAGCAGCACTATTTACAATAGCCAGGTAATGGAAGCAACCTAAATGCCCACAGACAGATGAATGGATACAGATGGGGTACATATATAAAATGGAATATTACTCGGCCACAAAAAGGAATGAAAGTGGGTCATTTGTAGAGACATCGATGGATCTAGAGACTGTCATACAGAATGAAGTAAGTCAGAAAGAGGAAATCAAATATTGTATATTAATGCATATATGTGGAACCTAAAAAATGGTACAGACGAACTGGTTTGCAGGGAAGAAATAGAGACGCAGAGGTCGAGAACAAACGTATGGACACCAAGTGTGGGAAGCCATGGGGTGGTGGTGGTGGGATGAGTTGGGAGATTCGGGTTGACCTGTATACATGTATATGCATAAAATACATAACTAATAATAACCTGCTGTATAAAAAAAGTAAATAAAATTAAATTTCAAAATTTTAAAAAATAAAATTTAAAAATAAAACAGAAAAAAATTATTCCCTTCACACAGATGTATTTATAGGAATGAATTATTTCCATGCTTATATCTATAAATACATAAAAGAGGAATAAAATCTAACTTGAACCATAAACGAAAAAAAACCTGAACCCACCAGTTATACAGAGGAAAACCCTATCAGGGCACTTTCTCCAGCGGTAAACAATTCTGAAGTTGGTCAGAGGTGGGGAATCATCTCCCATCCAGCCAGGAACCCACCCCCCACGCAAGAAGCGTCCTCATTGCAAAGCTGGGAGACCGTGCCGAGGCATCTCTGAATAAAGGTGAGCTGAGCCCCAGGCCAGCTGCTGCTGAACTGTTCCCACCCTTCCCAGGTAAAACACCTGAATATGTACAAGGGCTTGAAAGCCTAGAGGAAGGGCCATGGAGCACACTAGCGAAAGCACGCAGGCCAAGTTGGTGACTGCAGGCCAGCCAGGGTGGTCCTGGCCCCGTGCGCTCTTCCGGAAGCTTTCCATTGTCCTGCCTGAGATACCCCTCCTGTCCCGGCCCCCACTGCGTTTTTCCTTCCTCACCTCTGTCAGGAGAGAAATTCCAGTGGAAGGTATGGGTGACACATCCTCTTCTTTACAGGTGGCAGCCTGGCAACTCCTGCAGAAAGGCCAGCAGTGCCCCACTCACACCGGGCCACCAACAAAGCTGTGGCCCCTCATTCCCTCCCACCAGCTCAGCCCCGAGACTGCTGACGGGGCAGAGAATATGGAGTCAGGCACAGCTTCAGGGGCTATTGCTGACTGGAGCGCTGTTTATATTGACCTCAACCAGGCACACATGGGGAGGGCCGGCCGGCAGGGTAAGGCTGCCCAGGTCAGCTAATCCACAACCCTCAGGGAATCACATTGTTGAAAATGGACCTCGCTAAGGCAGAATAGAAGCCAAGGAAAATAAGGACACAATGCCATTTGCAGCACCGTAGATGAGTCTAGAGGTAATCACGTGACTTGTAGTAAGTCAGAAAGTGAAAGACACATATCATATCATATCACTTATAGGTGTTACCTAAAAATGGATACCAGGGCAGACATTTCCACGGAGAAGGGCAATCACAGATTCATTAAACACACTTATGGTTCACCAATGGAAAGGTGTGTGGATAGGTTTCATTACGATATCGGGGTTAACAGACATATACAAACACAGGTGACATATATAATCACCAAAGACCTACGGAATACCAAGAGAAGACTGCTCAACATTCTGTCATAAGGTACCTGGGAAAAGGATCCCAGGGAGAACAGACATCTGTATATGTGTAAAAGAACCACATCTTCGACACCTACAATAAGCCAAAGATTGTAATCAAACTTGCTGTAATAAAAAATAAAAATTTAAATTAAAAATACGAACAAGAAGTAGGGAGACAAACTTGAGGGGCTTTCTCCTGGCACATTCCATTCTAAATTCCAATCTAGAACACGACTTCCATTGAGGCTCTGCTGCCCTAGTAACCAGATTTGGTAAGGGAGAACTGCTGCCACCTTGTGGCCGTTTCACACAACAGCAGCTTTAATCCCAGCGCTAATGGTCAGTGGATATTCAAAATCATTGCAGGCCTGTAAATGACACCTGCCCTGAAAACAAATCCTGGGGTCACATATCGACCCAAAAATTCAAAGGACGTCCATATTTCAAAACGACCGTTTCAAAAGGCATATTTTATGTACATTAGTGTTCTGCTTCTTTGTCTTTCTTTCTTTTTTGGTTAAAAAGACGGGAATGGAAAAAGGCATCCCTCAGACTGGGCGAAAATCGTTGCAAACGAATCAATGGACAAAAGTTTAATCTCCAATATATATAAACAGCTCATGCAGCTTAATATTAAAAAAACAAACAACCCAATACAAAAATGGGCAGAAGATCTAAAGAGACGTTTCTTCAAAGAAGACACAGAGATGGCCAAGATGCACATGAAAAGCTGCTCAACAGCACTAATTATTAGAGAAATGCAAATCAAAACTACAATGAGGTATCACCTCACACCTGTTAGGATCGGCATCATCAGAAAATCTACAAACAACAAATTCTGGGGAGGGTGTGGACAAACGGAGCCCTCTTCCACTATTGGTGGGAATGTAAATTGATACAGTCACTATGGAGAACACTATGGAGTTTCCTTTAAAAAACTAGAAATAGAATTACCATCTGATCCAGCAATCCCACTTCTGGGCATATACCCAGAGAAAACCAGAAATCAAAAAGGCACATTCACCACAATGTTCATAGCAGCACTATTTACAATAGCCAGGTAATGGAAGCAACCTAAATGCCCACAGACAGATGAATGGATACAGATGGGGTACATATATAAAATGGAATATTACTCGGCCACAAAAAGGAATGAAAGTGGGTCATTTGTAGAGACATCGATGGATCTAGAGACTGTCATACAGAATGAAGTAAGTCAGAAAGAGGAAATCAAATATTGTATATTAATGCATATATGTGGAACCTAAAAAATGGTACAGACGAACTGGTTTGCAGGGAAGAAATAGAGACGCAGAGGTCGAGAACAAACGTATGGACACCAAGTGTGGGAAGCCATGGGGTGGTGGTGGTGGGATGAGTTGGGAGATTCGGGTTGACCTGTATACATGTATATGCATAAAATACATAATAATAACCTGCTGTATAAAAAAAGTAAATAAAATTAAATTTCAAAATTTTAAAAAATAAAATTTAAAAATAAAACAGAAAAAATTTATTCCCTTCACACAGATGTATTTATAGGAATGAATTATTTCCATGCTTATATCTATAAATACATAAAAGAGGAATAAAATCTAACTTGAACCATAAACGAAAAAAAACCTGAACCCACCAGTTATACAGAGGAAAACCCTATCAGGGCACTTTCTCCAGCGGTAAACAATTCTGAAGTTGGTCAGAGGTGGGGAATCATCTCCCATCCAGCCAGGAACCCACCCCCCACGCAAGAAGCGTCCTCATTGCAAAGCTGGGAGACCGTGCCGAGGCATCTCTGAATAAAGGTGAGCTGAGCCCCAGGCCAGCTGCTGCTGAACTGTTCCCACCCTTCCCAGGTAAAACACCTGAATATGTACAAGGGCTTGAAAGCCTAGAGGAAGGGCCATGGAGCACACTAGCGAAAGCACGCAGGCCAAGTTGGTGACTGCAGGCCAGCCAGGGTGGTCCTGGCCCCGTGCGCTCTTCCGGAAGCTTTCCATTGTCCTGCCTGAGATACCCCTCCTGTCCCGGCCCCCACTGCGTTTTTCCTTCCTCACCTCTGTCAGGAGAGAAATTCCAGTGGAAGGTATGGGTGACACATCCTCTTCTTTACAGGTGGCAGCCTGGCAACTCCTGCAGAAAGGCCAGCAGTGCCCCACTCACACCGGGCCACCAACAAAGCTGTGGCCCCTCATTCCCTCCCACCAGCTCAGCCCCGAGACTGCTGACGGGGCAGAGAATATGGAGTCAGGCACAGCTTCAGGGGCTATTGCTGACTGGAGCGCTGTTTATATTGACCTCAACCAGGCACACCTGGGGAGGGCCGGCCGGCAGGGTAAGGCTGCCCAGGTCAGCTAATCCACAACCCTCAGGGAATCACATTGTTGAAAATGGACCTCGCTAAGGCAGAATAGAAGCCAAGGAAAATAAGGACACAATGCCATTTGCAGCACCGTAGATGAGTCTAGAGGTAATCACGTGACTTGTAGTAAGTCAGAAAGTGAAAGACACATATCATATCATATCACTTATAGGTGTTACCTAAAAATGGATACCAGGGCAGATATTTCCACGGAGAAGGGCAATCACAGATTCATTAAACACACTTATGGTTCACCAATGGAAAGGTGTGTGGATTGGTTTCATTACGATATCGGGGTTAACAGACATATACAAACACAGGTGACATATATAATCACCAAAGACCTACGGAATACCAAGAGAAGACTGCTCAACATTCTGTCATAAGGTACCTGGGAAAAGGATCCCAGGGAGAACAGACATCTGTATATGTGTAAAAGAACCACATCTTCGACACCTACAATAAGCCAAAGATTGTAATCAAACTTGCTGTAATAAAAAATAAAAATTTAAATTAAAAATACGAACAAGAAGTAGGGAGACAAACTTGAGGGGCTTTCTCCTGGCACATTCCATTCTAAATTCCAATCTAGAACACGACTTCCATTGAGGCTCTGCTGCCCTAGTAACCAGATTTGGTAAGGGAGAACTGCTGCCACCTTGTGGCCGTTTCACACAACAGCAGCTTTAATCCCAGCGCTAATGGTCAGTGGATATTCAAAATCATTGCAGGCCTGTAAATGACACCTGCCCTGAAAACAAATCCTGGGGTCACATATCGACCCAAAAATTCAAAGGACGTCCATATTTCAAAACGACCGTTTCAAAAGGCATATTTTATGTACATTAGTGTTCTGCTTCTTTGTCTTTCTTTCTTTTTTGGTTAAAAAGACGGGAATGGAAAAAGGCATCCCTCAGACTGGGCGAAAATCGTTGCAAACGAATCAATGGACAAAAGTTTAATCTCCAATATATATAAACAGCTCATGCAGCTTAATATTAAAAAAACAAACAACCCAATACAAAAATGGGCAGAAGATCTAAAGAGACGTTTCTTCAAAGAAGACACAGAGATGGCCAAGATGCACATGAAAAGCTGCTCAACAGCACTAATTATTAGAGAAATGCAAATCAAAACTACAATGAGGTATCACCTCACACCTGTTAGGATCGGCATCATCAGAAAATCTACAAACAACAAATTCTGGGGAGGGTGTGGACAAACGGAGCCCTCTTCCACTATTGGTGGGAATGTAAATTGATACAGTCACTATGGAGAACACTATGGAGTTTCCTTTAAAAAACTAGAAATAGAATTACCATCTGATCCAGCAATCCCACTTCTGGGCATATACCCAGAGAAAACCAGAAATCAAAAAGGCACATTCACCACAATGTTCATAGCAGCACTATTTACAATAGCCAGGTAATGGAAGCAACCTAAATGCCCACAGACAGATGAATGGATACAGATGGGGTACATATATAAAATGGAATATTACTCGGCCACAAAAAGGAATGAAAGTGGGTCATTTGTAGAGACATCGATGGATCTAGAGACTGTCATACAGAATGAAGTAAGTCAGAAAGAGGAAATCAAATATTGTATATTAATGCATATATGTGGAACCTAAAAAATGGTACAGACGAACTGGTTTGCAGGGAAGAAATAGAGACGCAGAGGTCGAGAACAAACGTATGGACACCAAGTGTGGGAAGCCATGGGGTGGTGGTGGTGGGATGAGTTGGGAGATTCGGGTTGACCTGTATACATGTATATGCATAAAATACATAACTAATAATAACCTGCTGTATAAAAAAAGTAAATAAAATTAAATTTCAAAATTTTAAAAAATAAAATTTAAAAATAAAACAGAAAAAATTTATTCCCTTCACACAGATATATTTATAGGAATGAATTATTTCCATGCTTATATCTATAAATACATAAAAGAGGAATAAAATCTAACTTGAACCATAAACGAAAAAAAACCTGAACCCACCAGTTATACAGAGGAAAACCCTATCAGGGCACTTTCTCCAGCGGTAAACAATTCTGAAGTTGGTCAGAGGTGGGGAATCATCTCCCATCCAGCCAGGAACCCACCCCCCACGCAAGAAGCGTCCTCATTGCAAAGCTGGGAGACCGTGCCGAGGCATCTCTGAATAAAGGTGAGCTGAGCCCCAGGCCAGCTGCTGCTGAACTGTTCCCACCCTTCCCAGGTAAAACACCTGAATATGTACAAGGGCTTGAAAGCCTAGAGGAAGGGCCATGGAGCACACTAGCGAAAGCACGCAGGCCAAGTTGGTGACTGCAGGCCAGCCAGGGTGGTCCTGGCCCCGTGCGCCCTTCCGGAAGCTTTCCATTGTCCTGCCTGCGATACCCCTCCTGTCCCGGCCCCCACTGCGTTTTTCCTTCCTCACCTCTGTCAGGAGAGAAATTCCAGTGGAAGGTATGGGTGACACATCCTCTTCTTTACAGGTGGCAGCCTGGCAACTCCTGCAGAAAGGCCAGCAGTGCCCCACTCACACCGGGCCACCAACAAAGCTGTGGCCCCTCATTCCCTCCCACCAGCTCAGCCCCGAGACTGCTGACGGGGCAGAGAATATGGAGTCAGGCACAGCTTCACGGGCTATTGCTGACTGGAGCGCTGTTTATATTGACCTCAACCAGGCACACCTGGGAAGGGCCGGCCGGCAGGGTAAAGCTGCCCAGGTCAGCTAATCCGCAACCCTCAGGGAATCACATTGTTGAAAATGGACCTCGCTAAGGCAGAATAGAAGCCAAGGAAAATAAGGACACAATGCCATTTGCAGCACCGTAGATGAGTCTAGAGGTAATCACGTGACTTGTAGTAAGTCAGAAAGTGAAAGACACATATCATATCATATCACTTATAGGTGTTACCTAAAAATGGATACCAGGGCAGATATTTCCACGGAGAAGGGCAATCACAGATTCATTAAACACACTTATGGTTCACCAATGGAAAGGTGTGTGGATTGGTTTCATTACGATATCGGTGTTAACAGACATATACAAACACAGGTGACATATATAATCACCAAAGACCTACGGAATACCAAGAGAAGACTGCTCAACATTCTGTCATAAGGTACCTGGGAAAAGGATCCCAGGGAGAACAGACATCTGTATATGTGTAAAAGAACCACATCTTCGACACCTACAATAAGCCAAAGATTGTAATCAAACTTGCTGTAATAAAAAATAAAAATTTAAATTAAAAATACGAACAAGAAGTAGGGAGACAAACTTGAGGGGCTTTCTCCTGGCACATTCCATTCTAAATTCCAATCTAGAACACGACTTCCATTGAGGCTCTGCTGCCCTAGTAACCAGATTTGGTAAGGGAGAACTGCTGCCACCTTGTGGCCGTTTCACACAACAGCAGCTTTAATCCCAGCGCTAATGGTCAGTGGATATTCAAAATCATTGCAGGCCTGTAAATGACACCTGCCCTGAAAACAAATCCTGGGGTCACATATCGACCCAAAAATTCAAAGGACGTCCATATTTCAAAACGACCGTTTCAAAAGGCATATTTTATGTACATTAGTGTTCTGCTTCTTTGTCTTTATTTCTTTTTTGGTTAAAAAGACGGGAATGGAAAAAGGCATCCCTCAGACTGGGCGAAAATCGTTGCAAACGAATCAATGGACAAAAGTTTAATCTCCAATATATATAAACAGCACATGCAGCTTAATATTAAAAAAACAAACAACCCAATACAAAAATGGGCAGAAGATCTAAAGAGACGTTTCTTCAAAGAAGACACAGAGATGGCCAAGATGCACATGAAAAGCTGCTCAACAGCACTAATTATTAGAGAAATGCAAATCAAAACTACAATGAGGTATCACCTCACACCTGTTAGGATCGGCATCATCAGAAAATCTACAAACAACAAATTCTGGGGAGGGTGTGGACAAACGGAGCCCTCTTCCACTATTGGTGGGAATGTAAATTGATACAGTCACTTCGGAGAACACTATGGAGTTTCCTTTAAAAAACTAGAAATAGAATTACCATCTGATCCAGCAATCCCACTTCTGGGCATATACCCAGAGAAAACCATAAATCAAAAAGGCACGGGCTTCCCTGGTGGCGCAGTGGTTGAGAGTCCGCCTGCCGATGCAGGGGACACGGGTTCGTGCCCCGGTCTGGGAGGATCCCACATGCCGCGGAGCGGCTGGGCCCGTGAGCCATGGCCGCTGAGCCTGCGCGTCCGGAGCCTGTGCTCCGCGGCGGGAGAGGCCACGACAGTGAGGGGCCCGCGTACCGCAAAAAAAAAAAAAAAAAAAAGGCACATTCACCACAATGTTCATAGCAGCACTATTTACAATAGCCAGGTAATGGAAGCAACCTAAATGCCCACAGACAGATGAATGGATACAGATGGGGTACATATATAAAATGGAATATTACTCGGCCACAAAAAGGAATGAAAGTGGGTCATTTGTAGAGACATCGATGGATCTAGAGACTGTCATACAGAATGAAGTAAGTCAGAAAGAGGAAATCAAATATTGTATATTAATGCATATATGTGGAACCTAAAAAATGGTACAGACGAACTGGTTTGCAGGGAAGAAATAGAGACGCAGAGGTCGAGAACAAACGTATGGACACCAAGTGTGGGAAGCCATGGGGTGGTGGTGGTGGGATGAGTTGGGAGATTCGGGTTGACCTGTATACATGTATATGCATAAAATACATAACTAATAATAACCTGCTGTATAAAAAAAGTAAATAAAATTAAATTTCAAAATTTTAAAAAATAAAATTTAAAAATAAAACAGAAAAAATTTATTCCCTTCACACAGATGTATTTATAGGAATGAATTATTTCCATGCTTATATCTATAAATACATAAAAGAGGAATAAAATCTAACTTGAACCATAAACGAAAAAAAACCTGAACCCACCAGTTATACAGAGGAAAACCCTATCAGGGCACTTTCTCCAGCGGTAAACAATTCTGAAGTTGGTCAGAGGTGGGGAATCATCTCCCATCCAGCCAGGAACCCACCCCCCACGCAAGAAGCGTCCTCATTGCAAAGCTGGGAGACCGTGCCGAGGCATCTCTGAATAAAGGTGAGCTGAGCCCCAGGCCAGCTGCTGCTGAACTGTTCCCACCCTTCCCAGGTAAAACACCTGAATATGTACGAGGGCTTGAAAGCCTAGAGGAAGGGCCATGGAGCACACTAGCGAAAGCACGCAGGCCAAGTTGGTGACTGCAGGCCAGCCAGGGTGGTCCTGGCCCCGTGCTCTCTTCCGGAAGCTTTCCATTGTCCTGCCTGAGATACCCCTCCTGTCCCGGCCCCCACTGCGTTTTTCCTTCCTCACCTCTGTCAGGAGAGAAATTCCAGTGGAAGGTATGGGTGACACATCCTCTTCTTTACAGGTGGCAGCCTGGCAACTCCTGCAGAAAGGCCAGCAGTGCCCCACTCACACCGGGCCACCAACAAAGCTGTGGCCCCTCATTCCCTCCCACCAGCTCAGCCCCGAGACTGCTGACGGGGCAGAGAATATGGAGTCAGGCACAGCTTCAGGGGCTATTGCTGACTGGAGCGCTGTTTATATTGACCTCAACCAGGCACACATGGGGAGGGCCGGCCGGCAGGGTAAGGCTGCCCAGGTCAGCTAATCCACAACCCTCAGGGAATCACATTGTTGAAAATGGACCTCGCTAAGGCAGAATAGAAGCCAAGGAAAATAAGGACACAATGCCATTTGCAGCACCGTAGATGAGTCTAGAGGTAATCACGTGACTTGTAGTAAGTCAGAAAGTGAAAGACACATATCATATCATATCACTTATAGGTGTTACCTAAAAATGGATACCAGGGCAGACATTTCCACGGAGAAGGGCAATCACAGATTCATTAAACACACTTATGGTTCACCAATGGAAAGGTGTGTGGATTGGTTTCATTACGATATCGGTGTTAACAAACATATACAAACACAGGTGACATATATAATCACCAAAGACCTACGGAATACCAAGAGAAGACTGCTCAACATTCTGTCATAACGTACCTGGGAAAAGGATCCCAGGGAGAACAGACATCTGTATATGTGTAAAAGAACCACATCTTCGACACCTACAATAAGCCAAAGATTGTAATCAAACTTGCTGTAATAAAAAATAAAAATTTAAATTAAAAATACGAACAAGAAGTAGGGAGACAAACTTGAGGGGCTTTCTCCTGGCACATTCCATTCTAAATTCCAATCTAGAACACGACTTCCATTGAGGCTCTGCTGCCCTAGTAACCAGATTTGGTAAGGGAGAACTGCTACCACCTTGTGGCCGTTTCACACAACAGCAGCTTTAATCCCAGCGCTAATGGTCAGTGGATATTCAAAATCATTGCAGGCCTGTAAATGACACCTGCCCTGAAAACAAATCCTGGGGTCACATATCGACCCAAAAATTCAAAGGCCGTCCATATTTCAAAACGACCGTTTCAAAAGGCATATTTTATGTACATTAGTGTTCTGCTTCTTTGTCTTTCTTTCTTTTTTGGTTAAAAAGACGGGAATGGAAAAAGGCATCCCTCAGACTGGGCGAAAATCGTTGCAAACGAATCAATGGACAAAACTTTAATCTCCAATATATATAAACAGCACATGCAGCTTAATATTAAAAAAACAAACAATCCAATACAAAAATGGGCAGAAGATCTAAAGAGACGTTTCTTCAAAGAAGACACAGAGATGGCCAAGATGCACATGAAAAGCTGCTCAACAGCACTAATTATTAGAGAAATGCAAGTCAAAACTACAATGAGGTATCACCTCACACCTGTTAGGATCGGCATCATCAGAAAATCTACAAACAACAAATTCTGGGGAGGGTGTGGACAAACGGAGCCCTCTTCCACTATTGGTGGGAATGTAAATTGATACAGTCACTATGGAGAACACTATGGAGTTTCCTTTAAAAAACTAGAAATAGAATTACCATCTGATCCAGCAATCCCACTTCTGGGCATATACCCAGAGAAAACCAGAAATCAAAAAGGCACATTCACCACAATGTTCATAGCAGCACTATTTACAATAGCCAGGTAATGGAAGCAACCTAAATGCCCACAGACAGATGAATGGATACAGATGGGGTACATATATAAAATGGAATATTACTCGGCCACAAAAAGGAATGAAAGTGGGTCATTTGTAGAGACATCGATGGATCTAGAGACTGTCATACAGAATGAAGTAAGTCAGAAAGAGGAAATCAAATATTGTATATTAATGCATATATGTGGAACCTAAAAAATGGTACAGACGAACTGGTTTGCAGGGAAGAAATAGAGACGCAGAGGTCGAGAACAAACGTATGGACACCAAGTGTGGGAAGCCATGGGGTGGTGGTGGTGGGATGAGTTGGGAGATTCGGGTTGACCTGTATACATGTATATGCATAAAATACATAACTAATAATAACCTGCTGTATAAAAAAAGTAAATAAAATTAAATTTCAAAATTTTAAAAAATAAAATTTAAAAATAAAACAGAAAAAATTTATTCCCTTCACACAGATGTATTTATAGGAATGAATTATTTCCATGCTTATATCTATAAATACATAAAAGAGGAATAAAATCTAACTTGAACCATAAACGAAAAAAAACCTGAACCCACCAGTTATACAGAGGAAAACCCTATCAGGGCACTTTCTCCAGCGGTAAACAATTCTGAAGTTGGTCAGAGGTGGGGAATCATCTCCCATCCAGCCAGGAACCCACCCCCCACGCAAGAAGCGTCCTCATTGCAAAGCTGGGAGACCGTGCCGAGGCATCTCTGAATAAAGGTGAGCTGAGCCCCAGGCCAGCTGCTGCTGAACTGTTCCCACCCTTCCCAGGTAAAACACCTGAATATGTACAAGGGCTTGAAAGCCTAGAGGAAGGGCCATGGAGCACACTAGCGAAAGCACGCAGGCCAAGTTGGTGACTGCAGGCCAGCCAGGGTGGTCCTGGCCCCGTGCGCTCTTCCGGAAGCTTTCCATTGTCCTGCCTGCGATACCCCTCCTGTCCCGGCCCCCACTGCGTTTTTCCTTGCTCACCTCTGTCAGGAGAGAAATTCCAGTGGAAGGTATGGGTGACACATCCTCTTCTTTACAGGTGGCAGCCTGGCAACTCCTGCAGAAAGGCCAGCAGTGCCCCACTCACACCGGGCCACCAACAAAGCTGTGGCCCCTCATTCCCTCCCACCAGCTCAGCCCCGAGACTGCTGACGGGGCAGAGAATATGGAGTCAGGCACAGCTTCACGGGCTATTGCTGACTGGAGCGCTGTTTATATTGACCTCAACCAGGCACACCTGGGAAGGGCCGGCCGGCAGGGTAAAGCTGCCCAGGTCAGCTAATCCGCAACCCTCAGGGAATCACATTGTTGAAAATGGACCTCGCTAAGGCAGAATAGAAGCCAAGGAAAATAAGGACACAATGCCATTTGCAGCACCGTAGATGAGTCTAGAGGTAATCACGTGACTTGTAGTAAGTCAGAAAGTGAAAGACACATATCATATCATATCACTTATAGGTGTTACCTAAAAATGGATACCAGGGCAGATATTTCCACGGAGAAGGGCAATCACAGATTCATTAAACACACTTATGGTTCACCAATGGAAAGGTGTGTGGATTGGTTTCATTACGATATCGGTGTTAACAGACATATACAAACACAGGTGACATATATAATCACCAAAGACCTACGGAATACCAAGAGAAGACTGCTCAACATTCTGTCATAAGGTACCTGGGAAAAGGATCCCAGGGAGAACAGACATCTGTATATGTGTAAAAGAACCACATCTTCGACACCTACATTAAGCCAAACATTGTAATCAAACTTGCTGTAATAAAAAATAAAAATTTAAATTAAAAATACGAACAAGAAGTAGGGAGACAAACTTGAGGGGCTTTCTCCTGGCACATTCCATTCTAAATTCCAATCTAGAACACGACTTCCATTGAGGCTCTGCTGCCCTAGTAACCAGATTTGGTAAGGGAGAACTGCTGCCACCTTGTGGCCGTTTCACACAACAGCAGCTTTAATCCCAGCGCTAATGGTCAGTGGATATTCAAAATCATTGCAGGCCTGTAAATGACACCTGCCCTGAAAACAAATCCTGGGGTCACATATCGACCCAAAAATTCAAAGGACGTCCATATTTCAAAACGACCGTTTCAAAAGGCATATTTTATGTACATTAGTGTTCTGCTTCTTTGTCTTTCTTTCTTTTTTGGTTAAAAAGACGGGAATGGAAAAAGGCATCCCTCAGACTGGGCGAAAATCGTTGCAAACGAATCAATGGACAAAAGTTTAATCTCCAATATATATAAACAGCACATGCAGCTTAATATTAAAAAAACAAACAACCCAATACAAAAATGGGCAGAAGATCTAAAGAGACGTTTCTTCAAAGAAGACACAGAGATGGCCAAGATGCACATGAAAAGCTGCTCAACAGCACTAATTATTAGAGAAATGCAAATCAAAACTACAATGAGGTATCACCTCACACCTGTTAGGATCGGCATCATCAGAAAATCTACAAACAACAAATTCTGGGGAGGGTGTGGACAAACGGAGCCCTCTTCCACTATTGGTGGGAATGTAAATTGATACAGTCACTTCGGAGAACACTATGGAGTTTCCTTTAAAAAACTAGAAATAGAATTACCATCTGATCCAGCAATCCCACTTCTGGGCATATACCCAGAGAAAACCATAAATCAAAAAGGCACGGGCTTCCCTGGTGGCGCAGTGGTTGAGAGTCCGCCTGCCGATGCAGGGGACACGGGTTCGTGCCCCGGTCTGGGAGGATCCCACATGCCGCGGAGCGGCTGGGCCCGTGAGCCATGGCCGCTGAGCCTGCGCGTCCGGAGCCTGTGCTCCGCGGCGGGAGAGGCCACGACAGTGAGGGGCCCGCGTACCGCAAAAAAAAAAAAAAAAAAAAAGGCACATTCACCACAATGTTCATAGCAGCACTATTTACAATAGCCAGGTAATGGAAGCAACCTAAATGCCCACAGACAGATGAATGGATACAGATGGGGTACATATATAAAATGGAATATTACTCGGCCACAAAAAGGAATGAAAGTGGGTCATTTGTAGAGACATCGATGGATCTAGAGACTGTCATACAGAATGAAGTAAGTCAGAAAGAGGAAATCAAATATTGTATATTAATGCATATATGTGGAACCTAAAAAATGGTACAGACGAACTGGTTTGCAGGGAAGAAATAGAGACGCAGAGGTCGAGAACAAACGTATGGACACCAAGTGTGGGAAGCCATGGGGTGGTGGTGGTGGGATGAGTTGGGAGATTCGGGTTGACCTGTATACATGTATATGCATAAAATACATAACTAATAATAACCTGCTGTATAAAAAAAGTAAATAAAATTAAATTTCAAAATTTTAAAAAATAAAATTTAAAAATAAAACAGAAAAAATTTATTCCCTTCACACAGATGTATTTATAGGAATGAATTATTTCCATGCTTATGTCTATAAATACATAAAAGAGGAATAAAATCTAACTTGAACCATAAACGAAAAAAAACCTGAACCCACCAGTTATACAGAGGAAAACCCTATCAGGGCACTTTCTCCAGCGGTAAACAATTCTGAAGTTGGTCAGAGGTGGGGAATCATCTCCCATCCAGCCAGGAACCCACCCCCCACGCAAGAAGCGTCCTCATTGCAAAGCTGGGAGACCGTGCCGAGGCATCTCTGAATAAAGGTGAGCTGAGCCCCAGGCCAGCTGCTGCTGAACTGTTCCCACCCTTCCCAGGTAAAACACCTGAATATGTACGAGGGCTTGAAAGCCTAGAGGAAGGGCCATGGAGCACACTAGCGAAAGCACGCAGGCCAAGTTGGTGACTGCAGGCCAGCCAGGGTGGTCCTGGCCCCGTGCGCTCTTCCGGAAGCTTTCCATTGTCCTGCCTGAGATACCCCTCCTGTCCCGGCCCCCACTGCGTTTTTCCTTCCTCACCTCTGTCAGGAGAGAAATTCCAGTGGAAGGTATGGGTGACACATCCTCTTCTTTACAGGTGGCAGCCTGGCAACTCCTGCAGAAAGGCCAGCAGTGCCCCACTCACACCGGGCCACCAACAAAGCTGTGGCCCCTCATTCCCTCCCACCAGCTCAGCCCCGAGACTGCTGACGGGGCAGAGAATATGGAGTCAGGCACAGCTTCAGGGGCTATTGCTGACTGGAGCGCTGTTTATATTGACCTCAACCAGGCACACATGGGGAGGGCCGGCCGGCAGGGTAAGGCTGCCCAGGTCAGCTAATCCACAACCCTCAGGGAATCACATTGTTGAAAATGGACCTCGCTAAGGCAGAATAGAAGCCAAGGAAAATAAGGACACAATGCCATTTGCAGCACCGTAGATGAGTCTAGAGGTAATCACGTGACTTGTAGTAAGTCAGAAAGTGAAAGACACATATCATATCATATCACTTATAGGTGTTACCTAAAAATGGATACCAGGGCAGACATTTCCACGGAGAAGGGCAATCACAGATTCATTAAACACACTTATGGTTCACCAATGGAAAGGTGTGTGGATTGGTTTCATTACGATATCGGTGTTAACAAACATATACAAACACAGGTGACATATATAATCACCAAAGACCTACGGAATACCAAGAGAAGACTGCTCAACATTCTGTCATAACGTACCTGGGAAAAGGATCCCAGGGAGAACAGACATCTGTATATGTGTAAAAGAACCACATCTTCGACACCTACAATAAGCCAAAGATTGTAATCAAACTTGCTGTAATAAAAAATAAAAATTTAAATTAAAAATACGAACAAGAAGTAGGGAGACAAACTTGAGGGGCTTTCTCCTGGCACATTCCATTCTAAATTCCAATCTAGAACACGACTTCCATTGAGGCTCTGCTGCCCTAGTAACCAGATTTGGTAAGGGAGAACTGCTACCACCTTGTGGCCGTTTCACACAACAGCAGCTTTAATCCCAGCGCTAATGGTCAGTGGATATTCAAAATCATTGCAGGCCTGTAAATGACACCTGCCCTGAAAACAAATCCTGGGGTCACATATCGACCCAAAAATTCAAAGGCCGTCCATATTTCAAAACGACCGTTTCAAAAGGCATATTTTATGTACATTAGTGTTCTGCTTCTTTGTCTTTCTTTCTTTTTTGGTTAAAAAGACGGGAATGGAAAAAGGCATCCCTCAGACTGGGCGAAAATCGTTGCAAACGAATCAATGGACAAAACTTTAATCTCCAATATATATAAACAGCACATGCAGCTTAATATTAAAAAAACAAACAATCCAATACAAAAATGGGCAGAAGATCTAAAGAGACGTTTCTTCAAAGAAGACACAGAGATGGCCAAGATGCACATGAAAAGCTGCTCAACAGCACTAATTATTAGAGAAATGCAAGTCAAAACTACAATGAGGTATCACCTCACACCTGTTAGGATCGGCATCATCAGAAAATCTACAAACAACAAATTCTGGGGAGGGTGTGGACAAACGGAGCCCTCTTCCACTATTGGTGGGAATGTAAATTGATACAGTCACTATGGAGAACACTATGGAGTTTCCTTTAAAAAACTAGAAATAGAATTACCATCTGATCCAGCAATCCCACTTCTGGGCATATACCCAGAGAAAACCAGAAATCAAAAAGGCACATTCACCACAATGTTCATAGCAGCACTATTTACAATAGCCAGGTAATGGAAGCAACCTAAATGCCCACAGACAGATGAATGGATACAGATGGGGTACATATATAAAATGGAATATTACTCGGCCACAAAAAGGAATGAAAGTGGGTCATTTGTAGAGACATCGATGGATCTAGAGACTGTCATACAGAATGAAGTAAGTCAGAAAGAGGAAATCAAATATTGTATATTAATGCATATATGTGGAACCTAAAAAATGGTACAGACGAACTGGTTTGCAGGGAAGAAATAGAGACGCAGAGGTCGAGAACAAACGTATGGACACCAAGTGTGGGAAGCCATGGGGTGGTGGTGGTGGGATGAGTTGGGAGATTCGGGTTGACCTGTATACATGTATATGCATAAAATACATAACTAATAATAACCTGCTGTATAAAAAAAGTAAATAAAATTAAATTTCAAAATTTTAAAAAATAAAATTTAAAAATAAAACAGAAAAAATTTATTCCCTTCACACAGATGTATTTATAGGAATGAATTATTTCCATGCTTATATCTATAAATACATAAAAGAGGAATAAAATCTAACTTGAACCATAAACGAAAAAAAACCTGAACCCACCAGTTATACAGAGGAAAACCCTATCAGGGCACTTTCTCCAGCGGTAAACAATTCTGAAGTTGGTCAGAGGTGGGGAATCATCTCCCATCCAGCCAGGAACCCACCCCCCACGCAAGAAGCGTCCTCATTGCAAAGCTGGGAGAACGTGCCGAGGCATCTCTGAATAAAGGTGAGCTGAGCCCCAGGCCAGCTGCTGCTGAACTGTTCCCACCCTTCCCAGGTAAAACACCTGAATATGTACAAGGGCTTGAAAGCCTAGAGGAAGGGCCATGGAGCACACTAGCGAAAGCACGCAGGCCAAGTTGGTGACTGCAGGCCAGCCAGGGTGGTCCTGGCCCCGTGCGCTCTTCCAGAAGATTTCCATTGTCCTGCCTGAGATACCCCTCCTGTCCCGGCCCCCACTGCGTTTTTCCTTCCTCACCTCTGTCAGGAGAGAAATTCCAGTGGAAGGTATGGGTGACACATCCTCTTCTTTACAGGTGGCAGCCTGGCAACTCCTGCAGAAAGGCCAGCAGTGCCCCACTCACACCGGGCCACCAACAAAGCTGTGGCCCCTCATTCCCTCCCACCAGCTTAGCCCCGAGACTGCTGACGGGGCAGAGAATATGGAGTCAGGCACAGCTTCAGGGGCTATTGCTGACTGGAGCGCTGTTTATATTGACCTCAACCAGGCACACCTGGGGAGGGCCGGCCGGCAGGGTAAGGCTGCCCAGGTCAGCTAATCCACAACCCTCAGGGAATCACATTGTTGAAAATGGACCTCGCTAAGGCAGAATAGAAGCCAAGGAAAATAAGGACACAATGCCATTTGCAGCACCGTAGATGAGTCTAGAGGTAATCACGTGACTTGTAGTAAGTCAGAAAGTGAAAGACACATATCATATCATATCACTTATAGGTGTTACCTAAAAATGGATACCAGGGCAGACATTTCCACGGAGAAGGGCAATCACAGATTCATTAAACACACTTATGGTTCACCAATGGAAAGGTGTGTGGATTGGTTTCATTACGATATCGGGGTTAACAGACATATACAAACACAGGTGACATATATAATCACCAAAGACCTACGGAATACCAAGAGAAGACTGCTCAACATTCTGTCATAAGGTACCTGGGAAAAGGATCCCAGGGAGAACAGACATCTGTATATGTGTAAAAGAACCACATCTTCGACACCTACAATAAGCCAAACATTGTAATCAAACTTGCTGTAATAAAAAATAAAAATTTAAATTAAAAATACGAACAAGAAGTAGGGAGACAAACTTGAGGGGCTTTCTCCTGGCACATTCCATTCTAAATTCCAATCTAGAACACGACTTCCATTGAGGCTCTGCTGCCCTAGTAACCAGATTTGGTAAGGGAGAACTGCTGCCACCTTGTGGCCGTTTCACACAACAGCAGCTTTAATCCCAGCGCTAATGGTCAGTGGATATTCAAAATCATTGCAGGCCTGTAAATGACACCTGCCCTGAAAACAAATCCTGGGGTCACATATCGACCCAAAAATTCAAAGGACGTCCATATTTCAAAACGACCGTTTCAAAAGGCATATTTTATGTACATTAGTGTTCTGCTTCTTTGTCTTTCTTTCTTTTTTGGTTAAAAAGACGGGAATGGAAAAAGGCATCCCTCAGACTGGGCGAAAATCGTTGCAAACGAATCAATGGACAAAAGTTTAATCTCCAATATATATAAACAGCTCATGCAGCTTAATATTAAAAAAACAAACAACCCAATACAAAAATGGGCAGAAGATCTAAAGAGACGTTTCTTCAAAGAAGACACAGAGATGGCCAAGATGCACATGAAAAGCTGCTCAACAGCACTAATTATTAGAGAAATGCAAATCAAAACTACAATGAGGTATCACCTCACACCTGTTAGGATCGGCATCATCAGAAAATCTACAAACAACAAATTCTGGGGAGGGTGTGGACAAACGGAGCCCTCTTCCACTATTGGTGGGAATGTAAATTGATACAGTCACTATGGAGAACACTATGGAGTTTCCTTTAAAAAACTAGAAATAGAATTACCATCTGATCCAGCAATCCCACTTCTGGGCATATACCCAGAGAAAACCAGAAATCAAAAAGGCACATTCACCACAATGTTCATAGCAGCACTATTTACAATAGCCAGGTAATGGAAGCAACCTAAATGCCCACAGACAGATGAATGGATACAGATGGGGTACATATATAAAATGGAATATTACTCGGCCACAAAAAGGAATGAAAGTGGGTCATTTGTAGAGACATCGATGGATCTAGAGACTGTCATACAGAATGAAGTAAGTCAGAAAGAGGAAATCAAATATTGTATATTAATGCATATATGTGGAACCTAAACAATGGTACAGACGAACTGGTTTGCAGGGAAGAAATAGAGACGCAGAGGTCGAGAACAAACGTATGGACACCAAGTGTGGGAAGCCATGGGGTGGTGGTTGTGGGATGAGTTGGGAGATTCGGGTTGACCTGTATACATGTATATGCATAAAATACATAACTAATAATAACCTGCTGTATAAAAAAGTAAATAAAATTAAATTTCAAAATTTTAAAAAATAAAATTTAAAAATAAAACAGAAAAAATTTATTCCCTTCACACAGATGTATTTATAGGAATGAATTATTTCCATGCTTATATCTATAAATACATAAAAGAGGAATAAAATCTAACTTGAACCATAAACGAAAAAAAACCTGAACCCACCAGTTATACAGAGGAAAACCCTATCAGGGCACTTTCTCCAGCGGTAAACAATTCTGAAGTTGGTCAGAGGTGGGGAATCATCTCCCATCCAGCCAGGAACCCACCCCCCACGCAAGAAGCGTCCTCATTGCAAAGCTGGGAGACCGTGCCGAGGCATCTCTGAATAAAGGTGAGCTGAGCCCCAGGCCAGCTGCTGCTGAACTGTTCCCACCCTTCCCAGGTAAAACACCTGAATATGTACAAGGGCTTGAAAGCCTAGAGGAAGGGCCATGGAGCACACTAGCGAAAGCACGCAGGCCAAGTTGGTGACTGCAGGCCAGCCAGGGTGGTCCTGGCCCCGTGCGCTCTTCCGGAAGCTTTCCATTGTCCTGCCTGAGATACCCCTCCTGTCCCGGCCCCCACTGCGTTTTTCCTTCCTCACCTCTGTCAGGAGAGAAATTCCAGTGGAAGGTATGGGTGACACATCCTCTTCTTTACAGGTGGCAGCCTGGCAACTCCTGCAGAAAGGCCAGCAGTGCCCCACTCACACCGGGCCACCAACAAAGCTGTGGCCCCTCATTCCCTCCCACCAGCTCAGCCCCGAGACTGCTGACGGGGCAGAGAATATGGAGTCAGGCACAGCTTCAGGGGCTATTGCTGACTGGAGCGCTGTTTATATTGACCTCAACCAGGCACACCTGGGGAGGGCCGGCCGGCAGGGTAAGGCTGCCCAGGTCAGCTAATCCACAACCCTCAGGGAATCACATTGTTGAAAATGGACCTCGCTAAGGCAGAATAGAAGCCAAGGAAAATAAGGACACAATGCCATTTGCAGCACCGTAGATGAGTCTAGAGGTAATCACGTGACTTGTAGTAAGTCAGAAAGTGAAAGACACATATCATATCATATCACTTATAGGTGTTACCTAAAAATGGATACCAGGGCAGATATTTCCACGGAGAAGGGCAATCACAGATTCATTAAACACACTTATGGTTCACCAATGGAAAGGTGTGTGGATTGGTTTCATTACGATATCGGGGTTAACAGACATATACAAACACAGGTGACATATATAATCACCAAAGACCTACGGAATACCAAGAGAAGACTGCTCAACATTCTGTCATAACGTACCTGGGAAAAGGATCCCAGGGAGAACAGACATCTGTATATGTGTAAAAGAACCACATCTTCGACACCTACAATAAGCCAAAGATTGTAATCAAACTTGCTGTAATAAAAAATAAAAATTTAAATTAAAAATACGAACAAGAAGTAGGGAGACAAACTTGAGGGGCTTTCTCCTGGCACATTCCATTCTAAATTCCAATCTAGAACACGACTTCCATTGAGGCTCTGCTGCCCTAGTAACCAGATTTGGTAAGGGAGAACTGCTGCCACCTTGTGGCCGTTTCACACAACAGCAGCTTTAATCCCAGCGCTAATGGTCAGTGGATATTCAAAATCATTGCAGGCCTGTAAATGACACCTGCCCTGAAAACAAATCCTGGGGTCACATATCGACCCAAAAATTCAAAGGACGTCCATATTTCAAAACGACCGTTTCAAAAGGCATATTTTATGTACATTAGTGTTCTGCTTCTTTGTCTTTCTTTCTTTTTTGGTTAAAAAGACGGGAATGGAAAAAGGCATCCCTCAGACTGGGCGAAAATCGTTGCAAACGAATCAATGGACAAAAGTTTAATCTCCAATATATATAAACAGCTCATGCAGCTTAATATTAAAAAAACAAACAACCCAATACAAAAATGGGCAGAAGATCTAAAGAGACGTTTCTTCAAAGAAGACACAGAGATGGCCAAGATGCACATGAAAAGCTGCTCAACAGCACTAATTATTAGAGAAATGCAAATCAAAACTACAATGAGGTATCACCTCACACCTGTTAGGATCGGCATCATCAGAAAATCTACAAACAACAAATTCTGGGGAGGGTGTGGACAAACGGAGCACTCTTCCACTATTGGTGGGAATGTAAATTGATACAGTCACTATGGAGAACACTATGGAGTTTCCTTTAAAAAACTAGAAATAGAATTACCATCTGATCCAGCAATCCCACTTCTGGGCATATACCCAGAGAAAACCAGAAATCAAAAAGGCACATTCACCACAATGTTCATAGCAGCACTATTTACAATAGCCAGGTAATGGAAGCAACCTAAATGCCCACAGACAGATGAATGGATACAGATGGGGTACATATATAAAATGGAATATTACTCGGCCACAAAAAGGAATGAAAGTGGGTCATTTGTAGAGACATCGATGGATCTAGAGACTGTCATACAGAATGAAGTAAGTCAGAAAGAGGAAATCAAATATTGTATATTAATGCATATATGTGGAACCTAAAAAATGGTACAGACGAACTGGTTTGCAGGGAAGAAATAGAGACGCAGAGGTCGAGAACAAACGTATGGACACCAAGTGTGGGAAGCCATGGGGTGGTGGTGGTGGGATGAGTTGGGAGATTCGGGTTGACCTGTATACATGTATATGCATAAAATACATAACTAATAATAACCTGCTGTATAAAAAAAGTAAATAAAATTAAATTTCAAAATTTTAAAAAATAAAATTTAAAAATAAAACAGAAAAAATTTATTCCCTTCACACAGATGTATTTATAGGAATGAATTATTTCCATGCTTATATCTATAAATACATAAAAGAGGAATAAAATCTAACTTGAACCATAAACGAAAAAAAACCTGAACCCACCAGTTATACAGAGGAAAACCCTATCAGGGCACTTTCTCCAGCGGTAAACAATTCTGAAGTTGGTCAGAGGTGGGGAATCATCTCCCATCCAGCCAGGAACCCACCCCCCACGCAAGAAGCGTCCTCATTGCAAAGCTGGGAGACCGTGCCGAGGCATCTCTGAATAAAGGTGAGCTGAGCCCCAGGCCAGCTGCTGCTGAACTGTTCCCACCCTTCCCAGGTAAGACACCTGAATATGTACAAGGGCTTGAAAGCCTAGAGGAAGGGCCATGGAGCACACTAGCGAAAGCACGCAGGCCAAGTTGGTGACTGCAGGCCAGCCAGGGTGGTCCTGGCCCCGTGCGCTCTTCCGGAAGCTTTCCATTGTCCTGCCTGAGATACCCCTCCTGTCCCGGCCCCCACTGCGTTTTTCCTTCCTCACCTCTGTCAGGAGAGAAATTCCAGTGGAAGGTATGGGTGACACATCCTCTTCTTTACAGGTGGCAGCCTGGCAACTCCTGCAGAAAGGCCAGCAGTGCCCCACTCACACCGGGCCACCAACAAAGCTGTGGCCCCTCATTCCCTCCCACCAGCTCAGCCCCGAGACTGCTGACGGGGCAGAGAATATGGAGTCAGGCACAGCTTCAGGGGCTATTGCTGACTGGAGCGCTGTTTATATTGACCTCAACCAGGCACACCTGGGGAGGGCCGGCCGGCAGGGTAAGGCTGCCCAGGTCAGCTAATCCACAACCCTCAGGGAATCACATTGTTGAAAATGGACCTCGCTAAGGCAGAATAGAAGCCAAGGAAAATAAGGACACAATGCCATTTGCAGCACCGTAGATGAGTCTAGAGGTAATCACGTGACTTGTAGTAAGTCAGAAAGTGAAAGACACATATCATATCATATCACTTATAGGTGTTACCTAAAAATGGATACCAGGGCAGATATTTCCACGGAGAAGGGCAATCACAGATTCATTAAACACACTTATGGTTCACCAATGGAAAGGTGTGTGGATTGGTTTCATTACGATATCGGGGTTAACAGACATATACAAACACAGGTGACATATATAATCACCAAAGACCTACGGAATACCAAGAGAAGACTGCTCAACATTCTGTCATAAGGTACCTGGGAAAAGGATCCCAGGGAGAACAGACATCTGTATATGTGTAAAAGAACCACATCTTCGACACCTACAATAAGCCAAAGATTGTAATCAAACTTGCTGTAATAAAAAATAAAAATTTAAATTAAAAATACGAACAAGAAGTAGGGAGACAAACTTGAGGGGCTTTCTCCTGGCACATTCCATTCTAAATTCCAATCTAGAACACGACTTCCATTGAGGCTCTGCTGCCCTAGTAACCAGATTTGGTAAGGGAGAACTGCTGCCACCTTGTGGCCGTTTCACACAACAGCAGCTTTAATCCCAGCGCTAATGGTCAGTGGATATTCAAAATCATTGCAGGCCTGTAAATGACACCTGCCCTGAAAACAAATCCTGGGGTCACATATCGACCCAAAAATTCAAAGGACGTCCATATTTCAAAACGACCGTTTCAAAAGGCATATTTTATGTACATTAGTGTTCTGCTTCTTTGTCTTTCTTTCTTTTTTGGTTAAAAAGACGGGAATGGAAAAAGGCATCCCTCAGACTGGGCGAAAATCGTTGCAAACGAATCAATGGACAAAAGTTTAATCTCCAATATATATAAACAGCTCATGCAGCTTAATATTAAAAAAACAAACAACCCAATACAAAAATGGGCAGAAGATCTAAAGAGACGTTTCTTCAAAGAAGACACAGAGATGGCCAAGATGCACATGAAAAGCTGCTCAACAGCACTAATTATTAGAGAAATGCAAATCAAAACTACAATGAGGTATCACCTCACACCTGTTAGGATCGGCATCATCAGAAAATCTACAAACAACAAATTCTGGGGAGGGTGTGGACAAACGGAGCACTCTTCCACTATTGGTGGGAATGTAAATTGATACAGTCACTATGGAGAACACTATGGAGTTTCCTTTAAAAAACTAGAAATAGAATTACCATCTGATCCAGCAATCCCACTTCTGGGCATATACCCAGAGAAAACCAGAAATCAAAAAGGCACATTCACCACAATGTTCATAGCAGCACTATTTACAATAGCCAGGTAATGGAAGCAACCTAAATGCCCACAGACAGATGAATGGATACAGATGGGGTACATATATAAAATGGAATATTACTCGGCCACAAAAAGGAATGAAAGTGGGTCATTTGTAGAGACATCGATGGATCTAGAGACTGTCATACAGAATGAAGTAAGTCAGAAAGAGGAAATCAAATATTGTATATTAATGCATATATGTGGAACCTAAAAAATGGTACAGACGAACTGGTTTGCAGGGAAGAAATAGAGACGCAGAGGTCGAGAACAAACGTATGGACACCAAGTGTGGGAAGCCATGGGGTGGTGGTGGTGGGATGAGTTGGGAGATTCGGGTTGACCTGTATACATGTATATGCATAAAATACATAACTAATAATAACCTGCTGTATAAAAAAAGTAAATAAAATTAAATTTCAAAATTTTAAAAAATAAAATTTAAAAATAAAACAGAAAAAATTTATTCCCTTCACACAGATGTATTTATAGGAATGAATTATTTCCATGCTTATATCTATAAATACATAAAAGAGGAATAAAATCTAACTTGAACCATAAACGAAAAAAAAACCTGAACCCACCAGTTATACAGAGGAAAACCCTATCAGGGCACTTTCTCCAGCGGTAAACAATTCTGAAGTTGGTCAGAGGTGGGGAATCATCTCCCATCCAGCCAGGAACCCACCCCCCACGCAAGAAGCGTCCTCATTGCAAAGCTGGGAGACCGTGCCGAGGCATCTCTGAATAAAGGTGAGCTGAGCCCCAGGCCAGCTGCTGCTGAACTGTTCCCACCCTTCCCAGGTAAAACACCTGAATATGTACAAGGGCTTGAAAGCCTAGAGGAAGGGCCATGGAGCACACTAGCGAAAGCACGCAGGCCAAGTTGGTGACTGCAGGCCAGCCAGGGTGGTCCTGGCCCCGTGCGCTCTTCCGGAAGCTTTCCATTGTCCTGCCTGAGATACCCCTCCTGTCCCGGCCCCCACTGCGTTTTTCCTTCCTCACCTCTGTCAGGAGAGAAATTCCAGTGGAAGGTATGGGTGACACATCCTCTTCTTTACAGGTGGCAGCCTGGCAACTCCTGCAGAAAGGCCAGCAGTGCCCCACTCACACCGGGCCACCAACAAAGCTGTGGCCCCTCATTCCCTCCCACCAGCTCAGCCCCGAGACTGCTGACGGGGCAGAGAATATGGAGTCAGGCACAGCTTCAGGGGCTATTGCTGACTGGAGCGCTGTTTATATTGACCTCAACCAGGCACACCTGGGGAGGGCCGGCCGGCAGGGTAAGGCTGCCCAGGTCAGCTAATCCACAACCCTCAGGGAATCACATTGTTGAAAATGGACCTCGCTAAGGCAGAATAGAAGCCAAGGAAACTAAGGACACAATGCCATTTGCAGCACCGTAGATGAGTCTAGAGGTAATCACGTGACTTGTAGTAAGTCAGAAAGTGAAAGACACATATCATATCATATCACTTATAGGTGTTACCTAAAAATGGATACCAGGGCAGATATTTCCACGGAGAAGGGCAATCACAGATTCATTAAACACACTTATGGTTCACCAATGGAAAGGTGTGTGGATTGGTTTCATTACGATATCGGGGTTAACAGACATATACAAACACAGGTGACATATATAATCACCAAAGACCTACGGAATACCAAGAGAAGACTGCTCAACATTCTGTCATAAGGTACCTGGGAAAAGGATCCCAGGGAGAACAGACATCTGTATATGTGTAAAAGAACCACATCTTCGACACCTACAATAAGCCAAACATTGTAATCAAACTTGCTGTAATAAAAAATAAAAATTTAAATTAAAAATACGAACAAGAAGTAGGGAGACAAACTTGAGGGGCTTTCTCCTGGCACATTCCATTCTAAATTCCAATCTAGAACACGACTTCCATTGAGGCTCTGCTGCCCTAGTAACCAGATTTGGTAAGGGAGAACTGCTGCCACCTTGTGGCCGTTTCACACAACAGCAGCTTTAATCCCAGCGCTAATGGTCAGTGGATATTCAAAATCATTGCAGGCCTGTAAATGACACCTGCCCTGAAAACAAATCCTGGGGTCACATATCGACCCAAAAATTCAAAGGACGTCCATATTTCAAAACGACCGTTTCAAAAGGCATATTTTATGTACATTAGTGTTCTGCTTCTTTGTCTTTCTTTCTTTTTTGGTTAAAAAGACGGGAATGGAAAAAGGCATCCCTCAGACTGGGCGAAAATCGTTGCAAACGAATCAATGGACAAAAGTTTAATCTCCAATATATATAAACAGCTCATGCAGCTTAATATTAAAAAAACAAACAACCCAATACAAAAATGGGCAGAAGATCTAAAGAGACGTTTCTTCAAAGAAGACACAGAGATGGCCAAGATGCACATGAAAAGCTGCTCAACAGCACTAATTATTAGAGAAATGCAAATCAAAACTACAATGAGGTATCACCTCACACCTGTTAGGATCGGCATCATCAGAAAATCTACAAACAACAAATTCTGGGGAGGGTGTGGACAAACGGAGCCCTCTTCCACTATTGGTGGGAATGTAAATTGATACAGTCACTATGGAGAACACTATGGAGTTTCCTTTAAAAAACTAGAAATAGAATTACCATCTGATCCAGCAATCCCACTTCTGGGCATATACCCAGAGAAAACCAGAAATCAAAAAGGCACATTCACCACAATGTTCATAGCAGCACTATTTACAATAGCCAGGTAATGGAAGCAACCTAAATGCCCACAGACAGATGAATGGATACAGATGGGGTACATATATAAAATGGAATATTACTCGGCCACAAAAAGGAATGAAAGTGGGTCATTTGTAGAGACATCGATGGATCTAGAGACTGTCATACAGAATGAAGTAAGTCAGAAAGAGGAAATCAAATATTGTATATTAATGCATATATGTGGAACCTAAAAAATGGTACAGACGAACTGGTTTGCAGGGAAGAAATAGAGACGCAGAGGTCGAGAACAAACGTATGGACACCAAGTGTGGGAAGCCATGGGGTGGTGGTGGTGGGATGAGTTGGGAGATTCGGGTTGACCTGTATACATGTATATGCATAAAATACATAACTAATAATAACCTGCTGTATAAAAAAAGTAAATAAAATTAAATTTCAAAATTTTAAAAAATAAAATTTAAAAATAAAACAGAAAAAATTTATTCCCTTCACACAGATGTATTTATAGGAATGAATTATTTCCATGCTTATATCTATAAATACATAAAAGAGGAATAAAATCTAACTTGAACCATAAACGAAAAAAAACCTGAACCCACCAGTTATACAGAGGAAAACCCTATCAGGGCACTTTCTCCAGCGGTAAACAATTCTGAAGTTGGTCAGAGGTGGGGAATCATCTCCCATCCAGCCAGGAACCCACCCCCCACGCAAGAAGCGTCCTCATTGCAAAGCTGGGAGACCGTGCCGAGGCATCTCTGAATAAAGGTGAGCTGAGCCCCAGGCCAGCTGCTGCTGAACTGTTCCCACCCTTCCCAGGTAAAACACCTGAATATGTACAAGGGCTTGAAAGCCTAGAGGAAGGGCCATGGAGCACACTAGCGAAAGCACGCAGGCCAAGTTGGTGACTGCAGGCCAGCCAGGGTGGTCCTGGCCCCGTGCGCTCTTCCGGAAGCTTTCCATTGTCCTGCCTGAGATACCCCTCCTGTCCCGGCCCCCACTGCGTTTTTCCTTCCTCACCTCTGTCAGGAGAGAAATTCCAGTGGAAGGTATGGGTGACACATCCTCTTCTTTACAGGTGGCAGCCTGGCAACTCCTGCAGAAAGGCCAGCAGTGCCCCACTCACACCGGGCCACCAACAAAGCTGTGGCCCCTCATTCCCTCCCACCAGCTCAGCCCCGAGACTGCTGACGGGGCAGAGAATATGGAGTCAGGCACAGCTTCAGGGGCTATTGCTGACTGGAGCGCTGTTTATATTGACCTCAACCAGGCACACGTGGGGAGGGCCGGCCGGCAGGGTAAGGCTGCCCAGGTCAGCTAATCCACAACCCTCAGGGAATCACATTGTTGAAAATGGACCTCGCTAAGGCAGAATAGAAGCCAAGGAAACTAAGGACACAATGCCATTTGCAGCACCGTAGATGAGTCTAGAGGTAATCACGTGACTTGTAGTAAGTCAGAAAGTGAAAGACACATATCATATCATATCACTTATAGGTGTTACCTAAAAATGGATACCAGGGCAGATATTTCCACGGAGAAGGGCAATCACAGATTCATTAAACACACTTATGGTTCACCAATGGAAAGGTGTGTGGATTGGTTTCATTACGATATCGGGGTTAACAGACATATACAAACACAGGTGACATATATAATCACCAAAGACCTACGGAATACCAAGAGAAGACTGCTCAACATTCTGTCATAAGGTACCTGGGAAAAGGATCCCAGGGAGAACAGACATCTGTATATGTGTAAAAGAACCACATCTTCGACACCTACAATAAGCCAAAGATTGTAATCAAACTTGCTGTAATAAAAAATAAAAATTTAAATTAAAAATACGAACAAGAAGTAGGGAGACAAACTTGAGGGGCTTTCTCCTGGCACATTCCATTCTAAATTCCAATCTAGAACACGACTTCCATTGAGGCTCTGCTGCCCTAGTAACCAGATTTGGTAAGGGAGAACTGCTGCCACCTTGTGGCCGTTTCACACAACAGCAGCTTTAATCCCAGCGCTAATGGTCAGTGGATATTCAAAATCATTGCAGGCCTGTAAATGACACCTGCCCTGAAAACAAATCCTGGGGTCACATATCGACCCAAAAATTCAAAGGACGTCCATATTTCAAAACGACCGTTTCAAAAGGCATATTTTATGTACATTAGTGTTCTGCTTCTTTGTCTTTCTTTCTTTTTTGGTTAAAAAGACGGGAATGGAAAAAGGCATCCCTCAGACTGGGCGAAAATCGTTGCAAACGAATCAATGGACAAAAGTTTAATCTCCAATATATATAAACAGCTCATGCAGCTTAATATTAAAAAAACAAACAACCCAATACAAAAATGGGCAGAAGATCTAAAGAGACGTTTCTTCAAAGAAGACACAGAGATGGCCAAGATGCACATGAAAAGCTGCTCAACAGCACTAATTATTAGAGAAATGCAAATCAAAACTACAATGAGGTATCACCTCACACCTGTTAGGATCGGCATCATCAGAAAATCTACAAACAACAAATTCTGGGGAGGGTGTGGACAAACGGAGCCCTCTTCCACTATTGGTGGGAATGTAAATTGATACAGTCACTATGGAGAACACTATGGAGTTTCCTTTAAAAAACTAGAAATAGAATTACCATCTGATCCAGCAATCCCACTTCTGGGCATATACCCAGAGAAAACCAGAAATCAAAAAGGCACATTCACCACAATGTTCATAGCAGCACTATTTACAATAGCCAGGTAATGGAAGCAACCTAAATGCCCACAGACAGATGAATGGATACAGATGGGGTACATATATAAAATGGAATATTACTCGGCCACAAAAAGGAATGAAAGTGGGTCATTTGTAGAGACATCGATGGATCTAGAGACTGTCATACAGAATGAAGTAAGTCAGAAAGAGGAAATCAAATATTGTATATTAATGCATATATGTGGAACCTAAAAAATGGTACAGACGAACTGGTTTGCAGGGAAGAAATAGAGACGCAGAGGTCGAGAACAAACGTATGGACACCAAGTGTGGGAAGCCATGGGGTGGTGGTGGTGGGATGAGTTGGGAGATTCGGGTTGACCTGTATACATGTATATGCATAAAATACATAACTAATAATAACCTGCTGTATAAAAAAAGTAAATAAAATTAAATTTCAAAATTTTAAAAAATAAAATTTAAAAATAAAACAGAAAAAATTTATTCCCTTCACACAGATGTATTTATAGGAATGAATTATTTCCATGCTTATATCTATAAATACATAAAAGAGGAATAAAATCTAACTTGAACCATAAACGAAAAAAAACCTGAACCCACCAGTTATACAGAGGAAAACCCTATCAGGGCACTTTCTCCAGCGGTAAACAATTCTGAAGTTGGTCAGAGGTGGGGAATCATCTCCCATCCAGCCAGGAACCCACCCCCCACGCAAGAAGCGTCCTCATTGCAAAGCTGGGAGACCGTGCCGAGGCATCTCTGAATAAAGGTGAGCTGAGCCCCAGGCCAGCTGCTGCTGAACTGTTCCCACCCTTCCCAGGTAAAACACCTGAATATGTACAAGGGCTTGAAAGCCTAGAGGAAGGGCCATGGAGCACACTAGCGAAAGCACGCAGGCCAAGTTGGTGACTGCAGGCCAGCCAGGGTGGTCCTGGCCCCGTGCGCTCTTCCGGAAGCTTTCCATTGTCCTGCCTGAGATACCCCTCCTGTCCCGGCCCCCACTGCGTTTTTCCTTCCTCACCTCTGTCAGGAGAGAAATTCCAGTGGAAGGTATGGGTGACACATCCTCTTCTTTACAGGTGGCAGCCTGGCAACTCCTGCAGAAAGGCCAGCAGTGCCCCACTCACACCGGGCCACCAACAAAGCTGTGGCCCCTCATTCCCTCCCACCAGCTCAGCCCCGAGACTGCTGACGGGGCAGAGAATATGGAGTCAGGCACAGCTTCAGGGGCTATTGCTGACTGGAGCGCTGTTTATATTGACCTCAACCAGGCACACGTGGGGAGGGCCGGCCGGCAGGGTAAGGCTGCCCAGGTCAGCTAATCCACAACCCTCAGGGAATCACATTGTTGAAAATGGACCTCGCTAAGGCAGAATAGAAGCCAAGGAAACTAAGGACACAATGCCATTTGCAGCACCGTAGATGAGTCTAGAGGTAATCACGTGACTTGTAGTAAGTCAGAAAGTGAAAGACACATATCATATCATATCACTTATAGGTGTTACCTAAAAATGGATACCAGGGCAGATATTTCCACGGAGAAGGGCAATCACAGATTCATTAAACACACTTATGGTTCACCAATGGAAAGGTGTGTGGATTGGTTTCATTACGATATCGGGGTTAACAGACATATACAAACACAGGTGACATATATAATCACCAAAGACCTACGGAATACCAAGAGAAGACTGCTCAACATTCTGTCATAACGTACCTGGGAAAAGGATCCCAGGGAGAACAGACATCTGTATATGTGTAAAAGAACCACATCTTCGACACCTACAATAAGCCAAACATTGTAATCAAACTTGCTGTAATAAAAAATAAAAATTTAAATTAAAAATACGAACAAGAAGTAGGGAGACAAACTTGAGGGGCTTTCTCCTGGCACATTCCATTCTAAATTCCAATCTAGAACACGACTTCCATTGAGGCTCTGCTGCCCTAGTAACCAGATTTGGTAAGGGAGAACTGCTGCCACCTTGTGGCCGTTTCACACAACAGCAGCTTTAATCCCAGCGCTAATGGTCAGTTGATATTCAAAATCATTGCAGGCCTGTAAATGACACCTGCCCTGAAAACAAATCCTGGGGTCACATATCGACCCAAAAATTCAAAGGACGTCCATATTTCAAAACGACCGTTTCAAAAGGCATATTTTATGTACATTAGTGTTCTGCTTCTTTGTCTTTCTTTCTTTTTTGGTTAAAAAGACGGGAATGGAAAAAGGCATCCCTCAGACTGGGCGAAAATCGTTGCAAACGAATCAATGGACAAAAGTTTAATCTCCAATATATATAAACAGCTCATGCAGCTTAATATTAAAAAAACAAACAACCCAATACAAAAATGGGCAGAAGATCTAAAGAGACGTTTCTTCAAAGAAGACACAGAGATGGCCAAGATGCACATGAAAAGCTGCTCAACAGCACTAATTATTACAGAAATGCAAATCAAAACTACAATGAGGTATCACCTCACACCTGTTAGGATCGGCATCATCAGAAAATCTACAAACAACAAATTCTGGGGAGGGTGTGGACAAACGGAGCCCTCTTCCACTATTGGTGGGAATGTAAATTGATACAGTCACTATGGAGAACACTATGGAGTTTCCTTTAAAAAACTAGAAATAGAATTACCATCTGATCCAGCAATCCCACTTCTGGGCATATACCCAGAGAAAACCAGAAATCAAAAAGGCACATTCACCACAATGTTCATAGCAGCACTATTTACAATAGCCAGGTAATGGAAGCAACCTAAATGCCCACAGACAGATGAATGGATACAGATGGGGTACATATATAAAATGGAATATTACTCGGCCACAAAAAGGAATGAAAGTGGGTCATTTGTAGAGACATCGATGGATCTAGTGACTGTCATACAGAATGAAGTAAGTCAGAAAGAGGAAATCAAATATTGTATATTAATGCATATATGTGGAACCTAAAAAATGGTACAGACGAACTGGTTTGCAGGGAAGAAATAGAGACGCAGAGGTCGAGAACAAACGTATGGACACCAAGTGTGGGAAGCCATGGGGTGGTGGTGGTGGGATGAGTTGGGAGATTCGGGTTGACCTGTATACATGTATATGCATAAAATACATAACTAATAATAACCTGCTGTATAAAAAAAGTAAATAAAATTAAATTTCAAAATTTTAAAAAATAAAATTTAAAAATAAAACAGAAAAAATTTATTCCCTTCACACAGATGTATTTATAGGAATGAATTATTTCCATGCTTATATCTATAAATACATAAAAGAGGAATAAAATCTAACTTGAACCATAAACGAAAAAAAACCTGAACCCACCAGTTATACAGAGGAAAACCCTATCAGGGCACTTTCTCCAGCGGTAAACAATTCTGAAGTTGGTCAGAGGTGGGGAATCATCTCCCATCCAGCCAGGAACCCACCCCCCACGCAAGAAGCGTCCTCATTGCAAAGCTGGGAGACCGTGCCGAGGCATCTCTGAATAAAGGTGAGCTGAGCCCCAGGCCAGCTGCTGCTGAACTGTTCCCACCCTTCCCAGGTAAAACACCTGAATATGTACAAGGGCTTGAAAGCCTAGAGGAAGGGCCATGGAGCACACTAGCGAAAGCACGCAGGCCAAGTTGGTGACTGCAGGCCAGCCAGGGTGGTCCTGGCCCCGTGCGCTCTTCCGGAAGCTTTCCATTGTCCTGCCTGAGATACCCCTCCTGTCCCGGCCCCCACTGCGTTTTTCCTTCCTCACCTCTGTCAGGAGAGAAATTCCAGTGGAAGGTATGGGTGACACATCCTCTTCTTTACAGGTGGCAGCCTGGCAACTCCTGCAGAAAGGCCAGCAGTGCCCCACTCACACCGGGCCACCAACAAAGCTGTGGCCCCTCATTCCCTCCCACCAGCTCAGCCCCGAGACTGCTGACGGGGCAGAGAATATGGAGTCAGGCACAGCTTCAGGGGCTATTGCTGACTGGAGCGCTGTTTATATTGACCTCAACCAGGCACACGTGGGGAGGGCCGGCCGGCAGGGTAAGGCTGCCCAGGTCAGCTAATCCACAACCCTCAGGGAATCACATTGTTGAAAATGGACCTCGCTAAGGCAGAATAGAAGCCAAGGAAACTAAGGACACAATGCCATTTGCAGCACCGTAGATGAGTCTAGAGGTAATCACGTGACTTGTAGTAAGTCAGAAAGTGAAAGACACATATCATATCATATCACTTATAGGTGTTACCTAAAAATGGATACCAGGGCAGATATTTCCACGGAGAAGGGCAATCACAGATTCATTAAACACACTTATGGTTCACCAATGGAAAGGTGTGTGGATTGGTTTCATTACGATATCGGGGTTAACAGACATATACAAACACAGGTGACATATATAATCACCAAAGACCTACGGAATACCAAGAGAAGACTGCTCAACATTCTGTCATAACGTACCTGGGAAAAGGATCCCAGGGAGAACAGACATCTGTATATGTGTAAAAGAACCACATCTTCGACACCTACAATAAGCCAAACATTGTAATCAAACTTGCTGTAATAAAAAATAAAAATTTAAATTAAAAATACGAACAAGAAGTAGGGAGACAAACTTGAGGGGCTTTCTCCTGGCACATTCCATTCTAAATTCCAATCTAGAACACGACTTCCATTGAGGCTCTGCTGCCCTAGTAACCAGATTTGGTAAGGGAGAACTGCTGCCACCTTGTGGCCGTTTCACACAACAGCAGCTTTAATCCCAGCGCTAATGGTCAGTTGATATTCAAAATCATTGCAGGCCTGTAAATGACACCTGCCCTGAAAACAAATCCTGGGGTCACATATCGACCCAAAAATTCAAAGGACGTCCATATTTCAAAACGACCGTTTCAAAAGGCATATTTTATGTACATTAGTGTTCTGCTTCTTTGTCTTTCTTTCTTTTTTGGTTAAAAAGACGGGAATGGAAAAAGGCATCCCTCAGACTGGGCGAAAATCGTTGCAAACGAATCAATGGACAAAAGTTTAATCTCCAATATATATAAACAGCTCATGCAGCTTAATATTAAAAAAACAAACAACCCAATACAAAAATGGGCAGAAGATCTAAAGAGACGTTTCTTCAAAGAAGACACAGAGATGGCCAAGATGCACATGAAAAGCTGCTCAACAGCACTAATTATTAGAGAAATGCAAATCAAAACTACAATGAGGTATCACCTCACACCTGTTAGGATCGGCATCATCAGAAAATCTACAAACAACAAATTCTGGGGAGGGTGTGGACAAACGGAGCCCTCTTCCACTATTGGTGGGAATGTAAATTGATACAGTCACTATGGAGAACACTATGGAGTTTCCTTTAAAAAACTAGAAATAGAATTACCATCTGATCCAGCAATCCCACTTCTGGGCATATACCCAGAGAAAACCAGAAATCAAAAAGGCACATTCACCACAATGTTCATAGCAGCACTATTTACAATAGCCAGGTAATGGAAGCAACCTAAATGCCCACAGACAGATGAATGGATACAGATGGGGTACATATATAAAATGGAATATTACTCGGCCACAAAAAGGAATGAAAGTGGGTCATTTGTAGAGACATCGATGGATCTAGTGACTGTCATACAGAATGAAGTAAGTCAGAAAGAGGAAATCAAATATTGTATATTAATGCATATATGTGGAACCTAAAAAATGGTACAGACGAACTGGTTTGCAGGGAAGAAATAGAGACGCAGAGGTCGAGAACAAACGTATGGACACCAAGTGTGGGAAGCCATGGGGTGGTGGTGGTGGGATGAGTTGGGAGATTCGGGTTGACCTGTATACATGTATATGCATAAAATACATAACTAATAATAACCTGCTGTATAAAAAAAGTAAATAAAATTAAATTTCAAAATTTTAAAAAATAAAATTTAAAAATAAAACAGAAAAAATTTATTCCCTTCACACAGATGTATTTATAGGAATGAATTATTTCCATGCTTATATCTATAAATACATAAAAGAGGAATAAAATCTAACTTGAACCATAAACGAAAAAAAACCTGAACCCACCAGTTATACAGAGGAAAACCCTATCAGGGCACTTTCTCCAGCGGTAAACAATTCTGAAGTTGGTCAGAGGTGGGGAATCATCTCCCATCCAGCCAGGAACCCACCCCCCACGCAAGAAGCGTCCTCATTGCAAAGCTGGGAGACCGTGCCGAGGCATCTCTGAATAAAGGTGAGCTGAGCCCCAGGCCAGCTGCTGCTGAACTGTTCCCACCCTTCCCAGGTAAAACACCTGAATATGTACAAGGGCTTGAAAGCCTAGAGGAAGGGCCATGGAGCACACTAGCGAAAGCACGCAGGCCAAGTTGGTGACTGCAGGCCAGCCAGGGTGGTCCTGGCCCCGTGCGCTCTTCCGGAAGCTTTCCATTGTCCTGCCTGAGATACCCCTCCTGTCCCGGCCCCCACTGCGTTTTTCCTTCCTCACCTCTGTCAGGAGAGAAATTCCAGTGGAAGGTATGGGTGACACATCCTCTTCTTTACAGGTGGCAGCCTGGCAACTCCTGCAGAAAGGCCAGCAGTGCCCCACTCACACCGGGCCACCAACAAAGCTGTGGCCCCTCATTCCCTCCCACCAGCTCAGCCCCGAGACTGCTGACGGGGCAGAGAATATGGAGTCAGGCACAGCTTCAGGGGCTATTGCTGACTGGAGCGCTGTTTATATTGACCTCAACCAGGCACACGTGGGGAGGGCCGGCCGGCAGGGTAAGGCTGCCCAGGTCAGCTAATCCACAACCCTCAGGGAATCACATTGTTGAAAATGGACCTCGCTAAGGCAGAATAGAAGCCAAGGAAACTAAGGACACAATGCCATTTGCAGCACCGTAGATGAGTCTAGAGGTAATCACGTGACTTGTAGTAAGTCAGAAAGTGAAAGACACATATCATATCATATCACTTATAGGTGTTACCTAAAAATGGATACCAGGGCAGATATTTCCACGGAGAAGGGCAATCACAGATTCATTAAACACACTTATGGTTCACCAATGGAAAGGTGTGTGGATTGGTTTCATTACGATATCGGGGTTAACAGACATATACAAACACAGGTGACATATATAATCACCAAAGACCTACGGAATACCAAGAGAAGACTGCTCAACATTCTGTCATAAGGTACCTGGGAAAAGGATCCCAGGGAGAACAGACATCTGTATATGTGTAAAAGAACCACATCTTCGACACCTACAATAAGCCAAACATTGTAATCAAACTTGCTGTAATAAAAAATAAAAATTTAAATTAAAAATACGAACAAGAAGTAGGGAGACAAACTTGAGGGGCTTTCTCCTGGCACATTCCATTCTAAATTCCAATCTAGAACACGACTTCCATTGAGGCTCTGCTGCCCTAGTAACCAGATTTGGTAAGGGAGAACTGCTGCCACCTTGTGGCCGTTTCACACAACAGCAGCTTTAATCCCAGCGCTAATGGTCAGTGGATATTCAAAATCATTGCAGGCCTGTAAATGACACCTGCCCTGAAAACAAATCCTGGGGTCACATATCGACCCAAAAATTCAAAGGACGTCCATATTTCAAAACGACCGTTTCAAAAGGCATATTTTATGTACATTAGTGTTCTGCTTCTTTGTCTTTCTTTCTTTTTTGGTTAAAAAGACGGGAATGGAAAAAGGCATCCCTCAGACTGGGCGAAAATCGTTGCAAACGAATCAATGGACAAAAGTTTAATCTCCAATATATATAAACAGCTCATGCAGCTTAATATTAAAAAAACAAACAACCCAATACAAAAATGGGCAGAAGATCTAAAGAGACGTTTCTTCAAAGAAGACACAGAGATGGCCAAGATGCACATGAAAAGCTGCTCAACAGCACTAATTATTAGAGAAATGCAAATCAAAACTACAATGAGGTATCACCTCACACCTGTTAGGATCGGCATCATCAGAAAATCTACAAACAACAAATTCTGGGGAGGGTGTGGACAAACGGAGCCCTCTTCCACTATTGGTGGGAATGTAAATTGATACAGTCACTATGGAGAACACTATGGAGTTTCCTTTAAAAAACTAGAAATAGAATTACCATCTGATCCAGCAATCCCACTTCTGGGCATATACCCAGAGAAAACCAGAAATCAAAAAGGCACATTCACCACAATGTTCATAGCAGCACTATTTACAATAGCCAGGTAATGGAAGCAACCTAAATGCCCACAGACAGATGAATGGATACAGATGGGGTACATATATAAAATGGAATATTACTCGGCCACAAAAAGGAATGAAAGTGGGTCATTTGTAGAGACATCGATGGATCTAGAGACTGTCATACAGAATGAAGTAAGTCAGAAAGAGGAAATCAAATATTGTATATTAATGCATATATGTGGAACCTAAAAAATGGTACAGACGAACTGGTTTGCAGGGAAGAAATAGAGACGCAGAGGTCGAGAACAAACGTATGGACACCAAGTGTGGGAAGCCATGGGGTGGTGGTGGTGGGATGAGTTGGGAGATTCGGGTTGACCTGTATACATGTATATGCATAAAATACATAACTAATAATAACCTGCTGTATAAAAAAAGTAAATAAAATTAAATTTCAAAATTTTAAAAAATAAAATTTAAAAATAAAACAGAAAAAATTTATTCCCTTCACACAGATGTATTTATAGGAATGAATTATTTCCATGCTTATATCTATAAATACATAAAAGAGGAATAAAATCTAACTTGAACCATAAACGAAAAAAAACCTGAACCCACCAGTTATACAGAGGAAAACCCTATCAGGGCACTTTCTCCAGCGGTAAACAATTCTGAAGTTGGTCAGAGGTGGGGAATCATCTCCCATCCAGCCAGGAACCCACCCCCCACGCAAGAAGCGTCCTCATTGCAAAGCTGGGAGACCGTGCCGAGGCATCTCTGAATAAAGGTGAGCTGAGCCCCAGGCCAGCTGCTGCTGAACTGTTCCCACCCTTCCCAGGTAAAACACCTGAATATGTACAAGGGCTTGAAAGCCTAGAGGAAGGGCCATGGAGCACACTAGCGAAAGCACGCAGGCCAAGTTGGTGACTGCAGGCCAGCCAGGGTGGTCCTGGCCCCGTGCGCTCTTCCGGAAGCTTTCCATTGTCCTGCCTGAGATACCCCTCCTGTCCCGGCCCCCACTGTGTTTTTCCTTCCTCACCTCTGTCAGGAGAGAAATTCCAGTGGAAGGTATGGGTGACACATCCTCTTCTTTACAGGTGGCAGCCTGGCAACTCCTGCAGAAAGGCCAGCAGTGCCCCACTCACACCGGGCCACCAACAAAGCTGTGGCCCCTCATTCCCTCCCACCAGCTCAGCCCCGAGACTGCTGACGGGGCAGAGAACATAGAGTCAGGCACAGCTTCAGGGGCTATTGCTGACTGGAGCGCTGTTTATATTGACCTCAACCAGGCACACCTGGGGAGGGCCGGCCGGCAGGGTAAGGCTGCCCAGGTCAGCTAATCCGCAACCCTCAGGGAATCACATTGTTGAAAATGGACCTCGCTAAGGCAGAATAGAAGCCAAGGAAAATAAGGACACAATGCCATTTGCAGCACCGTAGATGAGTCTAGAGGTAATCACGTGACTTGTAGTAAGTCAGAAAGTGAAAGACACATATCATATCATATCACTTATAGGTGTTACCTAAAAATGGATACCAGGGCAGACATTTCCACGGAGAAGGGCAATCACAGATTCATTAAACACACTTATGGTTCACCAATGGAAAGGTGTGTGGATTGGTTTCATTACGATATCGGTGTTAACAGACATATACAAACACAGGTGACATATATAATCACCAAAGACCTACGGAATACCAAGAGAAGACTACTCAACATTCTGTCATAACGTACCTGGGAAAAGGATCCCAGGGAGAACAGACATCTGTATATGTGTAAAAGAACCACATCTTTGACACCTACAATAAGCCAAACATTGTAATCAAACTTGCTGTAATAAAAAATAAAAATTTAAATTAAAAATACGAACAAGAAGTAGGGAGACAAACTTGAGGGGCTTTCTCCTGGCACATTCCATTCTAAATTCCAATCTAGAACACGACTTCCATTGAGGCTCTGCTGCCCTAGTAACCAGATTTGGTAAGGGAGAACTGCTGCCACCTTGTGGCCGTTTCACACAACAGCAGCTTTAATCCCAGCGCTAATGGTCAGTTGATATTCAAAGTCATTGCAGGCCTGTAAATGACACCTGCCCTGAAAACCAATCCTGGGGTCACATATCGACCAAAAAATTCAAAGGACGTCCATATTTCAAAACGACCGTTTCAAAAGGCATATTTTATGTACATTAGTGTTCTGCTTCTTTGTCTTTCTTTCTTTTTTGGTTAAAAAGACGGGAATGGAAAAAGGCATCCCTCAGACTGGGCGAAAATCGTTGCAAACGAATCAATGGACAAAAGTTTAATCTCCAATATATATAAACAGCTCATGCAGCTTAATATTAAAAAAAACAAACAACCCAATACAAAAATGGGCAGAAGATCTAAAGAGACGTTTCTTCAAAGAAGACACAGAGATGGCCAAGATGCACATGAAAAGCTGCTCAACAGCACTAATTATTAGAGAAATGCAAATCAAAACTACAATGAGGTATCACCTCACACCTGTTAGGATCGGCATCATCAGAAAATCTACAAACAACAAATTCTGGGGAGGGTGTGGACAAACGGAGCCCTCTTCCACTATTGGTGGGAATGTAAATTGATACAGACACTTCGGAGAACACTATGGAGTTTCCTTTAAAAAACTAGAAATAGAATTACCATCTGATCCAGCAATCACACTTCTGGGCATATACCCAGAGAAAACCAGAAATCAAAAAGGCACATTCACCACAATGTTCATAGCAGCACTATTTACAATAGCCAGGTAATGGAAGCAACCTAAATGCCCACAGACAGATGAATGGATACAGATGGGGTACATATATAAAATGGAATATTACTCGGCCACAAAAAGGAATGAAACTGGGTCATTTGTAGAGACATCGATGGATCTAGAGACTGTCATACAGAATGAAGTAAGTCAGAAAGAGGAAATCAAATATTGTATATTAATGCATATATGTGGAACCTAAACAATGGTACAGATGAACTGGTTTGCAGGGAAGAAATAGAGACGCAGAGGTCGAGAACAAACGTATGGACACCAAGTGTGGGAAGCCATGGGGTGGTGGTGGTGGGATGAGTTGGGAGATTCGGGTTGACCTGTATACATGTATATGCATAAAATACATAACTAATAATAACCTGCTGTATAAAAAAAGTAAATAAAATTAAATTTCAAAATTTTAAAAAATAAAATTTAAAAATAAAACAGAAAAAATTTATTCCCTTCACACAGATGTATTTATAGTAATGAATTATTTCCATGCTTATATCTATAAATACATAAAAGAGGAATAAAATCTAACTTGAACCATAAACGAAAAAAAACCTGAACCCACCAGTTATACAGAGGAAAACCCTATCAGGGCACTTTCTCCAGCGGTAAACAATTCTGAAGTTGGTCAGAGGTGGGGAATCATCTCCCATCCAGCCAGGAACCCACCCCCCACGCAAGAAGCGTCCTCATTGCAAAGCTGGGAGACCGTGCCGAGGCATCTCTGAATAAAGGTGAGCTGAGCCCCAGGCCAGCTGCTGCTGAACTGTTCCCACCCTTCCCAGGTAAGACACCTGAATATGTACAAGGGCTTGAAAGCCTAGAGGAAGGGCCATGGAGCACACTAGCGAAAGCACGCAGGCCAAGTTGGTGACTGCAGGCCAGCCAGGGTGGTCCTGGCCCCGTGCGCTCTTCCGGAAGCTTTCCATTGTCCTGCCTGAGATACCCCTCCTGTCCCGGCCCCCACTGCGTTTTTCCTTCCTCACCTCTGTCAGGAGAGAAATTCCAGTGGAAGGTATGGGTGACACATCCTCTTCTTTACAGGTGGCAGCCTGGCAACTCCTGCAGAAAGGCCAGCAGTGCCCCACTCACACCGGGCCACCAACAAAGCTGTGGCCCCTCATTCCCTCCCACCAGCTCAGCCCCGAGACTGCTGACGGGGCAGAGAATATGGAGTCAGGCACAGCTTCAGGGGCTATTGCTGACTGGAGCGCTGTTTATATTGACCTCAACCAGGCACACGTGGGGAGGGCCGGCCGGCAGGGTAAGGCTGCCCAGGTCAGCTAATCCGCAACCCTCAGGGAATCACATTGTTGAAAATGGACCTCGATAAGGCAGAATAGAAGCCAAGGAAACTAAGGACACAATGCCATTTGCAGCACCGTAGATGAGACTAGAGGTAATCACGTGACTTGTAGTAAGTCAGAAAGTGAAAGACAAATATCATATCATATCACTTATAGGTGTTACCTAAAAATGGATACCAGGGCAGACATTTCCACGGAGAAGGGCAATCACAGATTCATTAAACACACTTATGGTTCACCAATGGAAAGGTGTGTGGATTGGTTTCATTACGATATCGGTGTTAACAGACATATACAAACACAGGTGACATATATAATCACCAAAGACCTACGGAATACCAAGAGAAGACTACTCAACATTCTGTCATAACGTACCTGGGAAAAGGATCCCAGGGAGAACAGACATCTGTATATGTGTAAAAGAACCACATCTTCGACACCTACAATAAGCCAAACATTGTAATCAAACTTGCTGTAATAAAAAATAAAAATTTTAATTAAAAATACGAACAAGAAGTAGGGAGACAAACTTGAGGGGCTTTCTCCTGGCACATTCCATTCTAAATTCCAATCTAGAACACGACTTCCATTGAGGCTCTGCTGCCCTAGTAACCAGATTTGGTAAGGGAGAACTGCTGCCACCTTGTGGCCGTTTCACACAACAGCAGCTTTAATCCCAGCGCTAATGGTCAGTTGATATTCAAAATCATTGCAGGCCTGTAAATGACACCTGCCCTGAAAACAAATCCTGGGGTCACATATCGACCCAAAAATTCAAAGGACGTCCATATTTCAAAACGACCGTTTCAAAAGGCATATTTTATGTACATTAGTGTTCTGCTTCTTTGCCTTTCTTTCTTTTTTGGTTAAAAAGACGGGAATGGAAAAAGGCATCCCGCAGACTGGGCGAAAATCGTTGCAAACGAATCAATGGACAAAAGTTTAATCTCCAATATATATAAACAGCTCATGCAGCTTAATATTAAAAAAAACAAACAACCCAATACAAAAATGGGCAGAAGATCTAAAGAGACGTTTCTTCAAAGAAGACACAGAGATGGCCAAGATGCACATGAAAAGCTGCTCAACAGCACTAATTATTACAGAAATGCAAATCAAAACTACAATGAGGTATCACCTCACACCTGTTAGGATCGGCATCATCAGAAAATCTACAAACAACAAATTCTGGGGAGGGTGTGGACAAACGGAGCCCTCTTCCACTATTGGTGGGAATGTAAATTGATACAGACACTTCGGAGAACACTATGGAGTTTCCTTTAAAAAACTAGAAATAGAATTACCATCTGATCCAGCAATCACACTTCTGGGCATATACCCAGAGAAAACCAGAAATCAAAAAGGCACATTCACCACAATGTTCATAGCAGCACTATTTACAATAGCCAGGTAATGGAAGCAACCTAAATGCCCACAGACAGATGAATGGATAAAGATGGGGTACATATATAAAATGGAATATTACTCGGCCACAAAAAGGAATGAAACTGGGTCATTTGTAGAGACATCGATGGATCTAGAGACTGTCATACAGAATGAAGTAAGTCAGAAAGAGGAAATCAAATATTGTATATTAATGCATATATGTGGAACCTAAAAAATGGTACAGATGAACTGGTTTGCAGGGAAGAAATAGAGACGCAGAGGTCGAGAACAAACGTATGGACACCAAGTGTGGGAAGCCATGGGGTGGTGGTGGTGGGATGAGTTGGGAGATTCGGGTTGACCTGTATACATGTATATGCATAAAATACATAACTAATAATAACCTGCTGTATAAAAAAAGTAAATAAAATTAAATTTCAAAATTTTAAAAAATAAAATTTAAAAATAAAACAGAAAAAATTTATTCCCTTCACACAGATGTATTTATAGGAATGAATTATTTCCATGCTTATATCTATAAATACATAAAAGAGGAATAAAATCTAACTTGAACCATAAACGAAAAAAAACCTGAACCCACCAGTTATACAGAGGAAAACCCTATCAGGGCACTTTCTCCAGCGGTAAACAATTCTGAAGTTGGTCAGAGGTGGGGAATCATCTCCCATCCAGCCAGGAACCCACCCCCCACGCAAGAAGCGTCCTCATTGCAAAGCTGGGAGACCGTGCCGAGGCATCTCTGAATAAAGGTGAGCTGAGCCCCAGGCCAGCTGCTGCTGAACTGTTCCCACCCTTCCCAGGTAAAACACCTGAATATGTACAAGGGCTTGAAAGCCTAGAGGAAGGGCCATGGAGCACACTAGCGAAAGCACGCAGGCCAAGTTGGTGACTGCAGGCCAGCCAGGGTGGTCCTGGCCCCGTGCGCTCTTCCGGAAGCTTTCCATTGTCCTGCCTGAGATACCCCTCCTGTCCCGGCCCCCACTGCGTTTTTCCTTCCTCACCTCTGTCAGGAGAGAAATTCCAGTGGAAGGTATGGGTGACACATCCTCTTCTTTACAGGTGGCAGCCTGGCAACTCCTGCAGAAAGGCCAGCAGTGCCCCACTCACACCGGGCCACCAACAAAGCTGTGGCCCCTCATTCCCTCCCACCAGCTCAGCCCCGAGACTGCTGACGGGGCAGAGAATATGGAGTCAGGCACAGCTTCAGGGGCTATTGCTGACTGGAGCGCTGTTTATATTGACCTCAACCAGGCACACCTGGGGAGGGCCGGCCGGCAGGGTAAGGCTGCCCAGGTCAGCTAATCCACAACCCTCAGGGAATCACATTGTTGAAAATGGACCTCGCTAAGGCAGAATAGAAGCCAAGGAAACTAAGGACACAATGCCATTTGCAGCACCGTAGATGAGTCTAGAGGTAATCACGTGACTTGTAGTAAGTCAGAAAGTGAAAGACACATATCATATCATATCACTTATAGGTGTTACCTAAAAATGGATACCAGGGCAGATATTTCCACGGAGAAGGGCAATCACAGATTCATTAAACACACTTATGGTTCACCAATGGAAAGGTGTGTGGATTGGTTTCATTACGATATCGGGGTTAACAGACATATACAAACACAGGTGACATATATAATCACCAAAGACCTACGGAATACCAAGAGAAGACTGCTCAACATTCTGTCATAAGGTACCTGGGAAAAGGATCCCAGGGAGAACAGACATCTGTATATGTGTAAAAGAACCACATCTTCGACACCTACAATAAGCCAAACATTGTAATCAAACTTGCTGTAATAAAAAATAAAAATTTAAATTAAAAATACGAACAAGAAGTAGGGAGACAAACTTGAGGGGCTTTCTCCTGGCACATTCCATTCTAAATTCCAATCTAGAACACGACTTCCATTGAGGCTCTGCTGCCCTAGTAACCAGATTTGGTAAGGGAGAACTGCTGCCACCTTGTGGCCGTTTCACACAACAGCAGCTTTAATCCCAGCGCTAATGGTCAGTGGATATTCAAAATCATTGCAGGCCTGTAAATGACACCTGCCCTGAAAACAAATCCTGGGGTCACATATCGACCCAAAAATTCAAAGGACGTCCATATTTCAAAACGACCGTTTCAAAAGGCATATTTTATGTACATTAGTGTTCTGCTTCTTTGTCTTTCTTTCTTTTTTGGTTAAAAAGACGGGAATGGAAAAAGGCATCCCTCAGACTGGGCGAAAATCGTTGCAAACGAATCAATGGACAAAAGTTTAATCTCCAATATATATAAACAGCTCATGCAGCTTAATATTAAAAAAACAAACAACCCAATACAAAAATGGGCAGAAGATCTAAAGAGACGTTTCTTCAAAGAAGACACAGAGATGGCCAAGATGCACATGAAAAGCTGCTCAACAGCACTAATTATTAGAGAAATGCAAATCAAAACTACAATGAGGTATCACCTCACACCTGTTAGGATCGGCATCATCAGAAAATCTACAAACAACAAATTCTGGGGAGGGTGTGGACAAACGGAGCCCTCTTCCACTATTGGTGGGAATGTAAATTGATACAGTCACTATGGAGAACACTATGGAGTTTCCTTTAAAAAACTAGAAATAGAATTACCATCTGATCCAGCAATCCCACTTCTGGGCATATACCCAGAGAAAACCAGAAATCAAAAAGGCACATTCACCACAATGTTCATAGCAGCACTATTTACAATAGCCAGGTAATGGAAGCAACCTAAATGCCCACAGACAGATGAATGGATACAGATGGGGTACATATATAAAATGGAATATTACTCGGCCACAAAAAGGAATGAAAGTGAGTCATTTGTAGAGACATCGATGGATCTAGTGACTGTCATACAGAATGAAGTAAGTCAGAAAGAGGAAATCAAATATTGTATATTAATGCATATATGTGGAACCTAAAAAATGGTACAGACGAACTGGTTTGCAGGGAAGAAATAGAGACGCAGAGGTCGAGAACAAACGTATGGACACCAAGTGTGGGAAGCCATGGGGTGGTGGTGGTGGGATGAGTTGGGAGATTCGGGTTGACCTGTATACATGTATATGCATAAAATACATAACTAATAATAACCTGCTGTATAAAAAAAGTAAATAAAATTAAATTTCAAAATTTTAAAAAATAAAATTTAAAAATAAAACAGAAAAAATTTATTCCCTTCACACAGATGTATTTATAGGAATGAATTATTTCCATGCTTATATCTATAAATACATAAAAGAGGAATAAAATCTAACTTGAACCATAAACGAAAAAAAACCTGAACCCACCAGTTATACAGAGGAAAACCCTATCAGGGCACTTTCTCCAGCGGTAAACAATTCTGAAGTTGGTCAGAGGTGGGGAATCATCTCCCATCCAGCCAGGAACCCACCCCCCACGCAAGAAGCGTCCTCATTGCAAAGCTGGGAGACCGTGCCGAGGCATCTCTGAATAAAGGTGAGCTGAGCCCCAGGCCAGCTGCTGCTGAACTGTTCCCACCCTTCCCAGGTAAAACACCTGAATATGTACAAGGGCTTGAAAGCCTAGAGGAAGGGCCATGGAGCACACTAGCGAAAGCACGCAGGCCAAGTTGGTGACTGCAGGCCAGCCAGGGTGGTCCTGGCCCCGTGCGCTCTTCCGGAAGCTTTCCATTGTCCTGCCTGAGATACCCCTCCTGTCCCGGCCCCCACTGCGTTTTTCCTTCCTCACCTCTGTCAGGAGAGAAATTCCAGTGGAAGGTATGGGTGACACATCCTCTTCTTTACAGGTGGCAGCCTGGCAACTCCTGCAGAAAGGCCAGCAGTGCCCCACTCACACCGGGCCACCAACAAAGCTGTGGCCCCTCATTCCCTCCCACCAGCTCAGCCCCGAGACTGCTGACGGGGCAGAGAATATGGAGTCAGGCACAGCTTCAGGGGCTATTGCTGACTGGAGCGCTGTTTATATTGACCTCAACCAGGCACACCTGGGGAGGGCCGGCCGGCAGGGTAAGGCTGCCCAGGTCAGCTAATCCGCAACCCTCAGGGAATCACATTGTTGAAAATGGACCTCGATAAGGCAGAATAGAAGCCAAGGAAACTAAGGACACAATGCCATTTGCAGCACCGTAGATGAGACTAGAGGTAATCACGTGACTTGTAGTAAGTCAGAAAGTGAAAGACACATATCATATCATATCACTTATAGGTGTTACCTAAAAATGGATACCAGGGCAGATATTTCCACGGAGAAGGGCAATCACAGATTCATTAAACACACTTATGGTTCACCAATGGAAAGGTGTGTGGATTGGTTTCATTACGATATCGGGGTTAACAGACATATACAAACACAGGTGACATATATAATCACCAAAGACCTACGGAATACCAAGAGAAGACTGCTCAACATTCTGTCATAAGGTACCTGGGAAAAGGATCCCAGGGAGAACAGACATCTGTATATGTGTAAAAGAACCACATCTTCGACACCTACAATAAGCCAAACATTGTAATCAAACTTGCTGTAATAAAAAATAAAAATTTAAATTAAAAATACGAACAAGAAGTAGGGAGACAAACTTGAGGGGCTTTCTCCTGGCACATTCCATTCTAAATTCCAATCTAGAACACGACTTCCATTGAGGCTCTGCTGCCCTAGTAACCAGATTTGGTAAGGGAGAACTGCTGCCACCTTGTGGCCGTTTCACACAACAGCAGCTTTAATCCCAGCGCTAATGGTCAGTGGATATTCAAAATCATTGCAGGCCTGTAAATGACACCTGCCCTGAAAACAAATCCTGGGGTCACATATCGACCCAAAAATTCAAAGGACGTCCATATTTCAAAACGACCGTTTCAAAAGGCATATTTTATGTACATTAGTGTTCTGCTTCTTTGTCTTTCTTTCTTTTTTGGTTAAAAAGACGGGAATGGAAAAAGGCATCCCTCAGACTGGGCGAAAATCGTTGCAAACGAATCAATGGACAAAAGTTTAATCTCCAATATATATAAACAGCTCATGCAGCTTAATATTAAAAAAACAAACAACCCAATACAAAAATGGGCAGAAGATCTAAAGAGACGTTTCTTCAAAGAAGACACAGAGATGGCCAAGATGCACATGAAAAGCTGCTCAACAGCACTAATTATTAGAGAAATGCAAATCAAAACTACAATGAGGTATCACCTCACACCTGTTAGGATCGGCATCATCAGAAAATCTACAAACAACAAATTCTGGGGAGGGTGTGGACAAACGGAGCCCTCTTCCACTATTGGTGGGAATGTAAATTGATACAGTCACTATGGAGAACACTATGGAGTTTCCTTTAAAAAACTAGAAATAGAATTACCATCTGATCCAGCAATCCCACTTCTGGGCATATACCCAGAGAAAACCAGAAATCAAAAAGGCACATTCACCACAATGTTCATAGCAGCACTATTTACAATAGCCAGGTAATGGAAGCAACCTAAATGCCCACAGACAGATGAATGGATACAGATGGGGTACATATATAAAATGGAATATTACTCGGCCACAAAAAGGAATGAAAGTGGGTCATTTGTAGAGACATCGATGGATCTAGTGACTGTCATACAGAATGAAGTAAGTCAGAAAGAGGAAATCAAATATTGTATATTAATGCATATATGTGGAACCTAAAAAATGGTACAGACGAACTGGTTTGCAGGGAAGAAATAGAGACGCAGAGGTCGAGAACAAACGTATGGACACCAAGTGTGGGAAGCCATGGGGTGGTGGTGGTGGGATGAGTTGGGAGATTCGGGTTGACCTGTATACATGTATATGCATAAAATACATAACTAATAATAACCTGCTGTATAAAAAAAGTAAATAAAATTAAATTTCAAAATTTTAAAAAATAAAATTTAAAAATAAAACAGAAAAAATTTATTCCCTTCACACAGATGTATTTATAGGAATGAATTATTTCCATGCTTATATCTATAAATACATAAAAGAGGAATAAAATCTAACTTGAACCATAAACGAAAAAAAACCTGAACCCACCAGTTATACAGAGGAAAACCCTATCAGGGCACTTTCTCCAGCGGTAAACAATTCTGAAGTTGGTCAGAGGTGGGGAATCATCTCCCATCCAGCCAGGAACCCACCCCCCACGCAAGAAGCGTCCTCATTGCAAAGCTGGGAGACCGTGCCGAGGCATCTCTGAATAAAGGTGAGCTGAGCCCCAGGCCAGCTGCTGCTGAACTGTTCCCACCCTTCCCAGGTAAAACACCTGAATATGTACAAGGGCTTGAAAGCCTAGAGGAAGGGCCATGGAGCACACTAGCGAAAGCACGCAGGCCAAGTTGGTGACTGCAGGCCAGCCAGGGTGGTCCTGGCCCCGTGCGCTCTTCCGGAAGCTTTCCATTGTCCTGCCTGAGATACCCCTCCTGTCCCGGCCCCCACTGCGTTTTTCCTTCCTCACCTCTGTCAGGAGAGAAATTCCAGTGGAAGGTATGGGTGACACATCCTCTTCTTTACAGGTGGCAGCCTGGCAACTCCTGCAGAAAGGCCAGCAGTGCCCCACTCACACCGGGCCACCAACAAAGCTGTGGCCCCTCATTCCCTCCCACCAGCTCAGCCCCGAGACTGCTGACGGGGCAGAGAATATGGAGTCAGGCACAGCTTCAGGGGCTATTGCTGACTGGAGCGCTGTTTATATTGACCTCAACCAGGCACACCTGGGGAGGGCCGGCCGGCAGGGTAAGGCTGCCCAGGTCAGCTAATCCACAACCCTCAGGGAATCACATTGTTGAAAATGGACCTCGCTAAGGCAGAATAGAAGCCAAGGAAACTAAGGACACAATGCCATTTGCAGCACCGTAGATGAGTCTAGAGGTAATCACGTGACTTGTAGTAAGTCAGAAAGTGAAAGACACATATCATATCATATCACTTATAGGTGTTACCTAAAAATGGATACCAGGGCAGATATTTCCACGGAGAAGGGCAATCACAGATTCATTAAACACACTTATGGTTCACCAATGGAAAGGTGTGTGGATTGGTTTCATTACGATATCGGGGTTAACAGACATATACAAACACAGGTGACATATATAATCACCAAAGACCTACGGAATACCAAGAGAAGACTGCTCAACATTCTGTCATAACGTACCTGGGAAAAGGATCCCAGGGAGAACAGACATCTGTATATGTGTAAAAGAACCACATCTTCGACACCTACAATAAGCCAAACATTGTAATCAAACTTGCTGTAATAAAAAATAAAAATTTAAATTAAAAATACGAACAAGAAGTAGGGAGACAAACTTGAGGGGCTTTCTCCTGGCACATTCCATTCTAAATTCCAATCTAGAACACGACTTCCATTGAGGCTCTGCTGCCCTAGTAACCAGATTTGGTAAGGGAGAACTGCTGCCACCTTGTGGCCGTTTCACACAACAGCAGCTTTAATCCCAGCGCTAATGGTCAGTTGATATTCAAAATCATTGCAGGCCTGTAAATGACACCTGCCCTGAAAACAAATCCTGGGGTCACATATCGACCCAAAAATTCAAAGGACGTCCATATTTCAAAACGACCGTTTCAAAAGGCATATTTTATGTACATTAGTGTTCTGCTTCTTTGTCTTTCTTTCTTTTTTGGTTAAAAAGACGGGAATGGAAAAAGGCATCCCTCAGACTGGGCGAAAATCGTTGCAAACGAATCAATGGACAAAAGTTTAATCTCCAATATATATAAACAGCTCATGCAGCTTAATATTAAAAAAACAAACAACCCAATACAAAAATGGGCAGAAGATCTAAAGAGACGTTTCTTCAAAGAAGACACAGAGATGGCCAAGATGCACATGAAAAGCTGCTCAACAGCACTAATTATTAGAGAAATGCAAATCAAAACTACAATGAGGTATCACCTCACACCTGTTAGGATCGGCATCATCAGAAAATCTACAAACAACAAATTCTGGGGAGGGTGTGGACAAACGGAGCCCTCTTCCACTATTGGTGGGAATGTAAATTGATACAGTCACTATGGAGAACACTATGGAGTTTCCTTTAAAAAACTAGAAATAGAATTACCATCTGATCCAGCAATCCCACTTCTGGGCATATACCCAGAGAAAACCAGAAATCAAAAAGGCACATTCACCACAATGTTCATAGCAGCACTATTTACAATAGCCAGGTAATGGAAGCAACCTAAATGCCCACAGACAGATGAATGGATACAGATGGGGTACATATATAAAATGGAATATTACTCGGCCACAAAAAGGAATGAAAGTGGGTCATTTGTAGAGACATCGATGGATCTAGTGACTGTCATACAGAATGAAGTAAGTCAGAAAGAGGAAATCAAATATTGTATATTAATGCATATATGTGGAACCTAAAAAATGGTACAGACGAACTGGTTTGCAGGGAAGAAATAGAGACGCAGAGGTCGAGAACAAACGTATGGACACCAAGTGTGGGAAGCCATGGGGTGGTGGTGGTGGGATGAGTTGGGAGATTCGGGTTGACCTGTATACATGTATATGCATAAAATACATAACTAATAATAACCTGCTGTATAAAAAAAGTAAATAAAATTAAATTTCAAAATTTTAAAAAATAAAATTTAAAAATAAAACAGAAAAAATTTATTCCCTTCACACAGATGTATTTATAGGAATGAATTATTTCCATGCTTATATCTATAAATACATAAAAGAGGAATAAAATCTAACTTGAACCATAAACGAAAAAAAACCTGAACCCACCAGTTATACAGAGGAAAACCCTATCAGGGCACTTTCTCCAGCGGTAAACAATTCTGAAGTTGGTCAGAGGTGGGGAATCATCTCCCATCCAGCCAGGAACCCACCCCCCACGCAAGAAGCGTCCTCATTGCAAAGCTGGGAGACCGTGCCGAGGCATCTCTGAATAAAGGTGAGCTGAGCCCCAGGCCAGCTGCTGCTGAACTGTTCCCACCCTTCCCAGGTAAAACACCTGAATATGTACAAGGGCTTGAAAGCCTAGAGGAAGGGCCATGGAGCACACTAGCGAAAGCACGCAGGCCAAGTTGGTGACTGCAGGCCAGCCAGGGTGGTCCTGGCCCCGTGCGCTCTTCCGGAAGCTTTCCATTGTCCTGCCTGAGATACCCCTCCTGTCCCGGCCCCCACTGCGTTTTTCCTTCCTCACCTCTGTCAGGAGAGAAATTCCAGTGGAAGGTATGGGTGACACATCCTCTTCTTTACAGGTGGCAGCCTGGCAACTCCTGCAGAAAGGCCAGCAGTGCCCCACTCACACCGGGCCACCAACAAAGCTGTGGCCCCTCATTCCCTCCCACCAGCTCAGCCCCGAGACTGCTGACGGGGCAGAGAATATGGAGTCAGGCACAGCTTCAGGGGCTATTGCTGACTGGAGCGCTGTTTATATTGACCTCAACCAGGCACACGTGGGGAGGGCCGGCCGGCAGGGTAAGGCTGCCCAGGTCAGCTAATCCACAACCCTCAGGGAATCACATTGTTGAAAATGGACCTCGCTAAGGCAGAATAGAAGCCAAGGAAACTAAGGACACAATGCCATTTGCAGCACCGTAGATGAGTCTAGAGGTAATCACGTGACTTGTAGTAAGTCAGAAAGTGAAAGACACATATCATATCATATCACTTATAGGTGTTACCTAAAAATGGATACCAGGGCAGATATTTCCACGGAGAAGGGCAATCACAGATTCATTAAACACACTTATGGTTCACCAATGGAAAGGTGTGTGGATTGGTTTCATTACGATATCGGGGTTAACAGACATATACAAACACAGGTGACATATATAATCACCAAAGACCTACGGAATACCAAGAGAAGACTGCTCAACATTCTGTCATAAGGTACCTGGGAAAAGGATCCCAGGGAGAACAGACATCTGTATATGTGTAAAAGAACCACATCTTCGACACCTACAATAAGCCAAACATTGTAATCAAACTTGCTGTAATAAAAAATAAAAATTTAAATTAAAAATACGAACAAGAAGTAGGGAGACAAACTTGAGGGGCTTTCTCCTGGCACATTCCATTCTAAATTCCAATCTAGAACACGACTTCCATTGAGGCTCTGCTGCCCTAGTAACCAGATTTGGTAAGGGAGAACTGCTGCCACCTTGTGGCCGTTTCACACAACAGCAGCTTTAATCCCAGCGCTAATGGTCAGTGGATATTCAAAATCATTGCAGGCCTGTAAATGACACCTGCCCTGAAAACAAATCCTGGGGTCACATATCGACCCAAAAATTCAAAGGACGTCCATATTTCAAAACGACCGTTTCAAAAGGCATATTTTATGTACATTAGTGTTCTGCTTCTTTGTCTTTCTTTCTTTTTTGGTTAAAAAGACGGGAATGGAAAAAGGCATCCCTCAGACTGGGCGAAAATCGTTGCAAACGAATCAATGGACAAAAGTTTAATCTCCAATATATATAAACAGCTCATGCAGCTTAATATTAAAAAAAACAAACAACCCAATACAAAAATGGGCAGAAGATCTAAAGAGACGTTTCTTCAAAGAAGACACAGAGATGGCCAAGATGCACATGAAAAGCTGCTCAACAGCACTAATTATTAGAGAAATGCAAATCAAAACTACAATGAGGTATCACCTCACACCTGTTAGGATCGGCATCATCAGAAAATCTACAAACAACAAATTCTGGGGAGGGTGTGGACAAACGGAGCCCTCTTCCACTATTGGTGGGAATGTAAATTGATACAGTCACTATGGAGAACACTATGGAGTTTCCTTTAAAAAACTAGAAATAGAATTACCATCTGATCCAGCAATCCCACTTCTGGGCATATACCCAGAGAAAACCAGAAATCAAAAAGGCACATTCACCACAATGTTCATAGCAGCACTATTTACAATAGCCAGGTAATGGAAGCAACCTAAATGCCCACAGACAGATGAATGGATACAGATGGGGTACATATATAAAATGGAATATTACTCGGCCACAAAAAGGAATGAAAGTGGGTCATTTGTAGAGACATCGATGGATCTAGAGACTGTCATACAGAATGAAGTAAGTCAGAAAGAGGAAATCAAATATTGTATATTAATGCATATATGTGGAACCTAAAAAATGGTACAGACGAACTGGTTTGCAGGGAAGAAATAGAGACGCAGAGGTCGAGAACAAACGTATGGACACCAAGTGTGGGAAGCCATGGGGTGGTGGTGGTGGGATGAGTTGGGAGATTCGGGTTGACCTGTATACATGTATATGCATAAAATACATAACTAATAATAACCTGCTGTATAAAAAAAGTAAATAAAATTAAATTTCAAAATTTTAAAAAATAAAATTTAAAAATAAAACAGAAAAAATTTATTCCCTTCACACAGATGTATTTATAGGAATGAATTATTTCCATGCTTATATCTATAAATACATAAAAGAGGAATAAAATCTAACTTGAACCATAAACGAAAAAAAACCTGAACCCACCAGTTATACAGAGGAAAACCCTATCAGGGCACTTTCTCCAGCGGTAAACAATTCTGAAGTTGGTCAGAGGTGGGGAATCATCTCCCATCCAGCCAGGAACCCACCCCCCACGCAAGAAGCGTCCTCATTGCAAAGATGGGAGACCGTGCCGAGGCATCTCTGAATAAAGGTGAGCTGAGCCCCAGGCCAGCTGCTGCTGAACTGTTCCCACCCTTCCCAGGTAAAACACCTGAATATGTACAAGGGCTTGAAAGCCTAGAGGAAGGGCCATGGAGCACACTAGCGAAAGCACGCAGGCCAAGTTGGTGACTGCAGGCCAGCCAGGGTGGTCCTGGCCCCGTGCGCTCTTCCGGAAGCTTTCCATTGTCCTGCCTGAGATACCCCTCCTGTCCCGGCCCCCACTGTGTTTTTCCTTCCTCACCTCTGTCAGGAGAGAAATTCCAGTGGAAGGTATGGGTGACACATCCTCTTCTTTACAGGTGGCAGCCTGGCAACTCCTGCAGAAAGGCCAGCAGTGCCCCACTCACACCGGGCCACCAACAAAGCTGTGGCCCCTCATTCCCTCCCACCAGCTCAGCCCCGAGACTGCTGACGGGGCAGAGAATATGGAGTCAGGCACAGCTTCAGGGGCTATTGCTGACTGGAGCGCTGTTTATATTGACCTCAACCAGGCACACCTGGGGAGGGCCGGCCGGCAGGGTAAGGCTGCCCAGGTCAGCTAATCCGCAACCCTCAGGGAATCACATTGTTGAAAATGGACCTCGCTAAGGCAGAATAGAAGCCAAGGAAACTAAGGACACAATGCCATTTGCAGCACCGTAGATGAGTCTAGAGGTAATCACGTGACTTGTAGTAAGTCAGAAAGTGAAAGACACATATCATATCATATCACTTATAGGTGTTACCTAAAAATGGATACCAGGGCAGACATTTCCACGGAGAAGGGCAATCACAGATTCATTAAACACACTTATGGTTCACCAATGGAAAGGTGTGTGGATTGGTTTCATTACGATATCGGTGTTAACAGACATATACAAACACAGGTGACATATATAATCACCAAAGACCTACGGAATACCAAGAGAAGACTACTCAACATTCTGTCATAACGTACCTGGGAAAAGGATCCCAGGGAGAACAGACATCTGTATATGTGTAAATGAACCACATCTTTGACACCTACAATAAGCCAAACATTGTAATCAAACTTGCTGTAATAAAAAATAAAAATTTAAATTAAAAATACGAACAAGAAGTAGGGAGACAAACTTGAGGGGCTTTCTCCTGGCACATTCCATTCTAAATTCCAATCTAGAACACGACTTCCATTGAGGCTCTGCTGCCCTAGTAACCAGATTTGGTAAGGGAGAACTGCTGCCACCTTGTGGCCGTTTCACACAACAGCAGCTTTAATCCCAGCGCTAATGGTCAGTTGATATTCAAAGTCATTGCAGGCCTGTAAATGACACCTGCCCTGAAAACCAATCCTGGGGTCACATATCGACCAAAAAATTCAAAGGACGTCCATATTTCAAAACGACCGTTTCAAAAGGCATATTTTATGTACATTAGTGTTCTGCTTCTTTGTCTTTCTTTCTTTTTTGGTTAAAAATACGGGAATGGAAAAAGGCATCCCTCAGACTGGGCGAAAATCGTTGCAAACGAATCAATGGACAAAAGTTTAATCTCCAATATATATAAACAGCTCATGCAGCTTAATATTAAAAAAAACAAACAACCCAATACAAAAATGGGCAGAAGATCTAAAGAGACGTTTCTTCAAAGAAGACACAGAGATGGCCAAGATGCACATGAAAAGCTGCTCAACAGCACTAATTATTAGAGAAATGCAAATCAAAACTACAATGAGGTATCACCTCACACCTGTTAGGATCGGCATCATCAGAAAATCTACAAACAACAAATTCTGGGGAGGGTGTGGACAAACGGAGCCCTCTTCCACTATTGGTGGGAATGTAAATTGATACAGACACTTCGGAGAACACTATGGAGTTTCCTTTAAAAAACTAGAAATAGAATTACCATCTGATCCAGCAATCACACTTCTGGGCATATACCCAGAGAAAACCAGAAATCAAAAAGGCACATTCACCACAATGTTCATAGCAGCACTATTTACAATAGCCAGGTAATGGAAGCAACCTAAATGCCCACAGACAGATGAATGGATACAGATGGGGTACATATATAAAATGGAATATTACTCGGCCACAAAAAGGAATGAAACTGGGTCATTTGTAGAGACATCGATGGATCTAGAGACTGTCATACAGAATGAAGTAAGTCAGAAAGAGGAAATCAAATATTGTATATTAATGCATATATGTGGAACCTAAACAATGGTACAGATGAACTGGTTTGCAGGGAAGAAATAGAGACGCAGAGGTCGAGAACAAACGTATGGACACCAAGTGTGGGAAGCCATGGGGTGGTGGTGGTGGGATGAGTTGGGAGATTCGGGTTGACCTGTATACATGTATATGCATAAAATACATAACTAATAATAACCTGCTGTATAAAAAAAGTAAATAAAATTAAATTTCAAAATTTTAAAAAATAAAATTTAAAAATAAAACAGAAAAAATTTATTCCCTTCACACAGATGTATTTATAGGAATGAATTATTTCCATGCTTATATCTATAAATACATAAAAGAGGAATAAAATCTAACTTGAACCATAAACGAAAAAAAACCTGAACCCACCAGTTATACAGAGGAAAACCCTATCAGGGCACTTTCTCCAGCGGTAAACAATTCTGAAGTTGGTCAGAGGTGGGGAATCATCTCCCATCCAGCCAGGAACCCACCCCCCACGCAAGAAGCGTCCTCATTGCAAAGCTGGGAGACCGTGCCGAGGCATCTCTGAATAAAGGTGAGCTGAGCCCCAGGCCAGCTGCTGCTGAACTGTTCCCACCCTTCCCAGGTAAGACACCTGAATATGTACAAGGGCTTGAAAGCCTAGAGGAAGGGCCATGGAGCACACTAGCGAAAGCACGCAGGCCAAGTTGGTGACTGCAGGCCAGCCAGGGTGGTCCTGGCCCCGTGCGCTCTTCCGGAAGCTTTCCATTGTCCTGCCTGAGATACCCCTCCTGTCCCGGCCCCCACTGCGTTTTTCCTTCCTCACCTCTGTCAGGAGAGAAATTCCAGTGGAAGGTATGGGTGACACATCCTCTTCTTTACAGGTGGCAGCCTGGCAACTCCTGCAGAAAGGCCAGCAGTGCCCCACTCACACCGGGCCACCAACAAAGCTGTGGCCCCTCATTCCCTCCCACCAGCTCAGCCCCGAGACTGCTGACGGGGCAGAGAATATGGAGTCAGGCACAGCTTCAGGGGCTATTGCTGACTGGAGCGCTGTTTATATTGACCTCAACCAGGCACACCTGGGGAGGGCCGGCCGGCAGGGTAAGGCTGCCCAGGTCAGCTAATCCGCAACCCTCAGGGAATCACATTGTTGAAAATGGACCTCGATAAGGCAGAATAGAAGCCAAGGAAAATAAGGACACAATGCCATTTGCAGCACCGTAGATGAGACTAGAGGTAATCACGTGACTTGTAGTAAGTCAGAAAGTGAAAGACAAATATCATATCATATCACTTATAGGTGTTACCTAAAAATGGATACCAGGGCAGACATTTCCACGGAGAAGGGCAATCACAGATTCATTAAACACACTTATGGTTCACCAATGGAAAGGTGTGAGGATTGGTTTCATTACGATATCGGTGTTAACAGACATATACAAACACAGGTGACATATATAATCACCAAAGACCTACGGAATACCAAGAGAAGACTACTCAACATTCTGTCATAACGTACCTGGGAAAAGGATCCCAGGGAGAACAGACATCTGTATATGTGTAAAAGAACCACATCTTCGACCCCTACAATAAGCCAAACATTGTAATCAAACTTGCTGTAATAAAAAATAAAAATTTAAATTAAAAATACGAACAAGAAGTAGGGAGACAAACTTGAGGGGCTTTCTCCTGGCACATTCCATTCTAAATTCCAATCTAGAACACGACTTCCATTGAGGCTCTGCTGCCCTAGTAACCAGATTTGGTAAGGGAGAACTGCTGCCACCTTGTGGCCGTTTCACACAACAGCAGCTTTAATCCCAGCGCTAATGGTCAGTTGATATTCAAAATCATTGCAGGCCTGTAAATGACACCTGCCCTGAAAACAAATCCTGGGGTCACATATCGACCCAAAAATTCAAAGGACGTCCATATTTCAAAACGACCGTTTCAAAAGGCATATTTTATGTACATTAGTGTTCTGCTTCTTTGCCTTTCTTTCTTTTTTGGTTAAAAAGACGGGAATGGAAAAAGGCATCCCGCAGACTGGGCGAAAATCGTTGCAAACGAATCAATGGACAAAAGTTTAATCTCCAATATATATAAACAGCTCATGCAGCTTAATATTAAAAAAAACAAACAACCCAATACAAAAATGGGCAGAAGATCTAAAGAGACGTTTCTTCAAAGAAGACACAGAGATGGCCAAGATGCACATGAAAAGCTGCTCAACAGCACTAATTATTACAGAAATGCAAATCAAAACTACAATGAGGTATCACCTCACACCTGTTAGGATCGGCATCATCAGAAAATCTACAAACAACAAATTCTGGGGAGGGTGTGGACAAACGGAGCCCTCTTCCACTATTGGTGGGAATGTAAATTGATACAGACACTTCGGAGAACACTATGGAGTTTCCTTTAAAAAACTAGAAATAGAATTACCATCTGATCCAGCAATCCCACTTCTGGGCATATACCCAGAGAAAACCAGAAATCAAAAAGGCACATTCACCACAATGTTCATAGCAGCACTATTTACAATAGCCAGGTAATGGAAGCAACCTAAATGCCCACAGACAGATGAATGGATACAGATGGGGTACATATATAAAATGGAATATTACTCGGCCACAAAAAGGAATGAAAGTGGGTCATTTGTAGAGACATCGATGGATCTAGAGACTGTCATACAGAATGAAGTAAGTCAGAAAGAGGAAATCAAATATTGTATATTAATGCATATATGTGGAACCTAAAAAATGGTACAGACGAACTGGTTTGCAGGGAAGAAATAGAGACGCAGAGGTCGAGAACAAACGTATGGACACCAAGTGTGGGAAGCCATGGGGTGGTGGTGGTGGGATGAGTTGGGAGATTCGGGTTGACCTGTATACATGTATATGCATAAAATACATAACTAATAATAACCTGCTGTATAAAAAAAGTAAATAAAATTAAATTTCAAAATTTTAAAAAATAAAATTTAAAAATAAAACAGAAAAAATTTATTCCCTTCACACAGATGTATTTATAGGAATGAATTATTTCCATGCTTATATCTATAAATACATAAAAGAGGAATAAAATCTAACTTGAACCATAAACGAAAAAAAACCTGAACCCACCAGTTATACAGAGGAAAACCCTATCAGGGCACTTTCTCCAGCGGTAAACAATTCTGAAGTTGGTCAGAGGTGGGGAATCATCTCCCATCCAGCCAGGAACCCACCCCCCACGCAAGAAGCGTCCTCATTGCAAAGCTGGGAGACCGTGCCGAGGCATCTCTGAATAAAGGTGAGCTGAGCCCCAGGCCAGCTGCTGCTGAACTGTTCCCACCCTTCCCAGGTAAAACACCTGAATATGTACAAGGGCTTGAAAGCCTAGAGGAAGGGCCATGGAGCACACTAGCGAAAGCACGCAGGCCAAGTTGGTGACTGCAGGCCAGCCAGGGTGGTCCTGGCCCCGTGCGCTCTTCCGGAAGCTTTCCATTGTCCTGCCTGAGATACCCCTCCTGTCCCGGCCCCCACTGTGTTTTTCCTTCCTCACCTCTGTCAGGAGAAAAATTCCAGTGGAAGGTATGGGTGACACATCCTCTTCTTTACAGGTGGCAGCCTGGCAACTCCTGCAGAAAGGCCAGCAGTGCCCCACTCACACCGGGCCACCAACAAAGCTGTGGCCCCTCATTCCCTCCCACCAGCTCAGCCCCGAGACTGCTGACGGGGCAGAGAACATAGAGTCAGGCACAGCTTCAGGGGCTATTGCTGACTGGAGCGCTGTTTATATTGACCTCAACCAGGCACACCTGGGGAGGGCCGGCCGGCAGGGTAAGGCTGCCCAGGTCAGCTAATCCGCAACCCTCAGGGAATCACATTGTTGAAAATGGACCTCGCTAAGGCAGAATAGAAGCCAAGGAAAATAAGGACACAATGCCATTTGCAGCACCGTAGATGAGTCTAGAGGTAATCACGTGACTTGTAGTAAGTCAGAAAGTGAAAGACACATATCATATCATATCACTTATAGGTGTTACCTAAAAATGGATACCAGGGCAGACATTTCCACGGAGAAGGGCAATCACAGATTCATTAAACACACTTATGGTTCACCAATGGAAAGGTGTGTGGATTGGTTTCATTACGATATCGGTGTTAACAGACATATACAAACACAGGTGACATATATAATCACCAAAGACCTACGGAATACCAAGAGAAGACTACTCAACATTCTGTCATAACGTACCTGGGAAAAGGATCCCAGGGAGAACAGACATCTGTATATGTGTAAAAGAACCACATCTTTGACACCTACAATAAGCCAAACATTGTAATCAAACTTGCTGTAATAAAAAATAAAAATTTAAATTAAAAATACGAACAAGAAGTAGGGAGACAAACTTGAGGGGCTTTCTCCTGGCACATTCCATTCTAAATTCCAATCTAGAACACGACTTCCATTGAGGCTCTGCTGCCCTAGTAACCAGATTTGGTAAGGGAGAACTGCTGCCACCTTGTGGCCGTTTCACACAACAGCAGCTTTAATCCCAGCGCTAATGGTCAGTTGATATTCAAAGTCATTGCAGGCCTGTAAATGACACCTGCCCTGAAAACCAATCCTGGGGTCACATATCGACCAAAAAATTCAAAGGACGTCCATATTTCAAAACGACCGTTTCAAAAGGCATATTTTATGTACATTAGTGTTCTGCTTCTTTGTCTTTCTTTCTTTTTTGGTTAAAAAGACGGGAATGGAAAAAGGCATCCCTCAGACTGGGCGAAAATCGTTGCAAACGAATCAATGGACAAAAGTTTAATCTCCAATATATATAAACAGCTCATGCAGCTTAATATTAAAAAAAACAAACAACCCAATACAAAAATGGGCAGAAGATCTAAAGAGACGTTTCTTCAAAGAAGACACAGAGATGGCCAAGATGCACATGAAAAGCTGCTCAACAGCACTAATTATTAGAGAAATGCAAATCAAAACTACAATGAGGTATCACCTCACACCTGTTAGGATCGGCATCATCAGAAAATCTACAAACAACAAATTCTGGGGAGGGTGTGGACAAACGGAGCCCTCTTCCACTATTGGTGGGAATGTAAATTGATACAGACACTTCGGAGAACACTATGGAGTTTCCTTTAAAAAACTAGAAATAGAATTACCATCTGATCCAGCAATCACACTTCTGGGCATATACCCAGAGAAAACCAGAAATCAAAAAGGCACATTCACCACAATGTTCATAGCAGCACTATTTACAATAGCCAGGTAATGGAAGCAACCTAAATGCCCACAGACAGATGAATGGATACAGATGGGGTACATATATAAAATGGAATATTACTCGGCCACAAAAAGGAATGAAACTGGGTCATTTGTAGAGACATCGATGGATCTAGAGACTGTCATACAGAATGAAGTAAGTCAGAAAGAGGAAATCAAATATTGTATATTAATGCATATATGTGGAACCTAAACAATGGTACAGATGAACTGGTTTGCAGGGAAGAAATAGAGACGCAGAGGTCGAGAACAAACGTATGGACACCAAGTGTGGGAAGCCATGGGGTGGTGGTGGTGGGATGAGTTGGGAGATTCGGGTTGACCTGTATACATGTATATGCATAAAATACATAACTAATAATAACCTGCTGTATAAAAAAAGTAAATAAAATTAAATTTCAAAATTTTAAAAAATAAAATTTAAAAATAAAACAGAAAAAATTTATTCCCTTCACACAGATGTATTTATAGGAATGAATTATTTCCATGCTTATATCTATAAATACATAAAAGAGGAATAAAATCTAACTTGAACCATAAACGAAAAAAAACCTGAACCCACCAGTTATACAGAGGAAAACCCTATCAGGGCACTTTCTCCAGCGGTAAACAATTCTGAAGTTGGTCAGAGGTGGGGAATCATCTCCCATCCAGCCAGGAACCCACCCCCCACGCAAGAAGCGTCCTCATTGCAAAGCTGGGAGACCGTGCCGAGGCATCTCTGAATAAAGGTGAGCTGAGCCCCAGGCCAGCTGCTGCTGAACTGTTCCCACCCTTCCCAGGTAAGACACCTGAATATGTACAAGGGCTTGAAAGCCTAGAGGAAGGGCCATGGAGCACACTAGCGAAAGCACGCAGGCCAAGTTGGTGACTGCAGGCCAGCCAGGGTGGTCCTGGCCCCGTGCGCTCTTCCGGAAGCTTTCCATTGTCCTGCCTGAGATACCCCTCCTGTCCCGGCCCCCACTGCGTTTTTCCTTCCTCACCTCTGTCAGGAGAGAAATTCCAGTGGAAGGTATGGGTGACACATCCTCTTCTTTACAGGTGGCAGCCTGGCAACTCCTGCAGAAAGGCCAGCAGTGCCCCACTCACACCGGGCCACCAACAAAGCTGTGGCCCCTCATTCCCTCCCACCAGCTCAGCCCCGAGACTGCTGACGGGGCAGAGAATATGGAGTCAGGCACAGCTTCAGGGGCTATTGCTGACTGGAGCGCTGTTTATATTGACCTCAACCAGGCACACCTGGGGAGGGCCGGCCGGCAGGGTAAGGCTGCCCAGGTCAGCTAATCCGCAACCCTCAGGGAAGCACATTGTTGAAAATGGACCTCGATAAGGCAGAATAGAAGCCAAGGAAAATAAGGACACAATGCCATTTGCAGCACCGTAGATGAGACTAGAGGTAATCATGTGACTTGTAGTAAGTCAGAAAGTGAAAGACAAATATCATATCATATCACTTATAGGTGTTACCTAAAAATGGATACCAGGGCAGACATTTCCACGGAGAAGGGCAATCACAGATTCATTAAACACACTTATGGTTCACCAATGGAAAGGTGTGTGGATTGGTTTCATTACGATATCGGTGTTAACAGACATATACAAACACAGGTGACATATATAATCACCAAAGACCTACGGAATACCAAGAGAAGACTACTCAACATTCTGTCATAACGTACCTGGGAAAAGGATCCCAGGGAGAACAGACATCTGTATATGTGTAAAAGAACCACATCTTCGACACCTACAATAAGCCAAACATTGTAATCAAACTTGCTGTAATAAAAAATAAAAATTTTAATTAAAAATACGAACAAGAAGTAGGGAGACAAACTTGAGGGGCTTTCTCCTGGCACATTCCATTCTAAATTCCAATCTAGAACACGACTTCCATTGAGGCTCTGCTGCCCTAGTAACCAGATTTGGTAAGGGAGAACTGCTGCCACCTTGTGGCCGTTTCACACAACAGCAGATTTAATCCCAGCGCTAATGGTCAGTTGATATTCAAAATCATTGCAGGCCTGTAAATGACACCTGCCCTGAAAACAAATCCTGGGGTCACATATGGACCAAAAAATTCCAAGGACGTCCATATTTCAAAACGACCGTTTCAAAAGGCATATTTTATGTACATTAGTGTTCTGCTTCTTTGTCTTTCTTTCTTTTTTGGTTAAAAAGACGGGAATGGAAAAAGGCATCCCTCAGACTGGGCGAAAATCGTTGCAAACGAATCAATGGACAAAAGTTTAATCTCCAATATATATAAACAGCTCATGCAGCTTAATATTAAAAAAAACAAACAACCCAATACAAAAATGGGCAGAAGATCTAAAGAGACGTTTCTTCAAAGAAGACACAGAGATGGCCAAGATGCACATGAAAAGCTGCTCAACAGCACTAATTATTACAGAAATGCAAATCAAAACTACAATGAGGTATCACCTCACACCTGTTAGGATCGGCATCATCAGAAAATCTACAAACAACAAATTCTGGGGAGGGTGTGGACAAACGGAGCCCTCTTCCACTATTGGTGGGAATGTAAATTGATACAGTCACTATGGAGAACACTATGGAGTTTCCTTTAAAAAACTAGAAATAGAATTACCATCTGATCCAGCAATCCCACTTCTGGGCATATACCCAGAGAAAACCAGAAATCAAAAAGGCACATTCACCACAATGTTCATAGCAGCACTATTTACAATAGCCAGGTAATGGAAGCAACCTAAATGCCCACAGACAGATGAATGGATACAGATGGGGTACATATATAAAATGGAATATTACTCGGCCACAAAAAGGAATGAAAGTGGGTCATTTGTAGAGACATCGATGGATCTAGAGACTGTCATACAGAATGAAGTAAGTCAGAAAGAGGAAATCAAATATTGTATATTAATGCATATATGTGGAACCTAAAAAATGGTACAGATGAACTGGTTTGCAGGGAAGAAATAGAGACGCAGAGGTCGAGAACAAACGTATGGACACCAAGTGTGGGAAGCCATGGGGTGGTGGTGGTGGGATGAGTTGGGAGATTCGGGTTGACCTGTATACATGTATATGCATAAAATACATAACTAATAATAACCTGCTGTATAAAAAAAGTAAATAAAATTAAATTTCAAAATTTTAAAAAATAAAATTTAAAAATAAAACAGAAAAAATTTATTCCCTTCACACAGATGTATTTATAGGAATGAATTATTTCCATGCTTATATCTATAAATACATAAAAGAGGAATAAAATCTAACTTGAACCATAAACGAAAAAAAACCTGAACCCACCAGTTATACAGAGGAAAACCCTATCAGGGCACTTTCTCCAGCGGTAAACAATTCTGAAGTTGGTCAGAGGTGGGGAATCATCTCCCATCCAGCCAGGAACCCACCCCCCACGCAAGAAGCGTCCTCATTGCAAAGCTGGGAGACCGTGCCGAGGCATCTCTGAATAAAGGTGAGCTGAGCCCCAGGCCAGCTGCTGCTGAACTGTTCCCACCCTTCCCAGGTAAAACACCTGAATATGTACAAGGGCTTGAAAGCCTAGAGGAAGGGCCATGGAGCACACTAGCGAAAGCACGCAGGCCAAGTTGGTGACTGCAGGCCAGCCAGGGTGGTCCTGGCCCCGTGCGCTCTTCCGGAAGCTTTCCATTGTCCTGCCTGAGATACCCCTCCTGTCCCGGCCCCCACTGTGTTTTTCCTTCCTCACCTCTGTCAGGAGAAAAATTCCAGTGGAAGGTATGGGTGACACATCCTCTTCTTTACAGGTGGCAGCCTGGCAACTCCTGCAGAAAGGCCAGCAGTGCCCCACTCACACCGGGCCGCCAACAAAGCTGTGGCCCCTCATTCCCTCCCACCAGCTCAGCCCCGAGACTGCTGACGGGGCAGAGAACATAGAGTCAGGCACAGCTTCAGGGGCTATTGCTGACTGGAGCGCTGTTTATATTGACCTCAACCAGGCACACCTGGGGAGGGCCGGCCGGCAGGGTAAGGCTGCCCAGGTCAGCTAATCCGCAACCCTCAGGGAATCACATTGTTGAAAATGGACCTCGCTAAGGCAGAATAGAAGCCAAGGAAAATAAGGACACAATGCCATTTGCAGCACCGTAGATGAGTCTAGAGGTAATCACGTGACTTGTAGTAAGTCAGAAAGTGAAAGACACATATCATATCATATCACTTATAGGTGTTACCTAAAAATGGATACCAGGGCAGACATTTCCACGGAGAAGGGCAATCACAGATTCATTAAACACACTTATGGTTCACCAATGGAAAGGTGTGTGGATTGGTTTCATTACGATATCGGTGTTAACAGACATATACAAACACAGGTGACATATATAATCACCAAAGACCTACGGAATACCAAGAGAAGACTACTCAACATTCTGTCATAACGTACCTGGGAAAAGGATCCCAGGGAGAACAGACATCTGTATATGTGTAAAAGAACCACATCTTTGACACCTACAATAAGCCAAACATTGTAATCAAACTTGCTGTAATAAAAAATAAAAATTTAAATTAAAAATACGAACAAGAAGTAGGGAGACAAACTTGAGGGGCTTTCTCCTGGCACATTCCATTCTAAATTCCAATCTAGAACACGACTTCCATTGAGGCTCTGCTGCCCTAGTAACCAGATTTGGTAAGGGAGAACTGCTGCCACCTTGTGGCCGTTTCACACAACAGCAGCTTTAATCCCAGCGCTAATGGTCAGTTGATATTCAAAGTCATTGCAGGCCTGTAAATGACACCTGCCCTGAAAACCAATCCTGGGGTCACATATCGACCAAAAAATTCAAAGGACGTCCATATTTCAAAACGACCGTTTCAAAAGGCATATTTTATGTACATTAGTGTTCTGCTTCTTTGTCTTTCTTTCTTTTTTGGTTAAAAAGACGGGAATGGAAAAAGGCATCCCTCAGACTGGGCGAAAATCGTTGCAAACGAATCAATGGACAAAAGTTTAATCTCCAATATATATAAACAGCTCATGCAGCTTAATATTAAAAAAAACAAACAACCCAATACAAAAATGGGCAGAAGATCTAAAGAGACGTTTCTTCAAAGAAGACACAGAGATGGCCAAGATGCACATGAAAAGCTGCTCAACAGCACTAATTATTAGAGAAATGCAAATCAAAACTACAATGAGGTATCACCTCACACCTGTTAGGATCGGCATCATCAGAAAATCTACAAACAACAAATTCTGGGGAGGGTGTGGACAAACGGAGCCCTCTTCCACTATTGGTGGGAATGTAAATTGATACAGACACTTCGGAGAACACTATGGAGTTTCCTTTAAAAAACTAGAAATAGAATTACCATCTGATCCAGCAATCACACTTCTGGGCATATACCCAGAGAAAACCAGAAATCAAAAAGGCACATTCACCACAATGTTCATAGCAGCACTATTTACAATAGCCAGGTAATGGAAGCAACCTAAATGCCCACAGACAGATGAATGGATACAGATGGGGTACATATATAAAATGGAATATTACTCGGCCACAAAAAGGAATGAAACTGGGTCATTTGTAGAGACATCGATGGATCTAGAGACTGTCATACAGAATGAAGTAAGTCAGAAAGAGGAAATCAAATATTGTATATTAATGCATATATGTGGAACCTAAACAATGGTACAGATGAACTGGTTTGCAGGGAAGAAATAGAGACGCAGAGGTCGAGAACAAACGTATGGACACCAAGTGTGGGAAGCCATGGGGTGGTGGTGGTGGGATGAGTTGGGAGATTCGGGTTGACCTGTATACATGTATATGCATAAAATACATAACTAATAATAACCTGCTGTATAAAAAAAGTAAATAAAATTAAATTTCAAAATTTTAAAAAATAAAATTTAAAAATAAAACAGAAAAAATTTATTCCCTTCACACAGATGTATTTATAGGAATGAATTATTTCCATGCTTATATCTATAAATACATAAAAGAGGAATAAAATCTAACTTGAACCATAAACGAAAAAAAACCTGAACCCACCAGTTATACAGAGGAAAACCCTATCAGGGCACTTTCTCCAGCGGTAAACAATTCTGAAGTTGGTCAGAGGTGGGGAATCATCTCCCATCCAGCCAGGAACCCACCCCCCACGCAAGAAGCGTCCTCATTGCAAAGCTGGGAGACCGTGCCGAGGCATCTCTGAATAAAGGTGAGCTGAGCCCCAGGCCAGCTGCTGCTGAACTGTTCCCACCCTTCCCAGGTAAGACACCTGAATATGTACAAGGGCTTGAAAGCCTAGAGGAAGGGCCATGGAGCACACTAGCGAAAGCACGCAGGCCAAGTTGGTGACTGCAGGCCAGCCAGGGTGGTCCTGGCCCCGTGCGCTCTTCCGGAAGCTTTCCATTGTCCTGCCTGAGATACCCCTCCTGTCCCGGCCCCCACTGCGTTTTTCCTTCCTCACCTCTGTCAGGAGAGAAATTCCAGTGGAAGGTATGGGTGACACATCCTCTTCTTTACAGGTGGCAGCCTGGCAACTCCTGCAGAAAGGCCAGCAGTGCCCCACTCACACCGGGCCACCAACAAAGCTGTGGCCCCTCATTCCCTCCCACCAGCTCAGCCCCGAGACTGCTGACGGGGCAGAGAATATGGAGTCAGGCACAGCTTCAGGGGCTATTGCTGACTGGAGCGCTGTTTATATTGACCTCAACCAGGCACACCTGGGGAGGGCCGGCCGGCAGGGTAAGGCTGCCCAGGTCAGCTAATCCGCAACCCTCAGGGAATCACATTGTTGAAAATGGACCTCGATAAGGCAGAATAGAAGCCAAGGAAAATAAGGACACAATGCCATTTGCAGCACCGTAGATGAGACTAGAGGTAATCACGTGACTTGTAGTAAGTCAGAAAGTGAAAGACAAATATCATATCATATCACTTATAGGTGTTACCTAAAAATGGATACCAGGGCAGACATTTCCACGGAGAAGGGCAATCACAGATTCATTAAACACACTTATGGTTCACCAATGGAAAGGTGTGTGGATTGGTTTCATTACGATATCGGTGTTAACAGACATATACAAACACAGGTGACATATATAATCACCAAAGACCTACGGAATACCAAGAGAAGACTACTCAACATTCTGTCATAACGTACCTGGGAAAAGGATCCCAGGGAGAACAGACATCTGTATATGTGTAAAAGAACCACATCTTCGACACCTACAATAAGCCAAACATTGTAATCAAACTTGCTGTAATAAAAAATAAAAATTTTAATTAAAAATACGAACAAGAAGTAGGGAGACAAACTTGAGGGGCTTTCTCCTGGCACATTCCATTCTAAATTCCAATCTAGAACACGACTTCCATTGAGGCTCTGCTGCCCTAGTAACCAGATTTGGTAAGGGAGAACTGCTGCCACCTTGTGGCCGTTTCACACAACAGCAGCTTTAATCCCAGCGCTAATGGTCAGTTGATATTCAAAATCATTGCAGGCCTGTAAATGACACCTGCCCTGAAAACAAATCCTGGGGTCACATATCGACCCAAAAATTCAAAGGACGTCCATATTTCAAAACGACCGTTTCAAAAGGCATATTTTATGTACATTAGTGTTCTGCTTCTTTGCCTTTCTTTCTTTTTTGGTTAAAAAGACGGGAATGGAAAAAGGCATCCCGCAGACTGGGCGAAAATCGTTGCAAACGAATCAATGGACAAAAGTTTAATCTCCAATATATATAAACAGCTCATGCAGCTTAATATTAAAAAAAACAAACAACCCAATACAAAAATGGGCAGAAGATCTAAAGAGACGTTTCTTCAAAGAAGACACAGAGATGGCCAAGATGCACATGAAAAGCTGCTCAACAGCACTAATTATTACAGAAATGCAAATCAAAACTACAATGAGGTATCACCTCACACCTGTTAGGATCGGCATCATCAGAAAATCTACAAACAACAAATTCTGGGGAGGGTGTGGACAAACGGAGCCCTCTTCCACTATTGGTGGGAATGTAAATTGATACAGACACTTCGGAGAACACTATGGAGTTTCCTTTAAAAAACTAGAAATAGAATTACCATCTGATCCAGCAATCACACTTCTGGGCATATACCCAGAGAAAACCAGAAATCAAAAAGGCACATTCACCACAATGTTCATAGCAGCACTATTTACAATAGCCAGGTAATGGAAGCAACCTAAATGCCCACAGACAGATGAATGGATACAGATGGGGTACATATATAAAATGGAATATTACTCGGCCACAAAAAGGAATGAAAGTGGGTCATTTGTAGAGACATCGATGGATCTAGAGACTGTCATACAGAATGAAGTAAGTCAGAAAGAGGAAATCAAATATTGTATATTAATGCATATATGTGGAACCTAAACAATGGTACAGATGAACTGGTTTGCAGGGAAGAAATAGAGACGCAGAGGTCGAGAACAAACGTATGGACACCAAGTGTGGGAAGCCATGGGGTGGTGGTGGTGGGATGAGTTGGGAGATTCGGGTTGACCTGTATACATGTATATGCATAAAATACATAACTAATAATAACCTGCTGTATAAAAAAAGTAAATAAAATTAAATTTCAAAATTTTAAAAAATAAAATTTAAAAATAAAACAGAAAAAATTTATTCCCTTCACACAGATGTATTTATAGGAATGAATTATTTCCATGCTTATATCTATAAATACATAAAAGAGGAATAAAATCTAACTTGAACCATAAACGAAAAAAAACCTGAACCCACCAGTTATACAGAGGAAAACCCTATCAGGGCACTTTCTCCAGCGGTAAACAATTCTGAAGTTGGTCAGAGGTGGGGAATCATCTCCCATCCAGCCAGGAACCCACCCCCCACGCAAGAAGCGTCCTCATTGCAAAGCTGGGAGACCGTGCCGAGGCATCTCTGAATAAAGGTGAGCTGAGCCCCAGGCCAGCTGCTGCTGAACTGTTCCCACCCTTCCCAGGTAAAACACCTGAATATGTACAAGGGCTTGAAAGCCTAGAGGAAGGGCCATGGAGCACACTAGCGAAAGCACGCAGGCCAAGTTGGTGACTGCAGGCCAGCCAGGGTGGTCCTGGCCCCGTGCGCTCTTCCGGAAGCTTTCCATTGTCCTGCCTGAGATACCCCTCCTGTCCCGGCCCCCACTGCGTTTTTCCTTCCTCACCTCTGTCAGGAGAGAAATTCCAGTGGAAGGTATGGGTGACACATCCTCTTCTTTACAGGTGGCAGCCTGGCAACTCCTGCAGAAAGGCCAGCAGTGCCCCACTCACACCGGGCCACCAACAAAGCTGTGGCCCCTCATTCCCTCCCACCAGCTCAGCCCCGAGACTGCTGACGGGGCAGAGAATATGGAGTCAGGCACAGCTTCAGGGGCTATTGCTGACTGGAGCGCTGTTTATATTGACCTCAACCAGGCACACCTGGGGAGGGCCGGCCGGCAGGGTAAGGCTGCCCAGGTCAGCTAATCCACAACCCTCAGGGAATCACATTGTTGAAAATGGACCTCGCTAAGGCAGAATAGAAGCCAAGGAAAATAAGGACACAATGCCATTTGCAGCACCGTAGATGAGTCTAGAGGTAATCACGTGACTTGTAGTAAGTCAGAAAGTGAAAGACACATATCATATCATATCACTTATAGGTGTTACCTAAAAATGGATACCAGGGCAGATATTTCCACGGAGAAGGGCAATCACAGATTCATTAAACACACTTATGGTTCACCAATGGAAAGTTGTGTGGATTGGTTTCATTACGATATCGGTGTTAACAGACATATACAAACACAGGTGACATATATAATCACCAAAGCCCTACGGAATACCAAGAGAAGACTACTGAACATTCTGTCATAACGTACCTGGGAAAAGGATCCCAGGGAGAACAGACATCTGTATATGTGTAAAAGAACCACATCTTCGACACCTACAATAAGCCAAACATTGTAATCAAACTTGCTGTAATAAAAAATAAAAATTTAAATTAAAAATACGAACAAGAAGTAGGGAGACAAACTTGAGGGGCTTTCTCCTGGCACATTCCATTCTAAATTCCAATCTAGAACACGACTTCCATTGAGGCTCTGCTGCCCTAGTAACCAGATTTGGTAAGGGAGAACTGCTGCCACCTTGTGGCCGTTTCACACAACAGCAGATTTAATCCCAGCGCTAATGGTCAGTTGATATTCAAAATCATTGCAGGCCTGTAAATGACACCTGCCCTGAAAACAAATCCTGGGGTCACATATGGACCAAAAAATTCCAAGGACGTCCATATTTCAAAACGACCGTTTCAAAAGGCATATTTTATGTACATTAGTGTTCTGCTTCTTTGTCTTTCTTTCTTTTTTGGTTAAAAAGACGGGAATGGAAAAAGGCATCCCTCAGACTGGGCGAAAATCGTTGCAAACGAATCAATGGACAAAAGTTTAATCTCCAATATATATAAACAGCTCATGCAGCTTAATATTAAAAAAAACAAACAACCCAATACAAAAATGGGCAGAAGATCTAAAGAGACGTTTCTTCAAAGAAGACACAGAGATGGCCAAGATGCACATGAAAAGCTGCTCAACAGCACTAATTATTACAGAAATGCAAATCAAAACTACAATGAGGTATCACCTCACACCTGTTAGGATCGGCATTATCAGAAAATCTACAAACAACAAATTCTGGGGAGGGTGTGGACAAACGGAGCCCTCTTCCACTATTGGTGGGAATGTAAATTGATACAGTCACTATGGAGAACACTATGGAGTTTCCTTTAAAAAACTAGAAATAGAATTACCATCTGATCCAGCAATCCCACTTCTGGGCATATACCCAGAGAAAACCATAAATCAAAAAGGCACATTCACCACAATGTTCATAGCAGCACTATTTACAATAGCCAGGTAATGGAAGCAACCTAAATGCCCACAGACAGATGAATGGATACAGATGGGGTACATATATAAAATGGAATATTACTCGGCCACAAAAAGGAATGAAAGTGGGTCATTTGTAGAGACATCGATGGATCTAGAGACTGTCATACAGAATGAAGTAAGTCAGAAAGAGGAAATCAAATATTGTATATTAATGCATATATGTGGAACCTAAAAAATGGTACAGATGAACTGGTTTGCAGGGAAGAAATAGAGACGCAGAGGTCGAGAACAAACGTATGGACACCAAGTGTGGGAAGCCATGGGGTGGTGGTGGTGGGATGAGTTGGGAGATTCGGGTTGACCTGTATACATGTATATGCATAAAATACATAACTAATAATAACCTGCTGTATAAAAAAAGTAAATAAAATTAAATTTCAAAATTTTAAAAAATAAAATTTAAAAATAAAACAGAAAAAATTTATTCCCTTCACACAGATGTATTTATAGGAATGAATTATTTCCATGCTTATATCTATAAATACATAAAAGAGGAATAAAATCTAACTTGAACCATAAACGAAAAAAAACCTGAACCCACCAGTTATACAGAGGAAAACCCTATCAGGGCACTTTCTCCAGCGGTAAACAATTCTGAAGTTGGTCAGAGGTGGGGAATCATCTCCCATCCAGCCAGGAACCCACCCCCCACGCAAGAAGCGTCCTCATTGCAAAGCTGGGAGACCGTGCCGAGGCATCTCTGAATAAAGGTGAGCTGAGCCCCAGGCCAGCTGCTGCTGAACTGTTCCCACCCTTCCCAGGTAAAACACCTGAATATGTACAAGGGCTTGAAAGCCTAGAGGAAGGGCCATGGAGCACACTAGCGAAAGCACGCAGGCCAAGTTGGTGACTGCAGGCCAGCCAGGGTGGTCCTGGCCCCGTGCGCTCTTCCGGAAGCTTTCCATTGTCCTGCCTGAGATACCCCTCCTGTCCCGGCCCCCACTGTGTTTTTCCTTCCTCACCTCTGTCAGGAGAGAAATTCCAGTGGAAGGTATGGGTGACACATCCTCTTCTTTACAGGTGGCAGCCTGGCAACTCCTGCAGAAAGGCCAGCAGTGCCCCACTCACACCGGGCCACCAACAAAGCTGTGGCCCCTCATTCCCTCCCACCAGCTCAGCCCCGAGACTGCTGACGGGGCAGAGAATATGGAGTCAGGCACAGCTTCAGGGGCTATTGCTGACTGGAGCGCTGTTTATATTGACCTCAACCAGGCACACCTGGGGAGGGCCGGCCGGCAGGGTAAGGCTGCCCAGGTCAGCTAATCCACAACCCTCAGGGAATCACATTGTTGAAAATGGACCTCGCTAAGGCAGAATAGAAGCCAAGGAAAATAAGGACACAATGCCATTTGCAGCACCGTAGATGAGTCTAGAGGTAATCACGTGACTTGTAGTAAGTCAGAAAGTGAAAGACACATATCATATCATATCACTTATAGGTGTTACCTAAAAATGGATACCAGGGCAGACATTTCCACGGAGAAGGGCAATCACAGATTCATTAAACACACTTATGGTTCACCAATGGAAAGTTGTGTGGATTGGTTTCATTACGATATCGGTGTTAACAGACATATACAAACACAGGTGACATATATAATCACCAAAGACCTACGGAATACCAAGAGAAGACTACTCAACATTCTGTCATAACGTACCTGGGAAAAGGATCCCAGGGAGAACAGACATCTGTATATGTGTAAAAGAACCACATCTTCGACACCTACAATAAGCCAAACATTGTAATCAAACTTGCTGTAATAAAAAATAAAAATTTAAATTAAAAATACGAACAAGAAGTAGGGAGACAAACTTGAGGGGCTTTCTCCTGGCACATTCCATTCTAAATTCCAATCTAGAACACGACTTCCATTGAGGCTCTGCTGCACTAGTAACCACATTTGGTAAGGGAGAACTGCTGCCACCTTGTGGCCGTTTCACACAACAGCAGCTTTAATCCCAGCGCTAATGGTCAGTTGATATTCAAAATCATTGCAGGCCTGTAAATGACACCTGCCCTGAAAACAAATCCTGGGGTCACATATCGACCAAAAAATTCAAAGGACGTCCATATTTCAAAACGACCGTTTCAAAAGGCATATTTTATGTACATTAGTGTTCTGCTTCTTTGTCTTTCTTTCTTTTTTGGTTAAAAAGACGGGAATGGAAAAAGGCATCCCTCAGACTGGGCGAAAATCGTTGCAAACGAATCAATGGACAAAAGTTTAATCTCCAATATATATAAACAGCTCATGCAGCTTAATATTAAAAAAACAAACAACCCAATACAAAAATGGGCAGAAGATCTAAAGAGACGTTTCTTCAAAGAAGACACAGAGATGGCCAAGATGCACATGAAAAGCTGCTCAACAGCACTAATTATTAGAGAAATGCAAATCAAAACTACAATGAGGTATCACCTCACACCTGTTAGGATCGGCATCATCAGAAAATCTACAAACAACAAATTCTGGGGAGGGTGTGGACAAACGGAGCCCTCTTCCACTATTGGTGGGAATGTAAATTGATACAGTCACTATGGAGAACACTATGGAGTTTCCTTTAAAAAACTAGAAATAGAATTACCATCTGATCCAGCAATCCCACTTCTGGGCATATACCCAGAGAAAACCAGAAATCAAAAAGGCACATTCACCACAATGTTCATAGCAGCACTATTTACAATAGCCAGGTAATGGAAGCAACCTAAATGCCCACAGACAGATGAATGGATAAAGATGGGGTACATATATAAAATGGAATATTACTCGGCCACAAAAAGGAATGAAACTGGGTCATTTGTAGAGACATCGATGGATCTAGAGACTGTCATACAGAATGAAGTAAGTCAGAAAGAGGAAATCAAATATTGTATATTAATGCATATATGTGGAACCTAAAAAATGGTACAGATGAACTGGTTTGCAGGGAAGAAATAGAGACGCAGAGGTCGAGAACAAACGTATGGACACCAAGTGTGGGAAGCCATGGGGTGGTGGTGGTGGGATGAGTTGGGAGATTCGGGTTGACCTGTATACATGTATATGCATAAAATACATAACTAATAATAACCTGCTGTATAAAAAAAGTAAATAAAATTAAATTTCAAAATTTTAAAAAATAAAATTTAAAAATAAAACAGAAAAAATTTATTCCCTTCACACAGATGTATTTATAGGAATGAATTATTTCCATGCTTATATCTATAAATACATAAAAGAGGAATAAAATCTAACTTGAACCATAAACGAAAAAAAACCTGAACCCACCAGTTATACAGAGGAAAACCCTATCAGGGCACTTTCTCCAGCGGTAAACAATTCTGAAGTTGGTCAGAGGTGGGGAATCATCTCCCATCCAGCCAGGAACCCACCCCCCACGCAAGAAGCGTCCTCATTGCAAAGCTGGGAGACCGTGCCGAGGCATCTCTGAATAAAGGTGAGCTGAGCCCCAGGCCAGCTGCTGCTGAACTGTTCCCACCCTTCCCAGGTAAAACATCTGAATATGTACAAGGGCTTGAAAGCCTAGAGGAAGGGCCATGGAGCACACTAGCGAAAGCACGCAGGCCAAGTTGGTGACTGCAGGCCAGCCAGGGTGGTCCTGGCCCCGTGCGCTCTTCCGGAAGCTTTCCATTGTCCTGCCTGAGATACCCCTCCTGTCCCGGGCCCCACTGCGTTTTTCCTTCCTCACCTCTGTCAGGAGAGAAATTCCAGTGGAAGGTATGGGTGACACATCCTCTTCTTTACAGGTGGCAGCCTGGCAACTCCTGCAGAAAGGCCAGCAGTGCCCCACTCACAACGGGCCACCAACAAAGCTGTGGCCCCTCATTCCCTCCAACCAGCTCAGCCCGGAGACTGCTGACGGGGCAGAGAATATGGAGTCAGGCACAGCTTCAGGGGCTATTGCTGACTGGAGCGCTGTTTATATTGACCTCAACCAGGCACACCTGGGGAGGGCCGGCCGGCAGGGTAAGGCTGCCCAGGTCAGCTAATCCACAACCCTCAGGGAATCACATTGTTGAAAATGGACCTCGCTAAGGCAGAATAGAAGCCAAGGAAAATAAGGACACAATGCCATTTGCAGCACCGTAGATGAGTCTAGAGGTAATCACGTGACTTGTAGTAAGTCAGAAAGTGAAAGACACATATCATATCATATCACTTATAGGTGTTACCTAAAAATGGATACCAGGGCAGATATTTCCACGGAGAAGGGCAATCACAGATTCATTAAACACACTTATGGTACACTTATGGTTCACCAATGGAAAGGTGTGAGGATTGGTTTCATTACGATAACGGGGTTAACAGACATATACAAACACAGGTGACATATATAATCACCAAAGACCTACGGAATACCAAGAGAAGACTACTCAACATTCTGTCATAACGTACCTGGGAAAAGGATCCCAGGGAGAACAGACATCTGTATATGTGTAAAAGAACCACATCTTCGACACCTACAATAAGCCAAACATTGTAATCAAACTTGCTGTAATAAAAAATAAAAATTTAAATTAAAAATACGAACAAGAAGTAGGGAGACAAACTTGAGGGGCTTTCTCCTGGCACATTCCATTCTAAATTCCAATCTAGAACACGACTTCCATTGAGGCTCTGCTGCCCTAGTAACCAGATTTGGTAAGGGAGAACTGCTGCCACCTTGTGGCCGTTTCACACAACAGCAGCTTTAATCCCAGCGCTAATGGTCAGTTGATATTCAAAATCATTGCAGGCCTGTAAATGACACCTGCCCTGAAAACAAATCCTGGGGTCACATATCGACCAAAAAATTCAAAGGACGTCCATATTTCAAAACGACCGTTTCAAAAGGCATATTTTATGTACATTAGTGTTCTGCTTCTTTGTCTTTCTTTCTTTTTTGGTTAAAAAGACGGGAATGGAAAAAGGCATCCCTCAGACTGGGCGAAAATCGTTGCAAACGAATCAATGGACAAAAGTTTAATCTCCAATATATATAAACAGCTCATGCAGCTTAATATTAAAAAAAACAAACAACCCAATACAAAAATGGGCAGAAGATCTAAAGAGACGTTTCTTCAAAGAAGACACAGAGATGGCCAAGATGCACATGAAAAGCTGCTCAACAGCACTAATTATTAGAGAAATGCAAATCAAAACTACAATGAGGTATCACCTCACACCTGTTAGGATCGGCATCATCAGAAAATCTACAAACAACAAATTCTGGGGAGGGTGTGGACAAACGGAGCCCTCTTCCACTATTGGTGGGAATGTAAATTGATACAGTCACTATGGAGAACACTATGGAGTTTCCTTTAAAAAACTAGAAATAGAATTACCATCTGATCCAGCAATCCCACTTCTGGGCATATACCCAGAGAAAACCAGAAATCAAAAAGGCACATTCACCACAATGTTCATAGCAGCACTATTTACAATAGCCAGGTAATGGAAGCAACCTAAATGCCCACAGACAGATGAATGGATAAAGATGGGGTACATATATAAAATGGAATATTACTCGGCCACAAAAAGGAATGAAACTGGGTCATTTGTAGAGACATCGATGGATCTAGAGACTGTCATACAGAATGAAGTAAGTCAGAAAGAGGAAATCAAATATTGTATATTAATGCATATATGTGGAACCTAAAAAATGGTACAGATGAACTGGTTTGCAGGGAAGAAATAGAGACGCAGAGGTCGAGAACAAACGTATGGACACCAAGTGTGGGAAGCCATGGGGTGGTGGTGGTGGGATGAGTTGGGAGATTCGGGTTGACCTGTATACATGTATATGCATAAAATACATAACTAATAATAACCTGCTGTATAAAAAAAGTAAATAAAATTAAATTTCAAAATTTTAAAAAATAAAATTTAAAAATAAAACAGAAAAAATTTATTCCCTTCACACAGATGTATTTATAGGAATGAATTATTTCCATGCTTATATCTATAAATACATAAAAGAGGAATAAAATCTAACTTGAACCATAAACGAAAAAAAACCTGAACCCACCAGTTATACAGAGGAAAACCCTATCAGGGCACTTTCTCCAGCGGTAAACAATTCTGAAGTTGGTCAGAGGTGGGGAATCATCTCCCATCCAGCCAGGAACCCACCCCCCACGCAAGAAGCGTCCTCATTGCAAAGCTGGGAGACCGTGCCGAGGCATCTCTGAATAAAGGTGAGCTGAGCCCCAGGCCAGCTGCTGCTGAACTGTTCCCACCCTTCCCAGGTAAAACACCTGAATATGTACAAGGGCTTGAAAGCCTAGAGGAAGGGCCATGGAGCACACTAGCGAAAGCACGCAGGCCAAGTTGGTGACTGCAGGCCAGCCAGGGTGGTCCTGGCCCCGTGCGCTCTTCCGGAAGCTTTCCATTGTCCTGCCTGCGATACCCCTCCTGTCCCGGCCCCCACTGCGTTTTTCCTTCCTCACCTCTGTCAGGAGAGAAATTCCAGTGGAAGGTATGGGTGACACATCCTCTTCTTTACAGGTGGCAGCCTGGCAACTCCTGCAGAAAGGCCAGCAGTGCCCCACACACACCGGGCCACCAACAAAGCTGTGGCCCCTCATTCCCTCCCACCAGCTCAGCCCCGAGACTGCTGACGGGGCAGAGAATATGGAGTCAGGCACACCTTCAGGGGCTATTGCTGACTGGAGCGCTGTTTATATTGACCTCAACCAGGCACACCTGGGGAGGGCCGACCCACAGGGTAAGGCTGCCCAGGTCAGCTAATCCGCAACCCTCAGGGAATCACATTGTTGAAAATGGACCTCGCTAAGGCAGAATAGAAGCCAAGGAAAATAAGGACACAATGCCATTTGCAGCACCGTAGATGAGTCTAGAGGTAATCACGTGACTTGTAGTAAGTCAGAAAGTGAAAGACACATATCATATCATATCACTTATAGGTGTTACCTAAAAATGGATACCAGGGCAGATATTTCCACGGAGAAGGGCAATCACAGATTCATTAAACACACTTATGGTACACTTATGGTTCACCAATGGAAAGGTGTGAGGATTGGTTTCATTACGATAACGGGGTTAACAGACATATACAAACACAGGTGACATATATAATCACCAAAGACCTACGGAATACCAAGAGAAGACTACTCAACATTCTGTCATAACGTACCTGGGAAAAGGATCCCAGGGAGAACAGACATCTGTATATGTGTAAAAGAACCACATCTTCGACACCTACAATAAGCCAAACATTGTAATCAAACTTGCTGTAATAAAAAATAAAAATTTAAATTAAAAATACGAACAAGAAGTAGGGAGACAAACTTGAGGGGCTTTCTCCTGGCACATTCCATTCTAAATTCCAATCTAGAACACGACTTCCATTGAGGCTCTGCTGCCCTAGTAACCAGATTTGGTAAGGGAGAACTGCTGCCACCTTGTGGCCGTTTCACACAACAGCAGCTTTAATCCCAGCGCTAATGGTCAGTTGATATTCAAAATCATTGCAGGCCTGTAAATGACACCTGCCCTGAAAACAAATCCTGGGGTCACATATCGACCAAAAAATTCAAAGGACGTCCATATTTCAAAACGACCGTTTCAAAAGGCATATTTTATGTACATTAGTGTTCTGCTTCTTTGTCTTTCTTTCTTTTTTGGTTAAAAAGACGGGAATGGAAAAAGGCATCCCTCAGACTGGGCGAAAATCGTTGCAAACGAATCAATGGACAAAAGTTTAATCTCCAATATATATAAACAGCTCATGCAGCTTAATATTAAAAAAAACAAACAACCCAATACAAAAATGGGCAGAAGATCTAAAGAGACGTTTCTTCAAAGAAGACACAGAGATGGCCAAGATGCACATGAAAAGCTGCTCAACAGCACTAATTATTAGAGAAATGCAAATCAAAACTACAATGAGGTATCACCTCACACCTGTTAGGATCGGCATCATCAGAAAATCTACAAACAACAAATTCTGGGGAGGGTGTGGACAAACGGAGCCCTCTTCCACTATTGGTGGGAATGTAAATTGATACAGTCACTATGGAGAACACTATGGAGTTTCCTTTAAAAAACTAGAAATAGAATTACCATCTGATCCAGCAATCCCACTTCTGGGCATATACCCAGAGAAAACCAGAAATCAAAAAGGCACATTCACCACAATGTTCATAGCAGCACTATTTACAATAGCCAGGTAATGGAAGCAACCTAAATGCCCACAGACAGATGAATGGATAAAGATGGGGTACATATATAAAATGGAATATTACTCGGCCACAAAAAGGAATGAAACTGGGTCATTTGTAGAGACATCGATGGATCTAGAGACTGTCATACAGAATGAAGTAAGTCAGAAAGAGGAAATCAAATATTGTATATTAATGCATATATGTGGAACCTAAAAAATGGTACAGATGAACTGGTTTGCAGGGAAGAAATAGAGACGCAGAGGTCGAGAACAAACGTATGGACACCAAGTGTGGGAAGCCATGGGGTGGTGGTGGTGGGATGAGTTGGGAGATTCGGGTTGACCTGTATACATGTATATGCATAAAATACATAACTAATAATAACCTGCTGTATAAAAAAAGTAAATAAAATTAAATTTCAAAATTTTAAAAAATAAAATTTAAAAATAAAACAGAAAAAATTTATTCCCTTCACACAGATGTATTTATAGGAATGAATTATTTCCATGCTTATATCTATAAATACATAAAAGAGGAATAAAATCTAACTTGAACCATAAACGAAAAAAAACCTGAACCCACCAGTTATACAGAGGAAAACCCTATCAGGGCACTTTCTCCAGCGGTAAACAATTCTGAAGTTGGTCAGAGGTGGGGAATCATCTCCCATCCAGCCAGGAACCCACCCCCCACGCAAGAAGCGTCCTCATTGCAAAGCTGGGAGACCGTGCCGAGGCATCTCTGAATAAAGGTGAGCTGAGCCCCAGGCCAGCTGCTGCTGAACTGTTCCCACCCTTCCCAGGTAAAACACCTGAATATGTACAAGGGCTTGAAAGCCTAGAGGAAGGGCCATGGAGCACACTAGCGAAAGCACGCAGGCCAAGTTGGTGACTGCAGGCCAGCCAGGGTGGTCCTGGCCCCGTGCGCTCTTCCGGAAGCTTTCCATTGTCCTGCCTGCGATACCCCTCCTGTCCCGGCCCCCACTGCGTTTTTCCTTCCTCACCTCTGTCAGGAGAGAAATTCCAGTGGAAGGTATGGGTGACACATCCTCTTCTTTACAGGTGGCAGCCTGGCAACTCCTGCAGAAAGGCCAGCAGTGCCCCACACACACCGGGCCACCAACAAAGCTGTGGCCCCTCATTCCCTCCCACCAGCTCAGCCCCGAGACTGCTGACGGGGCAGAGAATATGGAGTCAGGCACACCTTCAGGGGCTATTGCTGACTGGAGCGCTGTTTATATTGACCTCAACCAGGCACACCTGGGGAGGGCCGACCCACAGGGTAAGGCTGCCCAGGTCAGCTAATCCGCAACCCTCAGGGAATCACATTGTTGAAAATGGACCTCGCTAAGGCAGAATAGAAGCCAAGGAAAATAAGGACACAATGCCATTTGCAGCACCGTAGATGAGTCTAGAGGTAATCACGTGACTTGTAGTAAGTCAGAAAGTGAAAGACACATATCATATCATATCACTTATAGGTGTTACCTAAAAATGGATACCAGGGCAGATATTTCCACGGAGAAGGGCAATCACAGATTCATTAAACACACTTATGGTTCACCAATGGAAAGGTGTGTGGATTGGTTTCATTACGATATCGGTGTTAACAGACATATACAAACACAGGTGACATATATAATCACCAAAGACCTACGGAATACCAAGAGAAGACTACTCAACATTCTGTCATAACGTACCTGGGAAAAGGATCCCAGGGAGAACAGACATCTGTATATGTGTAAAAGAACCACATCTTCGACACCTACAATAAGCCAAACATTGTAATCAAACTTGCTGTAATAAAAAATAAAAATTTAAATTAAAAATACGAACAAGAAGTAGGGAGACAAACTTGAGGGGCTTTCTCCTGGCACATTCCATTCTAAATTCCAATCTAGAACACGACTTCCATTGAGGCTCTGCTGCCCTAGTAACCAGAAATGGTAAGGGAGAACTGCTGCCACCTTGTGGCCGTTTCACACAACAGCAGCTTTAATCCCAGCGCTAATGGTCAGTTGATATTCCAAATCATTGCAGGGCTGTAATTGACACCTGCCCTGAAAACAAATCCTGGGGTCACATATCGACCAAAAAATTCAAAGGACGTCCATATTTCAAAACGACCGTTTCAAAAGGCATATTTTATGCACATTAGTGTTCTGCTTCTTTGTCTTTCTTTCTTTTTTGGTTAAAAAGACGGGAATGGAAAAAGGCATCCCTCAGACTGGGCGAAAATCGTTGCAAACGAATCAGTGGACAAAGGTTTAATCTCCTATATATATAAACAGCTCATGCAGCTTAATATTAAAAAAACAAACAACCCAATACAAAAACGAGCAGAAGTTCTAAAGAGACGTTTCTTCAAAGAAGACACAGAGATGGCCGAGACGCATATGAAAAGCTGCTCAAGAGCACTAATTATTAGAGAAATGCAAATCAAAACTACAATGACGTATCATCTCACACCTGTTAGGATCGGCATCATCAGAAAATCTACAAACAACAAATTCTGGGGAGGGTGTGGACAAACGGAGCCCTCTTCCACTATTGGTGGGAATGTAAATTGATACAGTCACTATGGAGAACACTATGGAGTTTCCTTTAAAAAACTAGAAATAGAATTACCATCTGATCCAGCAATCCCACTTCTGGGCATATACCCAGAGAAAACCATAAATCAAAAAGGCACATTCACCACAATGTTCATTGCAGCACTATTTACAATAGCCAGGTAATGGAAGCAACCTAAATGCCTACAGACAGATGAATGGATAAAGATGGGGTACATATATAAAATGGAATATTACTCGGCCACAAAAAGGAATGAAACTGGGTCATTTGTAGAGACATCGATGGATCTAGAGACTGTCATATAGAATGAAGTAAGTCAGAAAGAGGAAATCAAATATTGTATATTAATGCATATATGTGGAACCTAAAAGATGGTACAGATGAAGTGGTTTGCAGGGAAGAAATAGAGACACAGAGTTCGAGAACAAACGTATGGACACCAAGTGTGGGAAGCCATGGGGTGGTGGTGGTGGGATGAGTTCGGAGATTGGGATTGACCTGTATACATGTATATGCATAAAATACATAACTGATAATAACCTGCTGTATAAAAAAGAAAATAAAATTAAATTTCAAAATTTTAAAAAATAAAATTTAAAAATAAAACAGAAAAAATTTATTCCCTTCACACACATGTATTTATAGGAATTAATTATTCCCATGCTTATATCTATAAATACATAAAAGAGGAATAAAATCTAACTTGAACCATAAACGAAAAAAAACCTGAACCCACCAGTTATACAGAGGAAAACCCTATCAGGGCACTTTCTCCAGCGGTAAACAATTCTGAAGTTGGTCAGAGGTGGGGAATCATCACCCATCCAGCCAGGAACCCACCCCCCACGCAACAAGCGTCCTCATTGCAAAGTTGGGAGACCGTGCAGAGGCATCTCTGAATAAAGGTGAGCTGAGCCCCAGGCCAGCTGCTGCAGAACTGTTCCCACCCTTCCCAGGTAAAACACCTGAATATGTACAAGGGCTTGAAAGCCTAGAGGAAGGGCCATGGAGCCACAACAGCGAAAGCACGCAGGCCAACTTGGTGACTGCAGGCCAGCCAGGGTGCTCCTGGCCCCGGGTACACTTCCGGAAGCTTTCCATTGTCCTGCCTGAGATACCCCTCCTGTCCCGGCCCCCACTGCGTTTTTCCTTCCTCACCTCTGTCCGGAGAGAAATTCCAGCGGAAGGTATGGGTGACACATCCTCTTCTTTACAGGTCTCAGCCTGGCAAATCCTGCAGAAAGGCCAGCAGTGCCCCACTCACACCGGGCAACCAACAAATCTGTGGCCCCTCATTCCCTCCCACCAGCTCAGCCCCGAGACTGCTGACGGGGCAGAGAATATGGAGTCAGGCACAGCTTCAGGGGCTATTGCTGACTGGAGCGCTGTTTATATTGACCTCAACCAGGCACACCTGGGGAGGGCCGGCCGGCAGTGTAAGGCTGCCCAGGTCAGCTAATCCACAACCCTCAGGGAATCACATTGTTGAAAATGGACCTCGCTAAGGCAGAATAGAAGCCAAGGAAAATAAGGACACAATGCCATTTGCAGCACCGTAGATGAGTCTAGAGGTAATCACGTGACTTGTAGTAAGTCAGAAAGTGAAAGACACATATCATATCATATCACTTATAGGTGTTACCTAAAAATGGATACCAGGGCAGATATTTCCACGGAGAAGGGCAATCACAGATTCATTAAACACACTTATGGTACACTCATGGTTCACCAATGGAAAGGTGTGAGGATTGGTTTCATTACGATATCGGGGTTAACAGACATATACAAACACAGGTGACATATATAATCACCAAAGACCTACGGAATACCAAGAGAAGACTACTCAACATTCTGTCATAACGTACCTCGGAAAAGGATCCCAGGAAGAACAGACATCTGTATATGTGTAAAAGAACCACATCTTCGACACCTACAATAAGCCAAACATTGTAATCAAACTTGCTGTAATAAAAAATAAAAATTTAAATTAAAAATACGAACAAGAAGTAGGGAGACAAACTTGAGGGGCTTTCTCCTGGCACATTCCATTCTAAATTCCAATCTAGAACACGACTTCCATTGAGGCTCTGCTGCCCTAGTAACCAGATTTGGTAAGGGAGAACTGCTGCCACCTTGTGGCCGTTTCACACAACAGCAGCTTTAATCCCAGCGCTAATGGTCAGTTGATATTCAAAATCATTGCAGGCCTGTAAATGACACCTGCTCTGAAAACAAATCCTGGGGTCACATATCGACCAAAAAATTCAAAGGACGTCCATATTTCAAAACGACCGTTTCAAAAGGCATATTTTATGTACATTAGTGTTCTGCTTCTTTGTCTTTCATTCTTTTTTGGTTAAAAAGACGGGAATGGAAAAAGGCATCCCTCAGACTGGGCGAAAATCGTTGCAAACGAATCAATGGACAAAAGTTTAATCTCCAATATATATAAACAGCTCATGCAGCTTAATATTAAAAAAAACAAACAACCCAATACAAAAATGGGCAGAAGATCTAAAGAGACGTTTCTTCAAAGAAGACACAGAGATGGCCAAGATGCACATGAAAAGCTGCTCAACAGCACTAATTATTAGAGAAATGCAAATCAAAACTACAATGAGGTATCACCTCACACCTGTTAGGATCGGCATCATCAGAAAATCTACAAACAACAAATTCTGGGGAGGGTGTGGACAAACGGAGCCCTCTTCCACTATTGGTGGGAATGTAAATTGATACAGTCACTATGGAGAACACTATGGAGTTTCCTTTAAAAAACTAGAAATAGAATTACCATCTGATCCAGCAATCCCACTTCTGGGCATATACCCAGAGAAAACCAGAAATCAAAAAGGCACATTCACCACAATGTTCATAGCAGCACTATTTACAATAGCCAGGTAATGGAAGCAACCTAAATGCCCACAGACAGATGAATGGATAAAGATGGGGTACATATATAAAATGGAATATTACTCGGCCACAAAAAGGAATGAAACTGGGTCATTTGTAGAGACATCGATGGATCTAGAGACTGTCATACAGAATGAAGTAAGTCAGAAAGAGGAAATCAAATATTGTATATTAATGCATATATGTGGAACCTAAAAAATGGTACAGATGAACTGGTTTGCAGGGAAGAAATAGAGACGCAGAGGTCGAGAACAAACGTATGGACACCAAGTGTGGGAAGCCATGGGGTGGTGGTGGTGGGATGAGTTGGGAGATTCGGGTTGACCTGTATACATGTATATGCATAAAATACATAACTAATAATAACCTGCTGTATAAAAAAAGTAAATAAAATTAAATTTCAAAATTTTAAAAAATAAAATTTAAAAATAAAACAGAAAAAATTTATTCCCTTCACACAGATGTATTTATAGGAATGAATTATTTCCATGCTTATATCTATAAATACATAAAAGAGGAATAAAATCTAACTTGAACCATAAACGAAAAAAAACCTGAACCCACCAGTTATACAGAGGAAAACCCTATCAGGGCACTTTCTCCAGCGGTAAACAATTCTGAAGTTGGTCAGAGGTGGGGAATCATCTCCCATCCAGCCAGGAACCCACCCCCCACGCAAGAAGCGTCCTCATTGCAAAGCTGGGAGACCGTGCCGAGGCATCTCTGAATAAAGGTGAGCTGAGCCCCAGGCCAGCTGCTGCTGAACTGTTCCCACCCTTCCCAGGTAAAACACCTGAATATGTACAAGGGCTTGAAAGCCTAGAGGAAGGGCCATGGAGCACACTAGCGAAAGCACGCAGGCCAAGTTGGTGACTGCAGGCCAGCCAGGGTGGTCCTGGCCCCGTGCGCTCTTCCGGAAGCTTTCCATTGTCCTGCCTGCGATACCCCTCCTGTCCCGGCCCCCACTGCGTTTTTCCTTCCTCACCTCTGTCAGGAGAGAAATTCCAGTGGAAGGTATGGGTGACACATCCTCTTCTTTACAGGTGGCAGCCTGGCAACTCCTGCAGAAAGGCCAGCAGTGCCCCACACACACCGGGCCACCAACAAAGCTGTGGCCCCTCATTCCCTCCCACCAGCTCAGCCCCGAGACTGCTGACGGGGCAGAGAATATGGAGTCAGGCACACCTTCAGGGGCTATTGCTGACTGGAGCGCTGTTTATATTGACCTCAACCAGTCACACCTGGGGAGGGCCGACCCACAGGGTAAGGCTGCCCAGGTCAGCTAATCCACAACCCTCAGGGAATCACATTGTTGAAAATGGACCTCGCTAAGGCAGAATAGAAGCCAAGGAAAATAAGGACACAATGCCATTTGCAGCACCGTAGATGAGTCTAGAGGTAATCACGTGACTTGTAGTAAGTCAGAAAGTGAAAGACACATATCATATCATATCACTTATAGGTGTTACCTAAAAATGGATACCAGGGCAGATATTTCCACGGAGAAGGGCAATCACAGATTCATTAAACACACTTATGGTACACTCATGGTTCACCAATGGAAAGGTGTGAGGATTGGTTTCATTACGATATCGGGGTTAACAGACATATACAAACACAGGTGACATATATAATCACCAAAGACCTACGGAATACCAAGAGAAGACTACTCAACATTCTGTCATAACGTACCTCGGAAAAGGATCCCAGGAAGAACAGACATCTGTATATGTGTAAAAGAACCACATCTTCGACACCTACAATAAGCCAAACATTGTAATCAAACTTGCTGTAATAAAAAATAAAAATTTAAATTAAAAATACGAACAAGAAGTAGGGAGACAAACTTGAGGGGCTTTCTCCTGGCACATTCCATTCTAAATTCCAATCTAGAACACGACTTCCATTGAGGCTCTGCTGCCCTAGTAACCAGATTTGGTAAGGGAGAACTGCTGCCACCTTGTGGCCGTTTCACACAACAGCAGCTTTAATCCCAGCGCTAATGGTCAGTTGATATTCAAAATCATTGCAGGCCTGTAAATGACACCTGCTCTGAAAACAAATCCTGGGGTCACATATCGACCAAAAAATTCAAAGGACGTCCATATTTCAAAACGACCGTTTCAAAAGGCATATTTTATGTACATTAGTGTTCTGCTTCTTTGTCTTTCATTCTTTTTTGGTTAAAAAGACGGGAATGGAAAAAGGCATCCCTCAGACTGGGCGAAAATCGTTGCAAATGAATCAATGGACAAAAGTTTAATCTCCAATATATATAAACAGCTCATGCAGCTTAATATTAAAAAAACAAACAACCCAATACAAAAATGGGTAGAAGATCTAAAGAGACGTTTCTTCAAAGAAGACACAGAGATGGCCAAGATGCACATGAAAAGCTGCTCAACAGCACTAATTATTAGAGAAATGCAAATCAAAACTACAATGAGGTATCACCTCACACCTGTTAGGATCGGCATCATCAGAAAATCTACAAACAACAAATTCTGGGGAGGGTGTGGACAAAAGGAGCCCTCTTCCACTATTGGTGGGAATGTAAATTGATACAGTCACTTTGGAGAACACTATGGAGTTTCCTTTAAAAAACTAGAAATAGAATTACCATCTGATCCAGCAATCCCACTTCTGGGCATATACCCAGAGAAAACCAGAAATCAAAAAGGCACATTCACCACAATGTTCATAGCAGCACTATTTACAATAGCCAGGTAATGGAAGCAACCTAAATGGCCACAGACAGATGAATGGATAAAGATGGGGTACATATATAAAATGTAATATTACTCGGCCAAAAAAAGTAATGAAACTGGGTCATTTGTAGAGACATCGATGGATCTAGAGACTGTGATACAGAATGAAGTAAGTCAGAAAGAGGAAATCAAATATTGTATATTAATGCATATATGTGGAACCTAAAAAATGGTACAGATGAACTGGTTTGCAGGGAAGAAATAGAGACGCAGAGGTCGAGAACAAACGTATGGACACCAAGTGTGGGAAGCCATGGGGTGGTGGTGGTGGGATGAGTTGGGAGATTGAGATTGACCTGTATACATGTATATGCATAAAATACATAACTAATAGTAACCTGCTGTATAAAAAAGTAAATAAAATTAAATTTCAAAATTATAAAAAATAAAATTTAAAAATAAAAGAGAAAAAAGTTCTTCCCTTCACACAGATGTATTTATAGGAATGAATTATTTCCATGCTTATATCTATAAATACATAAAAGAGGAATAAAATCTAACTTGAACCATAAACGAAAAAAAACCTGAACCCACCAGTTATACATTGGAAAACCCTATCAGGGCACTTTCTCCAGCGGTAAACAATTCTGAAGTTGGTCAGAGGTGGGGAATCATCTCCCATCCAGCCAGGAACCCACCCCCCACACAAGAAGCGTCCTCATTGCAAAGCTGGGAGACCGTGCCGAGGCATCTCTGAATAAAGGTGAGCTGAGCCCCAGGCCAGCTGCTGCTGAACTGTTCCCACCCTTCCCAGGTAAAACACCTGAATATGTACAAGGGCTTGAAAGCCTATAGGAAGGGCCATGGAGCACACTAGCGAAAGCACGCAGGCCAAGTTGGTGACTGCAGGCCAGCCAGGGTGGTCCTGGCCCCGTGCGCTCTTCCGGAAGCTTTCCATTGTCCTGCCTGAGATACCCCTCCTGTCCCGGCCCCCACTGCGTTTTTCCTTCCTCACCTCTGTCAGGAGAGAAATTCCAGTGGAAGGTATGGGTGACACATCCTCTTCTTTACAGGTGGCAGCCTGGCAACTCCTGCAGAAAGGCCAGCAGTGCCCCACTCACACCGGGCCACCAACAAAGCTGTGGCCCCTCATTCCCTCCCACCAGCTCAGCACCGACACTGCTGACGGGGCAGAGAATATGGAGTCAGGCACAGCTTCAGGGGCTATTGCTGACTGGAGCGCTGTTTATATTGACCTCAACCAGGCACACCTGGGGAGGGCCGACCGGCAGGGTAAGGCTGCCCAGGTCAGCTAATCCACAACCCTCAGGGAATCACATTGTTGAAAATGGACCTCGCTAAGGCAGAATAGAAGCCAAGGAAAATAAGGACACAATGACATTTGCAGCACCGTAGATGAGTCTAGAGGTAATCACGTGACTTGTAGTAAGTCAGAAAGTGAAAGACACATATCATATCATATCACTTATAGGTGTTACCTAAAAATGGATACCAGGGCAGATATTTCCACGGAGAAGGGCAATCACAGATTCATTAAACACACTTATGGTTCACCAATGGAAAGTTGTGTGGATTGGTTTCATTACGATATCGGTGTTAACAGACATATACAAACACAGGTGACATATATAATCACCAAAGACCTACGGAATACCAAGAGAAGACTACTCAACATTCTGTCATAACGTACCTGGGAAAAGGATCCCAGGGAGAACAGACATCTGTATATGTGTAAAAGAACCACATCTTCGACCCCTACAATAAGCCAAACATTGTAATCAAACTTGCTGTAATAAAAAATAAAAATTTAAATTAAAAATACGAACAAGAAGTAGGGAGACAAACTTGAGGGGCTTTCTCCTGGCACATTCCATTCTAAATTCCAATCTAGAACACGACTTCCATTGAGGCTCTGCTGCCCTAGTAACCAGAATTGGTAAGGGAGAACTGCTGCCACCGTGTGGCCGTTTCACACAACAGCAGCTTTAATCCCAGCGCTAATGGTCAGTTGATATTCCAAATCTTTGCAGGGCTGTAATTGACACCTGCCCTGAAAACAAATCCTGGGGTCACATATCGACCAAAAAATTCAAAGGACGTCCTTTTTTCAATACGACCGTTTCAAAAGGCATATTTTATGCACATTAGTGTTCTGCTTCTTTGTCTTTCTTTCTTTTTTGGTTAAAAAGACGGGAATGGAAAAAGGCATCCCTCAGACTGGGCGAAAATCGTTGCAAACGAATCAGTGGACAAAGGTTTAATCTCCAATATATATAAACAGCTCATGCAGCTTAATATTAAAAAAACAAACAACCCAATACAAAAATGGGCAGAAGTTCTAAAGAGACGTTTCTTCAAAGAAGACACAGAGATGGCCAAGACGCACATGAAAAGCTGCTCAAGAGCACTAATTATTAGAGAAATGCAAATCAAAACTACAATGAGGTATCATCTCACACCTGTTAGGATCGGAATCATCAGAAAATCTACAAACAACAAATTCTGGGGAGGGTGTGGACAAACGGAGCCCTCTTCCACTATTGGTGGGAATGTAAATTGATACAGTCACTATGGAGAACACTATGGAGTTTCCTTTAAAAAACTAGAAATAGAATTACCATCTGATCCAGCAATCCCACTTCTGGGCATATACCCAGAGAAAACCATAAATCAAAAAGGCACATTCACCACAATGTTCATTGCAGCACTATTTACAATAGCCAGGTAATGGAAGCAACCTAAATGGCCACAGACAGATGAATGGATAAAGATGGGGTACATATATAAAATGGAATATTACTCGGCCACAAAAAGGAATGAAACTGGGTCATTTGTAGAGACATCGATGGATCTAGAGACTGTCATATAGAATGAATTAAGTCAGAAAGAGGAAATCAAATATTGTATATTAATGCATATATGTGGAACCTAAAAGATGGTACAGATGAAGTGGTTTGCAGGGAAGAAATAGAGACACAGAGGTCGAGAACAAACGTATGGACACCAAGTGTGGGAAGCCATGGGGTGGTGGTGGTGGGATGAGTTCGGATATTGGGATTGACCTGTATACATGTATATGCATAAAATAGATAACTGATAATAACCTGCTGTATAAAAAAGAAAATAAAATTAAATTTCAAAATTATTAAAAATAAAATGTAAAAATAAAACAGAAAAAAAGTTCTTCCATTCACACTGATGTATTTATAAGAATGAATTATTTCCATGCTTATATCTATAAATACATAAAAGAGGAATAAAATCTAACTTGAACCAAAAAAGAAAAAAAAAACTGAACCTAACAGTTATACAGAGGAAAACACTACCAAGGCACTTGCTCCAGTGGTAAACAATTCTGAAATTGGTCAGAGGTGGGGAATCATCTCCCATACAGCCAGCAGCCCCGCCCGCCCACGCAAGGAGCGTCCTTATTGCAAAGCTGGGAGACCGTGCCGAGGCCTCTGTGAGTAAACGTGAGGTGAGCCCCAGGCCAGCTGCTGCTGAACAGTTCCCACCCTTCCCAGGTGAAACACCTGAATATGTACAAGGTCTTGAAAGACTAGAGGAAGGGCCGTGGAGCCACACCAGCGACAGCACGCAGGCCAACTTGGTGCCTGCAGGTCAGCCAGGATGGTCCTGGCCACGGGCGCTCTTCTGGAAGCTTTCCATTGCCCTGCCTGTGATAACCCTCTTGTCCCGGCCCCCTCTCCTATTTTTCCTTCCTCACCTCAGCCCGGAGAGATATTCCAGTGGAAGTTATGGGTGACACATCCTCTTCTTTACAGGTGGCAGCCTGGCAACTTCTGCTGAAAGTCCAGCAGAGCCCCACTCACACCGGGCCACCCACAAAGCAGTGCACGCTCACACCCTCCCAACAGCACAGCCCCGAGACTGCTGACGGGGCAGAGAATATGGAGTCAGGCACAGCTGCAGGGTCTATTGCTGCCAGGAGTGCTGTTTATATTGACCTCAACCTAGGCACACCTGGGGAGGGCTTGCCGGCAGGGTCAGGCTGCCCAGGTCTGCTAATCCTCAGCTCTCAGGGAATCACATTACAGAAAATGGACCTCGCTAAGACAGAATATTCGCCAAGGAAAAAAAGGACACAATGCCATTTGCAGCACCGTAGATGAGTCTAGAGGTAATCACGTGACTTGGAGTAAGTCAGAAAGTGAAAGACACATATCATATCATATCACTTATAGGTGTTACCTATAAATTGATACCAGGGCAGATATTTCCACGGAGAAGGGCAATCACAGATTCATTAAAGAAATTATGGTTCAACAAAGGAAATGTCTGAGGATTTAATTCATTACAATATTGGGGTTAACAGACATATACAAACACAGTAGACGTATATAATCACCAAAGACCTACGGAGTACCAAGAGAAGACTACTCAACATTCTGTCATAACCTACATGGGAAAAGGATCCCAGGAAGAACAGACATATGTATATGTGTAAAAGAACCACCTCTTGTACACCTACAACAAGCTAAATGTTGTACTCAAACTTGCTGTAATAAAAAATAAAAAATTAAATTAAAAACACGAACAAGAAGTAGTGAGACAAACTTGAGGGGCTTTCTCCTGGCACATTCCGTTCTACATTCCAATCTAGAACGCGACATCCATTGAGGCTCTGCTGCCCTAGTAACCAGATTTGGTAAGGGAGAACTGCTGCCACCTTGTGGCCGTTTCACACAGCAGCCGATTTAATCCCAGCGCTAATGGTCAGTGGATATTCAAAATCATTACAGGCCTGTAAATGACACCTGCCCTGAAAACAAATCCTGGGGTCACATATCTACCAAAAAATTCAAAAGAGGTCCATATTTCAAAACGACAGTTTCAAGAGGCATATTTCACGCACATCAGTGTTCTGCTTCTTTTGCTTTCTTTCTTTCATTGTTAAAAAAACGGGAATGGAAAAAGGCAACCCTCAGAATGGGCGAAAACGTTCACAAACGAATCAATGGACAAAGGTTTAATCTCCAATATATATAAACAGCTCATGCAGCTTAATATTAATAAAACAAACAACCCAATACAAAAATGGGCAGAAGATCTAAATAGACGTTTCTTCAAAGAAGACACAGAGATGGCCAAGACGCACATGAAAAGCTGCTCAACATCACTAATTATTAGAGAAATGAAAATCAAAACTACAATGAGGTAAGACCTCACACCTGTTAGAATCGGCATCATCAGATAATCTACAAACAACAAATTCTGGGGAGGGTGTGGACAAAAGGAACCCTCTTCCGCTATTGGTGGGATGTAAATTGATACAGTCACTATGGAGAACAGTACGGAGGTTCCTTTAAAAAACTAAAAAAGAGAATTACCATAGGATCCAGCAATCCCACTTCTGGGCATATACCCAGAGAAAACCATAAAGACACATTCACCACAATGTTCATTGCAGCACTATTTACAATAGCCAGGTAATGGAAGCAACCTAAATGCCCACAGACAGACGAATGGATAAAGATGTGGTACATATATAAAATGGAGAATTACTCAGCCATAAAATGGAATGAAACTGGGTCATTTGTATAGAAGTTGATGGATCTAGAGACTGTCATACAGAGTGAAGTAAGTCAGAAAGAGAAAAACCAATATTGTATATTAATGCCTATATGTGGAACCTAGAAAAATGGTACAGATGAACTGGTTTGCAGGGCAGAAATAGAGACACAGAGGTAGAGAACAAACATATGGACACAAAGTGGGGGAAGCGATGGGGTGCTGGTGGTGGGATGAGTTGGGAGATTGGGATTGACCTGTATACCTGTATAAGCATAAAATAGATAACTAACAATAACCTACTCTATAAAAAAATAAATAAAATTAAATTTCAAAATTTTTAAAAATAAAATGTAAAAATAAAACAGAAAAAAAGTTCTTCCATTCACACTGATGTATTTATAAGAATGAATTATTTCCATGCTTATATCCATAAATACATAAAAGAGGAATAAAATCTAACTTGAACCAAAAAAGAAAAAAAAACTGAACCTAACATTTATACAGATGAAAACACTACCAAGCACTTGCTCCAGTGGTAAACAATTCTGAAATTGGTCAGAGGTGGGGAATCATCTCCCATACAGCCAGCAGCCCCGCCCGCCCACGCAAGGAGCGTCCTTATTGCAACGCTGGGGGACAGTGCCGAGGCCTCTGTGAGTAAACGTGAGCTGAGCCCCAGGCCAGATGCTGCTGAACTGTTCCCACCCTTCCCAGGTGAAACACCTGAATATGTACAAGGGCTTGAAAGCCTAGAGGAAGGGCCGTGGAGCTACAACAGCGACAGCACGCAGGCCAACTTGGTGCCTGCAGGTCAGCCAGGATGGTCCTGGCCACGGGCGCTCTTCTGGAAGCTTTCCATTGCCCTGCCTGAGATACCCCTCCTGTCCGGGCCCCCAATCCTTTTTTTCTTTACTCACCTCAGCCCGGAGAGATATTTCAGTAGAAGTTATGGGTGACACATCCTCTTGTTTACAGGTGGCAGCCTGGCAACTCCTGCAGAAAGTCCAGCAGAGCCCCACTCACACCGGGCCAACCACAAAGCCGTGGACCCTCACACCCTCCCACCAGCACAGCCCCGAGACTGCTGATGGGGCAGAGAATATGGAGTCAGGCACAGCTGCAGGCGCTATTGCTGCCTGGAGTGCTGTTTATATTGAGCTCAACCCAGGCACACCTGGGGAGGGCTTGCCGGCAGTGTCAGGCTGCCCAGGTCAGCTAATCCTCAGCCCTCAGGGAATCACATTGCAGAAAATGGACCTCGCTAAGACAGAATATTCGCCAAGGAAAAAAAGGACACAATGCCATTTGCAGCACCGTAGATGAGTCTCGAGGTAATCACGTGACTTGTAGTAAGTCAGAAAGTGAAAGACACATATCATATCATATCACTTATAGGTGTTACCTATAAATTGATACCAGGGCAGATATTTCCACGGAGAAGGGCAATCACAGTTTCATTAAACAAACTTATGTTTCACCAAAGGAAAGGTGTGAGGATTGAATTCATTACGATATAGCGGTTAACAGACATATACAAACACAGTAGACGTATATAATCACCAAAGACCTACGGAGTACCAAGAGAAGACTACTCAACATTCTGTCATAACGTACATGGGAAAAAGTTCCCAGGAAGGACAGACATATGTATATGTGTAAAAGAACCACCTCTTGCACACCTACAACAAGCTAAACGTTGTACTCAAACTTGCTATAATAAGAAATAAAAAAATAATTTAAAAACACGAACAAGAAGTAGTGAGACAAACTTGAGGGGCTTTCTCCTGGCACATTCCGTTCTACATTCCAATCTAGAACGTGACTTCCATTGAGGCTCTGCTGCCCTAGTAACCAGATTTGGTAAGGGAGAACTGCTGCCACCTTGTGGCCGTTTCACACAACAGCAGCTTTAATCCCAGCGCTAATGGTCAGTGGATATTCCAAATCATTACAGGCCTGTAAATGACACCTGCCCTGAAAACAAATCCTGGGGTCATATATCGACCAAAAACTTCAAAAGACGTCCATATTTCAAAACGACAGTTTCAAGAGGCATATTTCACGCACATTAGTGTTCTGCTTCTTTTGCTTTCTTTCTTTCTTTGTTAAAAAAACGGGAATGGAAAAAGGCAACCCTCAGAATGGGCGAAAACGTTCACAAACGAATCAATGGACAGAGGTTTAATCTCCAATATATATAAACAGCTCATGCAGCTTAATATTAATAAAACAAACAACCCAATACAAAATGGGCAGAAGATCTAAATAGACGTTTCTTCAAAGAAGACACAGAGATGGCCAAGACGCACATGAAAAGCTGCTCAACATCACTAATTATTAGAGAAATGCAAATCAAAACTACAATGAGGTAAGACCTCACACCTGTTAGAATCGGCATCATTAGATAATATACAAACAACAAATTCTGGGGAGGGTGTGGACAAAAGGAACACTCTTCCGCTATTGGTGGGAATGTAAATTGATACAGTCACTATGGAGAACAGTATGGAGGTTCCTTTAAAAACTAAAAAGAGAATTACCATAGGATCCAGCAATCCCACTTCTGGGCATATACCCGGAGAAAACCATAAAACAAAAAGACACATTCACCACAATGTTCATTGCAGCACTATTTACAAAAGCCAGGTAATGGAAGCAACCTAAATGCCCACAGACAGACGAATGGATAAAGATGTGGTACATATATAAAATGGAATATTACTCAGCCATAAAAAGGAATGAAACTGGGTCATTTGTAGAGAAGTTGATGGATCTAGAGACTGTCATACAGAGTGAAGTAAGACAGAAAGAGAAAAACAAATATTGTATATTAATGCCTATATGTGGAACCTAGAAAAATGGTACAGATGAACTGGTTTGCAGGGCAGAAATAGAGACACAGAGGTAGAGAGCAATCGTATGGACACAAAGTGGGGGAAGCCATGGGGTGGTGGTGGTGGGATGAGTTGGGAGATTGGGATTGACCTGTATACATATATATGCATAAAATAGATAACTAATAATAACCTACTGTATAAAAAAATAAATAAAATTAAATTTCAAAATTTTTAAAAATAAAATGTAATAATAAAACAGAAAAAAAGTTCTTCCATTCACACTGATGTATTTATAAGAATGAATTATTTCCATGCTTATATCTATAAATACATAAAAGAGGAATAAAATCGAACTTGAATCAAAAAAGAAAAAAAAACTGAACCTAACCGTTATACAGAGGAAAACACTACCAAGGCACTTGCTCCAGTGGTAAACAATTCTGAAATTGGTCAGAGGTGGGGAATCATCTCCCATACAGCCAGCAGCCCCGCCCGCCCATGCAAGGAGTGTCCTTATTGCAAAGCTGGGAGACCGTGCCGAGGCCTCTGTGAGTAAACGTGAGCTGAGCCCCAGGCCCGATGCTGCTGAACTGTTCCCACCCTTCCCAGGTGAAACACCTGAATATGTACAAGGGCTTGAAAGCCTAGAGGAAGGGCCGTGGAGCCACACCAGCGACAGCACGCAGGCCAACTTGGTGCCTGCAGGTCAGCCAGGATGGTCCTGGCCACAGGCGCTCTTCTGGAAGCTTTCCATTGCCCTGCCTGAGATACCACTCCTGTCCCGGCCCCCACTCCTTTTTTTCCTTACTCACCTCAGCCCGGAGAGATATTCCAGTGGAAGTTATGGGTGACACATCCTCTTCTTTACAGGTGGCAGCCTGGCAACTCCTGCCGAAAGTCCAGCAGAGCCCCACTCACACCGGGCCACCCACAAAGCCGTGGACCCTCACACCCTCCCACCAGCACAGCCCCGAGACTGCTGACGGGGCAGAGAATATGGAGTCAGGCACAGCTGCAGGGGCGATTGCTGCCTGGAGTGCTGTTTATATTGACCTCAACCCAGGCACACCTGGGGAGGGCTTGCCGGCAGTGTCAGGCTGCCAAGGTCAGCTAATCCTCAACCCTCAGGGAATCATTGCAGAAAATGGACCTCGCCAAGACAGAATATTCGCCAAGGAAAAAAAGGACACAATGCCATTTGCAGCACCGTAGATGAGTCTCGAGGTAATCACGTGACTTGGAGTAAGTCAGAAAGTGAAAGACACATATCATATCATATCACTTATAGGTGTTACCTATAAATTGATACCAGGGCAGATATTTCCACGGAGAAGGGCAATCACAGATTCATTAAACAAACTTATGGTTCACCAAAGGAAAGGTGTGAGGATTGAATTCATTACGATATTGGGGTTAACAGACATATACAAACACAGTAGACGTATATAATCACCAAAGACCTACGGAGTACCAAGAGAAGACTACTCAACATTCTGTCATAACGTACATGGGAAAAGGATCCCAGGAAGAACAGACATATGTATATGTGTAAAAGAACCACCTCTTGCACACCTACAACAAGCTAAACGTTGTACTCAAACTTGCTGTAATAAAAAATAAAAAATTAAATTAAAAACACGAACAAGAAGTAGTGAGACACACTTGAGGGGCTTTCTCCTGGCACATTCCGTTGTACTTTACAATCTAGAACGCGACTTCCATTGAGGCTCTGCTGCCCTAGTAACCAGATTTGGTAAGGGAGAACTGCTGCCACCTTGTGGCCGTTTCACACAACAGCAGCTTTAATCCCAGCGCTAATGGTCGGTGGATATTCCAAATCATTACAGGCCTGTAAATGACACCTGCCCTGAAAACAAATCCTGGGGTCATATAACGACCAAAAAATTCAAAAGACGTCCATATTTCAAAACGACAGTTTCAAGAGGCATATTTCACGCACATTAGTGTTCTGCTTCTTTTGCTTTCTTTCTTTCTTTGTTAAAAAAACGGGAATGGAAAAAGGCAACCCTCAGAATGGGCGAAAACGTTCACAAACGAATCAATGGACAAAGGTTTAATCTCCAATATATATAAACAGCTCATGCAGCTTAATATTAATAAAACAAACAACCCAATACAAAAATGGGCAGAAGATCTAAATAGACGTTTCTTCAAAGAAGACACAGAGATGGCCAAGACGCACATGAAAAGCTGCTCAACATCACTAATTATTAGAGAAATGCAAATCAAAACTACAATGGGGTAAGACCTCACACCTGTTAGAATCGGCATCATCAGATAATCTACAAACAACAAATTCTGAGGAGGGTGTGGACAAAAGGAACCCTCTTCCGCTATTGGTGGGAATGTAAATTGATACAGTCACTATGGAGAACAGTATGGAGGTTCCTTTAAAAAACTATAAAGAGAATTACAATAGGATCCAGCAATCCCACTTCTGGGCATATACCCAGAGACAACCATAAATCACAAAGACACTTTCACCACAATGTTCATTGCAGCACTATTTACTATAGCCAGGTAATGGAAGCAACCTAAATGCCCACAGACATATGAATGGATAAAGATGTGGTACATATATAATATGGAATATTACTTCAGCCATAAAAAGGAATGAAACAGGGTCATTTGTAGAGAAGTTGATGGATCTAGAGACTGTCATACAGAGTGAAGTATGTCACAAAGAGAAAAACAAATATTGTATATTAATGCCTATATGTGGAACCTAGAAAAATGGTACAGATGAACTGGTTTGCAGGGCAGAAATAGAGACACAGAGGTAGAGAACAAACGTATGGACACAAAGTGGGGGAAGCCATGGGGTGGCGGTGGTGGGATGAGTTGGGAGACTGGGATTGACCTGTATACATGTATATGCATAAAATAGATAACTAATAATAACCTACTGTATAAAAAAATAAATAAAATTAAATTTCAAAATTTTTAAAAATAAAATGTAAAAATAAAACAGGAAAAAACTTCTTCCATTCACACTGATGTATTTATAAGAATGAATTATTTCCATGCTTATATCTATAAATACATAAAAGACGAATAAAATCTAACTTGAACCAAAAAAGAAAAAAAAACTGAACCTAACAGTTATACAGAGGAAAACACTACCAAGGCACTTGCTCCAGTGGTAAACAATTCTGAAATTGGTCAGAGGTGGGGAATCATCTCCCATACAGCCAGCAGCCCTGCCCGCCCACGCAAGGAGCGTCCTTATTGCAATGCTGTGGGACCGTGCCGAGGCCTCTGTGAGTAAACGTGAGCTGAGCCCCAGGCCAGATGCTGCTGAACTGTTCCCACCCTTCCCAGGTGAAACACCTGAATATGTACAAGGGCTTGAAAGCCTAGAGGAAGGGCCGTGGAGCCACACCAGCGACAGCACGCAGGTCAACTTGGTGCCTGCAGGTCAGCCAGGATGGTCCTGGCCACGGGCGCTCTTCTGGAAGCTTTCCATTGCCCTGCCTGAGATACCCCTCCTGTCCGGGCCCCCAATCCTTTTTTTCTTTACTCACCTCAGCTCGGAGAGATATTTCAGTGGAAGTTATGGGTGACACATCCTCTTCTTTACAGGTGGCAGCCTGGCAACTCCTGCCGAAAGTCCAGCAGAGCCCCACTCACACCGGGCCACCCACAAAGCCATGGACCCTCACACCCTCCCACCAGCACAGCCCCGAGACTGCTGACGGGGCAGAGAATATGGAGTCAGGCACAGCTGCAGGGGCGATTGCTGCCTGGAGTGCTGTTTATATTGACATCAACCCAGGCACACCTGGGGAGGGCTTGCCGGCAGTGTCAGGCTGCCAAGGTCAGCTAATCCTCAACCCTCAGGGAATCATTGCAGAAAATGGACCTCGCCAAGACAGAATATTCGCCAAGGAAAAAAAGGACACAATGCCATTTGCAGCACCGTAGATGAGTCTCGAGGTAATCACGTGACTTGGAGTAAGTCAGAAAGTGAAAGACACATATCATATCATATCACTTATAGGTGTTACCTATAAATTGATACCAGGGCAGATATTTCCACGGAGAAGGGCAATCACAGATTCATTAAACAAACTTATGGTTCACCAAAGGAAAGGTGTGAGGATTGAATTCATTACGATATTGGGGTTAACAGACATATACAAACACAGTAGACGTATATAATCACCAAAGACCTACGGAGTACCAAGAGAAGACTACTCAACATTCTGTCATAACGTACATGGGAAAAGGATCCCAGGAAGAACAGACATATGTATATGTGTAAAAGAACCACCTCTTGCACACCTACAACAAGCTAAACGTTGTACTCAAACTTGCTGTAATAAAAAATAAAAAATTAAATTAAAAACACGAACAAGAAGTAGTGAGACAAACTTGAGGGGCTTTCTCCTGGCACATTCCGTTCTACATTCCAATCTAGAACGCGCCTTCCATTGAGGCTCTGCTGCCCTAGTAACCAGATTTGGTAAGGGAGAACTGCTGCCACCTTGTGGCCGTTTCACACAACAGCAGCTTTAATCCCAGCGCTAATGGTCGGTGGATATTCCAAATCATTACAGGCCTGTAAATGACACGTGCCCTGAAAACAAATCCTGGGGTCATATATCGACCAAAAAATTCAAAAGACGTCCATATTTCAAAACGACAGTTTCAAGAGGCATATTTCACGCACATTAGTGTTCTGCTTCTTTTGCTTTCTTTCTTTCTTTGTTAAAAAAACGGGAATGGAAAAAGGCAACCCTCAGAATTGGCGAAAACGTTCACAAACGAATCAATGGACAGAGGTTTAATCTCCAATATATATAAACAGCTCATGCAGCTTAATATTAATAAAACAAACAACCCAATACAAAATGGGCAGAAGATCTAAATAGACGTTTCTTCAAAGAAGACACAGAGATGGCCAAGACGCACATGAAAAGCTGCTCAACATCACTAATTATTAGAGAAATGCAAATCAAAACTACAATGAGGTAAGACCTCACACCTGTTAGAATCGGCATCATCAGATAATATACAAACAACAAATTCTGGGGAGGGTGTGGACAAAAGGAACACTCTTCCGCTATTGGTGGGAATGTAAATTGATACAGTCACTATGGAGAACAGTATGGAGGTTCCTTTAAAAAATTAAAAAGAGAATTACCATAGGATCCAGCAATCCCACTTCTGGGCATATACCCGGAGAAAACCATAAAACAAAAAGACACATTCACCACAATGTTCACTGCAGCACTATTTACAAAAGCCAGGTAATGGAAGCAACCTAAATGCCCACAGACAGGCGAATGGATAAAGATGTGGTACATATATAAAATGGAATATTACTCAGCCATAAAAAGGAATGAAACTGGGTCATTTGTAGAGAAGTTGATGGATCTAGAGACTGTCATACAGAGTGAAGTAAGACAGAAAGAGAAAAACAAATATTGTATATTAATGCCTATATGTGGAACCTAGAAAAATGGTACAGATGAACTGGTTTGCAGGGCAGAAATAGAGACACAGAGGTAGAGAGCAATCGTATGGACACAAAGTGGTGGAAGCCATGGGATGGTGGTGGTGGGATGAGTTGGGAGATTGGGATTGACCTGTATACATATATATGCATAAAATAGATAACTAATAATAACCTACTGCATAAAAAAATAAATAAAATTAAATTTCAAAATTTTTAAAAATAAAATGTAATAATAAAACAGAAAAAAAGTTCTTCCATTCACACTGATGTATTTATAAGAATGAATTATTTCCATGCTTATATCTATAAATACATAAAAGAGGAATAAAATCGAACTTGAATCAAAAAAGAAAAAAAAAACTGAACCTAACCGTTATACAGAGGAAAACACTACCAAGGCTCTTGCTCCAGTGGTAAACAATTCTGAAGTTGGTCAGAGGTGGGGAATCATCTCCCATACAGCCAGCAGCCCCGCCCGCCCATGCAAGGAGTGTCCTTATTGCAAAGCTGGGAGACCGTGCCGAGGCCTCTGTGAGTAAACGTGAGCTGAGCCCCAGGCCAGATGCTGCTGAACTGTTCCCACCCTTCCCAGGTGAAACACCTGAATATGTACAAGGGCTTGAAAGCCTAGAGGAAGGGCCGTGGAGCCACACCAGCGACAGCACGCAGGCCAACTTGGTGCCTGCAGGTCAGCCAGGATGGTCCTGGCCACAGGCGCTCTTCTGGAAGCTTTCCATTGCCCTGCCTGAGATACCACTCCTGTCCCGGCCCCCACTCCTTTTTTTCCTTACTCACCTCAGCCCGGAGAGATATTCCAGTGGAAGTTATGGGTGACACATCCTCTTCTTTACAGGTGGCAGCCTGGCAACTCCTGCCGAAAGTCCAGCAGAGCCCCACTCACACCGGGCCACCCACAAAGCCGTGGACCCTCACACCCTCCCACCAGCACAGCCCCGAGACTGCTGACGGGGCAGAGAATATGGAGTCAGGCACAGCTGCAGGGGCGATTGCTGCCTGGAGTGCTGTTTATATTGACCTCAACCCAGGCACACCTGGGGAGGGCTTGCCGGCAGTGTCAGGCTGCCAAGGTCAGCTAATCCTCAACCCTCAGGGAATCATTGCAGAAAATGGACCTCGCCAAGACAGAATATTCGCCAAGGAAAAAAAGGACACAATGCCATTTGCAGCACCGTAGATGAGTCTCGAGGTAATCACGTGACTTGGAGTAAGTCAGAAAGTGAAAGACACATATCATATCATATCACTTATAGGTGTTACCTATAAATAGATACCAGGGCAGATATTTCCACGGAGAAGGGCAATCACAGATTCATTAAACAAACTTATGGTTCACCAAAGGAAAGGTGTGAGGATTGAATTCATTACGATATTGGGGTTAACAGACATATACAAACACAGTAGACGTATATAATCACCAAAGACCTACGGAGTACCAAGAGAAGACTACTCAACATTCTGTCATAACGTACATGGGAAAAGGATCCCAGGAAGAACAGACATATGTATATGTGTAAAAGAACCACCTCTTGCACACCTACAACAAGCTAAACGTTGTACTCAAACTTGCTGTAATAAAAAATAAAAAATTCTTTAAAAACACGAACAAGAAGTAGTGAGACACACTTGAGGGGCTTTCTCCTGGCACATTCCGTTCTACATTCCAATGTAGAACGCGACTTCCATTGAGGCTCTGCTGCCCTAGTAACCAGATTTGGTAAGGGAGAACTGCTGCCACCTTGTGGCCGTTTCACACAACAGCAGCTTTAATCCCAGCGCTAATGGTCGGTGGATATTCCAAATCATTACAGGCCTGTAAAAGACACCTGCCCTGAAAAAAAATCCTGGAGTCATATAACGACCAAAAAATTCAAAAGACGTCCATATTTCAAAACGACAGTTTCAAGAGGCATATTTCACGCACATTAGTGTTCTGCTTCTTTTGCTTTCTTTCTTTCTTTGTTAAAAGAATGGGAATGGAAAAAGGCAACCCTCAGAATGGGCGAAAACGTTCACAAACGAATCAATGGACAAAGGTTTAATCTCCAATATATATAAACAGCTCATGCAGCTTAATATTAATAAAACAAACAACCCAATACAAAAATGGGCAGAAGATCTAAATAGACGTTTCTTCAAAGAAGACACAGAGATGGCCAAGATGTACATGAAAAGCTGCTCAACATCACTAATTATTAGAGAAATGCAAATCAAAACTACAATGGGGTAAGACCTCACACCTGTTAGAATCGGCATCATCAGATAATCTACAAACAACAAATTCTGAGGAGGGTGTGGACAAAAGGAACCCTCTTCCGCTATTGGTGGGAATGTAAATTGATACAGTCACTATGGAGAACAGTATGGAGGTTCCTTTAAAAAACTATAAAGAGAATTACAATAGGATCCAGCAATCCCACTTCTGGGCATATACCCAGAGAAAACCATAAATCACAAAGACACATTCACCACAATGTTCATTGCAGCACTATTTACTATAACCAGGTAATGGAAGCAGCCTAAATGCCCACAGACATATGAATGGATAAAGATGTGGTACATATATAATATGGAATATTACTTCAGCCATAAAAAGGAATGAAACAGGGACATTTGTAGAGAAGTTGACGGATCTAGAGACTGTCATACAGAGTGAAGTATGTCACAAAGAGAAAAACAAATATTGTATATTAATGCATATATGTGGAACCTAGAAAAATGGTACAGATGAACTGGTTTGCAGGGCAGAAATAGAGACACAGAGGTAGAGAACAAACGTATGGACACAAAGTGGGGGAAGCCATGGGGTGGCGGTGGTGGGATGAGTTGGGAGATTGGGATTGACCTGTATACATGTATATGCATAAAATAGATAACTAATAATAACCTACTGTATAAAAAAATAAATAAAATTAAATTTCAAAATTTTTAAAAATAAAATGTAAAAATAAAACAGGAAAAAACTTCTTCCATTCACACTGATGTATTTATAAGAATGAATTATTTCCATGCTTATATCTATAAATACATAAAAGACGAATAAAATCTAACTTGAACCAAAAAAGAAAAAAAAAACTGAACCTAACAGTTATACAGAGGAAAACACTACCAAGGCACTTGCTCCAGTGGTAAACAATTCTGAAATTGGTCAGAGGTGGGGAATCATCTCCCATACAGCCAGCGGCCCTGCCCGCCCACGCAAGGAGCGTCCTTATTGCAATGCTGTGGGACCGTGCCGAGGCCTCTGTGAGTAAACGTGAGCTGAGCCCCAGGCCAGATGCTGCTGAACTGTTCCCACCCTTCCCAGGTGAAACACCTGAATATGTACAAGGGCTTGAAAGCCTAGAGGAAGGGCCGTGGAGCCACACCAGCGACAGCACGCAGGTCAACTTGGTGCCTGCAGGTCAGCCAGGATGGTCCTGGCCACGGGCGCTCTTCTGGAAGTTTCCATTGCCCTGCCTGAGATACCCCTCCTGTCCGGGCCCCCAATCCTTTTTTTCTTTACTCACCTCAGCCCGGAGAGATATTTCAGTGGAAGTTATGGGTGAATCATCCTCTTCTTTACAGGTGGCAGCCTGGCAACTCCTGCCGAAAGTCCAGCAGAGTCCCACTCACACAGGGCCAACCACAAATCCGTGGACCCTCACACACTCCCACCAGCACAGCCCCGAGACTGCTGACGGGGCAGAGAATATGGAGTCAGGCACAGCTGCAGGGGCTATTGCTGCCTGGAGTGCTCTTTATATTGACCTCAACCCAGGCACACCTGGGGAGGGCTTGCCAGCAGTGTCAGGCTGTCCAGGTCAGCTAATCCTCAGCCCTCAGGGAATCACATTGCAGAAAATGGACCTCGCTAAGACAGAATATTCGCCAAGGAAAAAAAGGACACAATGCCATTTGCAGCACCGTAGATGAGTCTAGAGGTAATCACGTGACTTGTAGTAAGTCAGAAATTGAAAGACACATATAATAACATATCACTTATAGGTGTTACCTATAAGTTGATACCACGGCAGATATTTCCACGGAGAAGGGCAATCACAGATTCATTAAACAAACTTAAGGTTCACCAAAGGAAAGGTGTGAGGATTGAATTCATTATGATATTGGTGTTAACAGACATATACAAACACAGTAGACGTATATAATCACCAAACACCTACGGAGTACCAAGAGAAGACTACTCAACATTCTGTCATAACGTACATGGGAAAAGGATCCCAGGAAGAACAGACATATGTATATGTGTAAAAGAACCACCTCTTGCACACCTACAACAAGCTAAACGTTGTACTCAAACTTGCTGCAATAAAAAATAAAAAATTCTTTAAAAACACGAACAAGAAGTAGTGAGACACACTTGAGGGGCTTTCTCCTGGCACATTCCGTTCTACATTCCAATCTAGAACGCGACTTCCATTGAGGCTCTGCTGCCCTAGTAACCAGATTTGGTAAGTGAGAACTGCTGCCACCTTGTGGCCGTTTCACACAACAGCAGCTTTAATCCCAGCGCTAATGGTCAGTGGATATTCCAAATCATTAGAGGCCTGTAAATGACACCTGCCCTGAAAACAAATCCTGGGGTCATATATCGACCAAAAAATTCAAAAGACGTCCATATTTCAAAACGACAGTTTCAAGAGGCATATTTCACGCACATTAGTGTTCTGCTTCTTTTGCTTTCTTTCTTTCTTTGTTAAAAAAACGGGAATGGAAAAAGGCAACCCTCAGAATGGGCGAAAACGTTCACAAACGAATCAATGGACAAAGGTTTAATCTCCAATATATATAAACAGCTCATGCAGCTTAATATTAATAAAACAAACAACCCAATACAAAAATGGGCAGAAGATCTAAATAGACGTTTCTTCAAAGAAGACACAGAGATGGCCAAGACGTACATGAAAAGCTGCTCAACATCACTAATTATTAGAGAAATGCAAATCAAAACTACAATGGGGTAAGACCTCACACCTGTTAGAATCGGCATCATCAGATAATCTACAAACAACAAATTCTGAGGAGGGTGTGGACAAAAGGAACCCTCTTCCGCTATTGGTGGGAATGTAAATTGATACAGTCACTATGGAGAACAGTATGGAGGTTCCTTTAAAAAACTATAAAGAGAATTACCATAGGATCCAGCAATCCCACTTCTGGGCATATACCCAGAGACAACCATAAATCACAAAGACACATTCACCACAATGTTCATTGCAGCACTATTTACTATAGCCAGGTAATGGAAGCAACCTAAATGCCCACAGACAGACGAATGGATAAAGATGTGGTATATATATAAAATGGAATATTACTCAGCCATAAAAAGGAATGAAACTGGGTCATTTGTAGAGAAGTTGATGGATCTAGAGACTGTCATACAGAGTGAAGTTAGTCAGAAAGAGAAAAACAAATATTGTATATTAATGCCTATATGTGGAACCTAGAAAAATGGTACAGATGAACTGGTTTGCAGGGCAGAAATAGAGACACAGAGGTAGAGAACAAACGTATGGACACAAAGTGGGGGAAGCCATGGGGTGGTGGTGGTGGGATGAGTTGGGAGATTGGGATTGACCTTTATACATGTATATGCATAAAATAGATAACTAATAATAACCTACTGTATAAAAAATAAATAAAATTAAATTTCAAAATTTTTAAAAATAAAATGTAAAAATAAAACAGAAAAAAAGTTCTTTCATTCACACTGATGTATTTATAAGAATGAATTATTTCCATGCTTATATCTATAAATACATAAAAGAGGAATAAAATCAAACTTTAACCAAAAAAGCAAAAAAAAAACTGAACCTAACAGTTATACAGAGGAAAACACTACCAAGGCACTTGCTCCAGTGGTAAACAATTCTGAAATTGGTCAGAGGTGGGGAATCATCTCCAATACAGCCAGCAGCCCCGCCCGCCCATGCAAGGAGTGTCCTTATTGCAAAGCTGGGAGACCGTGCCGAGGCCTCTGTGAGTAAACGTGAGCTGAGCCCCAGGCCAGATGCTGCTGAACTGTTCCCACCCTTCCCAGGTGAAACACCTGAATATGTACAAGGTCTTGAAAGGCTAGAGGAAGGGCCGTGGAGCCACACCAGCGACAGCACGCAGGCCAACTTGGTGCCTGCAGGTCAGCCAGGATGGTCCTGGCCACGGGCGCTCTTCTGGAAGCTTTCCATTGCCCTGCCTGAGATAGCACTCCTGTCCCGGCCCCCACTCCTTTTTTTCCTTACTCACCTCAGCCCGGAGAGATATTCCAGTGGAAGTTATGGGTGACACATCCTCTTCTTTACAGGTGGCAGCCTGGCAACTCCTGCCGAAAGTCCAGCAGAGCCCCACTCACACCGGGCCACCCACAAAGCCGTGGACCCTCACACCCTCCCACCAGCACAGCCCCGAGACTGCTGACGGGGCAGAGAATATGGAGTCAGGCACAGTTGCAGGGGCGATTGCTGCCTGGAGTGCTGTTTATATTGACATCAACCCAGGCACACCTGGGGAGGGCTTGCCGGCAGTGTCAGGCTGCCAAGGTCAGCTAATCCTCAACCCTCAGGGAATCATTGCAGAAAATGGACCTCGCCAAGACAGAATATTCGCCAAGGAAAAAAAGGACACAATGCCATTTGCAGCACCGTAGATGAGTCTCGAGGTAATCACGTGACTTGGAGTAAGTCAGAAAGTGAAAGACACATATCATATCATATCACTTATAGGTGTTACCTATAAATTGATACCAGGGCAGATATTTCCACGGAGAAGGGCAATCACAGATTCATTAAACAAACTTATGGTTCACCAAAGGAAAGGTGTGAGGATTGAATTCATTACGATATTGGGGTTAACAGACATATACAAACACAGTAGACGTATATAATCACCAAAGACCTACGGAATACCAAGAGAAGACTACTCAACATTCTGTCATAACGTACATGGGAAAAGGATCCCAGGAAGAACAGACATATGTATATGTGTAAAAGAACCACCTCTTGCACACCTACAACAAGCTAAACGTTGTACTCAAACTTGCTGTAATAAAAAATAAAAAATTAAATTAAAAACACGAACAAGAAGTAGTGAGACAAACTTGAGGGGCTTTCTCCTGGCACATTCCGTTCTACATTCCAATGTAGAACGTGACTTCCATTGAGGCTCTGCTGCCCTAGTAACCAGATTTGGTAAGGGAGAACTGCTGCCACCTTGTGGCCGTTTCACACAACAGCAGCTTTAATCCCAGCGCTAATGGTCAGTGGATATTCCAAATCATTACAGGCCTGTAAATGACACCTGCCCTGAAAACAAATCCTGGGGTCATATATCGACCAAAAAATTCAAAAGACGTCCATATTTCAAAACGACAGTTTCAAGAGGCATATTTCACGCACATTAGTGTTCTGCTTCTTTTGCTTTCTTTCTTTCTTTGTTAAAAAAACGGGAATGGAAAAAGGCAAACCTCAGAATGGGCGAAAACGTTCACAAACGAATCAATGGACAGAGGTTTAATCTCCAATATATATAAACAGCTCATGCAGCTTAATATTAATAAAACAAACAACCCAATACAAAATGGGCAGAAGATCTAAATAGACGTTTCTTCAAAGAAGACACAGAGATGGCCAAGACGCACATGAAAAGCTGCTCAACATCACTAATTATTAGAGAAATGCAAATCAAAACTACAATGAGGTAAGACCTCACACCTGTTAGAATCGGCATCATCAGATAATATACAAACAACAAATTCTGGGGAGGGTGTGGACAAAAGGAACACTCTTCCGCTATTGGTGGGAATGTAAATTGATACAGTCACTATGGAGAACAGTATGGAGGTTCCTTTAAACACTAAAAAGAGAATTACCATAGGATCCAGCAATCCCACTTCTGGGCATATACCCGGAGAAAACCATAAAACAAAAAGACACATTCACCACAATGTTCATTGCAGCACTATTTACAATAGCCAGGTAGTGGAAGCAACCTCAATGCCCACAGACAGGCGAATGGATAAAGATGTGGTACATACATAAAATGGAATATTACTCAGCCATAAAAAGGAATGAAACTGGGTCATTTGTAGAGAAGTTGATGGCTCTAGAGACTGTCATACAGAGTGAAGTAAGTCAGAAAGAGAAAAACAAATATTGTATATTAATGCCTATATGTGGAACCTAGAAAAATGGTACAGATGAACTGGTTTGCAGGGCAGAAATAGAGGCACAGAGGTAGAGAGCCAACGTATGGACACAAAGTGGGGAAGCCATGGGGTGGTGGTGGTGGGATGAGTTGGGAGATTGGGATTGACTTGTATACATTTATATGCATAAAATAGAAAACTAATAATAACCTACTGTATAGAAAAATAAATAAAATTAAATTTCAAAATTTTACAAAATAAAATGTAGAAATAAAACAGAAAAAAAGTTCTTCCATTCACACTGATGTATTAATAAGAATGAATTATTTCCATGCTTATATCCATAAATACACAAAAGAGGAATAAAATCTAACTTGAACCAAAAAAGAAAAAAAAACTGAACCTAACAATTTATACAGATGAAAACACTACCAAGGCACTTGCTCCAGTGGTGAACAATTCTGAAATTGGTCAGAGGTGGGGAATCATCTCCCATACAGCCAGCAGCCGCCCCCGCCCATGCACGGACCGTCCTTATTGCAAAGCTGGGGGAGAGTGCCGAGGCCTCTGTGAGTAAACTTGAGCTGAGCCCCAGGCCAGCTGCTGCTGAACAGTTCCCACCCTTCCCAGGTGAAACACCTGAATATGTACAAGGGCTTGAAAGCCTAGAGGAAGGGCCATGGAGCCACACCAGCGACAGCACGCAGGCCAACTTGGTGCCTGCAAGTCAGCCAGGATGGTCCTGGCCACGGGCGCTCTTCTGGAGGCTTTCCATTGCCCTGCCTGAAATAATCCTCCTGTCCCGGCCCCCACTCCTTTTTTTCCTTCCTCACCTCAGCCCGGAGAGATACTCCAGTGGAAGTTATGGGTGACACATCCTCTTCTTTACAGGTGGCAGCCTGGCAACTCCTGCAGAAAGTCCAGCAGAGCCCCACTCACACCGGGCCACCCACAAAGCCGTGGACCCTCACACCCTCCCACCAGCACAGCCCCGAGACTGCTGACGGGGCAGAGAATATGGAGTCAGGCACAGCTGCAGGGGCTATTGCTACCTGGAGTGCTGTTTATATTGACCTCAACCCAGGCACACCTGGGTAGGGCTTGCCCTCAGGGCCAGGCTGCCCAGGTCAGCTAATCCTCAGCCCTCAGGGAATCACATTGCAGAAAATGGACCTCGCTAAGACAGAATATTCGCCAAGGAAAAAAAGGACACAATGCCATTTGCAGCACCGTAGATGAGTCTCGAAGTAATCATGTGACTTGGAGTAAGTCAGAAAGTGAAAGACACATATCATATCATATCACTTATAGGTGTTACCTATAAATTGATACCAGGGCAGATATTTCCACGGAGAAGGGCAATCACAGATTCATTAAACAAACTTATGGTTCACCAAAGGAAAGGTGTGAGGATTGAATTCATTACGATATTGGGGTTAACAGACATATACAAACACAGTAGACGTATATAATCACCAAAGACCTACGGAGTACCAAGAGAAGACTACTCAACATCCTGTCATAACGTACATGGGAAAAGGATCCCAGGAAGAACAGACATAAGTATATGTGTAAAAGAAACACCTCTTGCACACCTACAACAAGCTAAACGTTGTACTCAAACTTGCTGTAATAAAAAATAAAAAAATTAAATTAAAAACACGAACAAGAAGTAGTGAGACAAACTTGAGGGGCTTTCTCCTGGCACATTCCGTTCTACATTCCAATCTAGAACGCGACTTCCATTAGGCTCTGCTGCCCTAGTAACCAGATTTTTAAGGGAGATCTGCTGCCACCTTGTGGCCGTTTCACACAACAGCAGCTTTAATCCCAGCGCTAATGGTCAGTGGATATTCCAAATCATTACAGGCCTGTAAATGACACCTGCCCTGAAAACAAATCCTGGGGTCATATATCGACCAAAAAATTCAAAAGACGTCCATATTTCAAAACGACAGTTTCAAGAGGCATATTTCACGCATATTAGTGTTCTGCTTCTTTTGCTTTCTTTCTTTCTTTGTTAAAGAAACGGGAATGGAAAAAGGCAACCCTCAGAATGGGCGAAAACGTTCACAAACGAATCAATGGACAAAGGTTTAATCTCCAATATATATAAACAGCTCATGCAGCTTAATATTAGAAAAACAAACAACCCAATACAAAAATGGGCAGAAGATCCAAAGAGACGTTTCTTCAAAGAAGACACAGAGATGGCCAAGACGCACACGAAAAGCTGCACAAGAGCACTAATTATTAGAGAAATGCAAATCAAAAGTACAATGAGGTATCACCTCACACCTGTTAGAATCGGCATCATCAGAAATTCTACAAACAACAAATTCTGGGGAGGGTGTGGACAAAAGGAGCCCTCTTCCACTATTGGTGGGCATGTAAATTGATACAGTCACTAAGGAGAACAGTATGGATTTTCCTTAATAAACTAGAAATAGAATTACCCTCTGATCCAGCAATCCCAATTCTGGGCATATACTCAGAGAAAACCATAAATCAAAAAGGCACATTCAACACAATGTTCATTGCAGCACTATTTACAATAGCCAGGTAATGGAAGCAACCGAAATGCCCACAGACAGACGAATGGATAAAGAAGTGGTACATATATAAAATGGAATATTACTCAGCCATAAAAAGGAATGAAACTGGGTCATTAGTAGAGACATCGATGGATCTAGAGACTGTCATACAGAATGAAGTAAGTCAGAAAGATGAAAAGAAATATTGTATATTAGTGCATATATGTGGAGCCTAAAAAATGGTACAGATGAACTGCTTTGCAGGGGAGAAATAGTGACACAGTGGTAGAGAAGAAACTTATGGACACCAAGTGTGGGAAGCCATGGGTTGGTGGTGGTGGGATGAGTTGGGAGATTGGGATTGACCTCTATACATGGATATGCATAAAATACATACCTAATAATAACCTGCTGTATAAAAAACTAAATAAAATTAAAGTTCAAAATTTTAAAATATAAAATTTAAAAATAAAACAGAAAAAAATCTTCCCTTCACACAGATGTATTTATATGAATGAATTATTTCCATGCTTATATCTATAAATACATAAAAGAGGAATAAAATCTAACTTGAACCATAAAAGAAAAAAAAACCTGAACCCACCAGTTATACAGAGGAAAACACTATCAGGGCACTTGCTCCAGCGGTAAACAATTCTGAAATTGATCAGAGGTGGTGAATCATCTCCCATACAGCCAGCAACCCACCCCCACGCAAGGAGCGTCCTCATTGCAAAGCTGCGGGACCGTGCTGAGGCATCTGTGAGTAAACGTGAGCTGAGCCCCAAGCCAGGTGCTGCTGAACTGTTCCCACCCTTCCCAGGTCAAACACCTGAATATGTACAGGGCTTGAAAGCCTAGAGGAAGGGCCGTGGAGCCACACCAGCGACAGCACGCAGGCCAACTTGCTGCCTGCAGGCCAGCCAGGGTGGTCCTGGCACCAGGCGCACTTCCGGAAGCTTTCCATTCCCCTGCATGAGATACCCCTCTTGTCCCGGCCCCCACTGCTTTTTTCCTTCCTCACTTCTGTCCGGATAGAAATTCCAGTGGAAGGTATGGGTGACACATCCTCTTCTTTATAGGTGGCAGCCTGGCAACTCCTGCAGAAAGGCCAGCAGAGCCCCAGTCACACCGGGCCACCCACAAAGCCATGGCCCCTCCCTCCCTCCCACCAGCACAGCCCCGAGACTGCTGACGGGGCCAAGAATCTGGAGTCAGGCACAGCTTCAGGGGCTATTGCTGCCTGGAGCGCTGTTTATATTGACCTCAAATAGGCACACCTGGGGAGGGCCGGCTGGCAGGGTAAGGCTGCCCAGGTCAGCTAATCCACAACCCTCAGGGAATCACATTGTTGAAAAGGGACCTCGCTAAGGCAGAATAGAAGTCAAGGAAAAAAAGGACACAATGCCATTTGCAGCCCTGTAGATGAGTCTGGAGGTAATCACGTGACTTGTAGTAAGTCAGAAAGTGAAAGACACATATCGTGTCATATCACTTATAGGTGTTACCTAAAAATGGATACCAGGGCAGATATTTCCACGGAGAAGGGCAATCACAGATTCATTAAAAAACTTATGGTTCACCAATGGAAAGGTGTGAGGATTGGTTTCATTACGATATCGGGGTTAACAGACATATACAAACACAGGTGACATATATAATCACCAAAGACCTACGGAATACCAAGAGAAGACTACTCAACATTCTGTCATAACGTACATGGGAAAAGGATCCCAGGAAGAACAGACATCTGTATACGTGTAAAAGAACCACATCTTCCACACCTACAACAAGCCAAACATTGTAATCAAACATGCTGTAATAAAAAATAAAAAATTAAATTAAAAACACGAACAAGAAGTAGTGAGACAAACTTGAGGGGCTTTCTCCTGGCACATTCCATTCTAAATTCCAATCTAGAACATGACTTCCATTGAGGCTCTGTTGCCCTAGTAACCAGAATAGCTAAGGGAGAACTGCTGCCACCTTGTGGCCGTTTCACAGAACAGCAGCTTTAATCCCAGCGCTAATGGTCAGTTGATATTCAAAATCATTGCAGGCCGGTAAATGACACCTGCCCTGAAAACAAATCCTGGGGTCACATATCGACCAAAAAATTCAAAGGACGCCCGTATTTCAAAACGACCATTTCAAAAGCCATATTTTACGCACATTAGTGTTCTGCTTATTTTTGTTTCTTTCCTTTTTTGTTAAAAAAACGGGAATGGAAAAAGGCATCCTTCAGAAGGGGCGAAAATCATTGCAAACGAATCAATGGACAAAGGTTTAATCTCCAATATATTTAAACAGCTCATGCAGCTTAATATTAAAAAACAAACAACCCAATACAAACATGGGCAGAATATCTAAAGAGACGTTTCTTCAAAGAAGACACAGAGATGGCCAAGACGCACATGAAAAGCTGCTCAACAGCACTAATTATTAGAGAAATGCAAATCAAAACTACAATGACGTATCAACTCCCAGCTGTTAGAATCGGCATCATCAGAAAATCTACAAACAACAAATTCTGGGGAGGGTGTGGACAAAAGGAGCCCTCTTCCACTATTGGGGGGAATGTAAATTGATACAGTTACTATGGAGAACACTATGGAGTTTCCTTAAAAAAGGTAGAAATAGAATTACCATCTGATCCAGCAATCCAACTTCTGGGCATATACACAGAGAAAACCATAAATCAAAAAGGCACATTCAACACAATGTTCATTGGAGCACTATTTACACTAGCCAGGTAATGGAAGCAACCTAAATGCCCACAGACAGATGAATGGATAAAGATGGGGTACATATATCAAATGGAATATTACTCGGCCATAAAAAGGAATGAAACTGGGTCATTTGTAGAGACATCGATGGATCTAGAGACTGTCATACAGAATGAAATAAGTCAGAAAGTGGAAAACAAATATTGTATACTAATGCATATATGTGGAACCTAAAAAATGGTACAGATGAACTGGTTTGCAGGGAAGATATAGAGACACACAGGTAGAGAACCAACGTATGGACACCAAGTGTGGGAAGCCATGGGGTGGTGGTGGTGGGATGATTTGGGAGATTAAGATTGACCTGTATACATGTATATGCAAAAAATACATAACTAATAATAACCTGCTGTATAAAAAAGTAAATAAAATTAAATTTCAAAATTATAAAAAATAAAATTTAAAAATAAAACAGAAAAACGTTCTTCCCTTCACACAGATATATTTATAGGAATGAACTATTTCCATGCTTATATCTATAAATACATAAAAGAGGAATAAAAGCTAACTTGAACCATAAAAGAAGAAAAACCTGAACCCACCAGTTATACAGAGGAAAAGCCTATCAGGGCACTTGCTCCAGCGGTAAACAATTCTGAAATTGGTCAGAGGTGGGGAATCATCTCCCATACAGCCAGCAACCCACCCCCCACACAAGGAGCGTCCTCATTGCAAAGTTGGGGGATCGTGCCGAGGCATCTCTGAATAAAGGTGAGCTGAGCCCCAGGCCAGCTGCTGCTGAACTGTTCCCACACTTCCCAGGTAAAACACCTGAATATTTACAAAGGCTTGAAAAACTGGAAGAAGGCCCGTGGAGCCACACCAGCGACAGCACACAGGCCAACTTGGTGCCTGCAGGCCAGCCAGGGTGGTCCTGGCCCCGGGTGCTCTTCCGGAAGCTTTCCATTATCCTGCCTGAGATACCCCACGTGTCCCGGCCCCCACTGCTTTTTTCCTTCCTCACCTCTGTCCGGAGGGAAATTCCAGCGGAAGGTATGGGTGACACATCTTCTACTTTACAGGAGACAGCCTGGCAACTCCTGCAGAAAGGTCAGCAGAACCCCACTCACACCGGGCCACCAACAAAGCTGTGGCCCCTCACTCCCTCCCACCAGCACAGCCCCGAGACTGCTGACGGGGCAGAGAATATGGAGTCAGGCACAGGTTCAGGGGCTATTGCTGCCTGGAGCGCTGTTTATATTGACCTCAACCAGGCACACCTGGGGAGGGCCGGCCGGCAGGATAAGGCTGCCCACGTCAGCTAATCCACAACCCGCAGGGAATCACATTGTTGAAAATGGACCTCGCTAAGTCAGAATAGAAGGCAAGGAAAAAAAGGACACAATGCCATTTGCAGCACCGTAGATGAGTCTAGAGGTAATCACGTGACTTGTAGTAAGTCAGAAAGTGAAAGACACATATCATATCATATCACTTATAGGTGTTACCTAAAAATGGATACCAGGGCAGATATTTCCACGGAGAAGGGCAATCACAGTTTCATCAAACAAACTTATGGTTCACCAATGGAAAGGTGTGAGGATTGGTTTCATTACGATATCGGGGTTAACAGACATATACAAACACAGGTGACATATATAATCACCAAAGACCTACGGAATAGCAAAAGACTACTCAACATTCTGTGATAACGTACATGGGAAATGGATCCCAGGAAAAACAGACATCTGTATATGTGTAAAAGAACCACATCTTCCACACCTCCAACAAGCCAAACATTGTAATCAAACTTGCTGTAATAAAAAATAAAAATTAAATTAAAAACACGAACCAGAAGTAGGGAGACAAACTTGAGGGGCTTTCTCCTGGCACATTCCATTCTAAATTCCAATCTAGAACACGACTTCCATTGAGGCTCTGTTGCCCTAGTAACCAGAATTGGTAAGGGAGAACTGCTGCCACCTTGTGGCCGTTTCACACAACAGCAGCTTTAATCCCAGCGCTAATGGTCAGTTGATATTCAAAATCATTGCAGGCCTGTAAATGACACCTGCCCTGAAAACAAATCCTGGGGTCACATATCGACCAAAAAATTCAAAGGACGTCCATATTTCAAAACGACCGTTTCAAAAGGCATATTTTATGCCCGTTAGTTTTCTGCTTCTTTCTCTTTCTTTCTTTTTTGGTTAAAAAAACGGGAATGGAAAAAGGCATCCCTCAAAAGGGGCGGAAATAGTTGCAAACGAATCAAAGGACAAAGGTTTAATGTCCAATATATATAAACAGCTCATGAAGCTTAATATTAAAAAAAACAAACAACCCAATACAAAAATGGGCAGAAGATCTAAAGAGACGTTTCTTCAAAGAAGTCACAGAGATGGCCAAGACGCACATGAAAAGCTGCTCAACAGCACTAATTATTAGAGAAATGCAAATCAAAACTACAATGAGGTATCACCTCACACCTGTTAGAATCGGCATCATCAGAAAATCTAGAAACAACAAATTCTGGGGAGGGTGTGGACAAAAGGAGCCCTCTTCCACTATAGGTCGGAATGTAAATTGATACAGTTACTATGGAGAACACTATGGAGTTTCCTTAAAAAAAACTAGAAATAGAATTACCATCTGATCCAGCAATCCCACTTCTGGGCATATACCCAGAGAAAACCATAAATCAAAAAGGCACATTCAACACAATGTTCATTGCAGCACTATTTACAATAGCCAGGTAATGGAAGCAACCTAAATGCCCACAGACAGATGAATGGATAAAGATGGGGTACATATATCAAATGGAATATTACTCGGCCATAAAAAGGAATGAAACTGGGTCATTTGTAGAGACATCGATGCATCTAGAGACTGTCATACAGAATGAAGTAAGTCAGAAAGAGGAAAACAAATATTGTATATTAATGCATATATGTGGAACCTAAAAAATGGTACAGATGAACTGGTTTGCAGGGAAGAAATAGAGACACACAGGTAGCGAACAAACGTATGGACACCAAGTGTGGGAAGCCATGGGGTGGTGGTGGTGGGGTGAGTTGGGAGATTGAGATTGACCTGTATACATGTATATGCATAAAATACATAACTAATAATAACCTGCTGTATAAAAAAGTAAATAAAATTAAATTTCAAAATTATAAAAAATAAAATTTAAAAATAAAACAGAAAAACGTTCTTCCCTTCACAAGATGTATTTATAGGAATGAATTATTTCCATGCTTATATCTATAAATACATAATAGAGGAATAAAAGCTAACTTGGACCATAAAAGAAGAAAAACCTGAACCCACCAGTTATACAGAGGAAAACGCTATCAGGGCACTTGCTACAGCGGTAAACAATTCTGAAATTGGTCAGAGGTGGGGACTCATCTCCCATACAGCCAGCAACCCACCCCCCACACAAGGAGCGTCCTCATTGCAAAGCTGGGGGACCGTGCCGAGGCATCTCTGAATAAAGGTGAGCTGAGCCCCAGGCCAGCTGCTGCTGAACTGTTCCCACCCTTCCCAGGTAAAACACCTGAATATGTACAAGGGCTTGAAAGACTAGAGGAAGGGCCGTGGAGCCACACCAGCGACAGCACGCAGGCCAACTTGGTGCCTGCAGGCCAGCCAGGGTGGTCCTGGCCCCGGGCGCTCTTCCGGAAACTTTTCATTGTCCTGCCTGAGATACCCCACCTGTCCCGGCCCCCACTGCTTTTTTCCTTCCTCACCTCTGTCCGGAGAGAAATTCCAGCGGAAGGTATGGGTGACACATCCTCTTCTTTACAGGAGGCAGCCTGGCAACTCCTGCAGAAAGGTCAGCAGAACCCCACTCACACCGGGCCACCAACAAAGCTGTGGCCCCTCACTCCCTACCACCAGCACTGCCCCGAGACTGCTGACGGGGCAGAGAATATGGAGTCAGGCACAGGTTCAGGGGCTATTGCTGCCTGGAGCGCTGTTTATATTGACCTCAACCAGGCACACCTGGGGAGGGCCGGCCGGCAGGATAAGGCTGCCCACGTCAGCTAATCCACAACCCGCAGGGAATCACATTGTTGAAAATGGACCTCGCTAAGTCAGAATAGAAGGCAAGGAAAAAACGGACACAATGCCATTTGCAGCACCGTAGATGAGTCTAGAGGTAATCACGTGACATGTAGTAAGTCAGAAAGTGAAAGACACATATCATATCATATCACTTATAGGTGTTACCTAAAAATGGATACCAGGGCAGATATTTCCACGGAGAAGGGCAATCACAGATTCATTAAACAAACTTATGGTTCACCAATGGAAAGCTGTGAGGATTGGTTTCATTACGATATCGGGGTTAACAGACTTATACAAACACAGGTGACATATATAATCACCAAAGACCTACGGAATAGCAAAAGACTACTCAACATTCTGTGATAACGTACATGGGAAATGGATCCCAGGAAAAACAGACATCTGTATATGTGTAAAAGAACCACATCTTCCACACCTCCAACAAGCCAAACATTGTAATCAAACTTGCTGTAATAAAAAATAAAAATTAAATTAAAAACACGAACCAGAAGTAGGGAGACAAACTTGAGGGGCTTTCTCCTGGCACATTCCATTCTAAATTCCAATCTAGAACACGACTTCCATTGAGGCTCTGTTGCCCTAGTAACCAGAATTGGTAAGGGAGAACTGCTGCCACCTTGTGGCCGTTTCACACAACAGCAGCTTTAATCCCAGCGCTAATGGTCAGTGGATATTCAAAATCATTGCAGGCCTGTAAATGACACCTGCCCTGAAAACAAATCCTGGGGTCACATATCGACCAAAAAATTCAAAGGACGTCCATATTTCAAAACGACCGTTTCAAAAGGCATATTTGATGCACATTAGTTTTCTGCTTCTTTTTCTTTCTTTCTTTTTTGGTTAAAAAAACGGGAATGGAAAAAGGCATCCCTCAGAAGGGGCGAAAATCGTTGCAAACGAATCAATGGACAAAGGTTTAATGTCCAATATATATAAACAGCCCATGCAGCTTAATATTAAAAAAACAAACAACCCAATACAAACATGGGCAGAAGATCTAAAGAGACGTTTCTTTAAAGAAGACACAGAGATGGCCAAGACGCACATGAAAAGCTGCTCAACAGCACTAATTATTAGAGAAATGCAAATCAAAACTACAATGAGGTATCACCTCACACCTGTTAGAATCGGCATCATCAGAAAATCTAGAAACAACAAATTCTGGGGAGGGTGTGGACAAAAGGAGCCCTCTTCCACTATAGGTGGGAATGTAAATTGATACAGTCAGTATGGAGAACACTATGGAGTTTCCTTAAAAAAAACTAGAAATAGAATTACCATCTGATCCAGCAATCCCACTTCTGGGCATATACCCAGAGAAAACCATAAATCAAAAAGGCACATTCACCACAATGTTCATTGCAGCACTATTTACAATAGCCAGGTAATGGAAGCAACCTAAATGCCCACAGACAGATGAACGGATAAAATTGTGGTACATATATCAAATGGAATATTACTCGGCCATAAAAGGGAATGAAACTGGGTCATTTGTAGAGACATCAATGGATCTAGAGACTGTCATACAGAATGAAGTAAGTCAGAAAGAGGAAAACAAATATTGTATATTAATGCATATATGTGGAACCTAAAAAATGGTACAGATGAACTGGTTTGCAGGGAAGAAATAGAGACACACAGGTAGAGAACAACCGTATGGACACCAAGTGTGGGAAGCCATGGGGTGGCGGTGGTGGGATGAGTTGGGAGATTGAGATTGACCTGTATACATGTATATGCATAAAATACATAACTAATAATAACCTGCTGTATAAAAAGGTAAATAAAATTAAATTTCAAAATTATAAAAAATAAAATTTAAAAATAAAAAAGTTCTTCCCTTCACACAGATGTATTTATAGGAATGAATTATTTCCATGCTTATATCTATAAATACTTAATAGAGGAATAAAAGCTAACTTGGACCATAAAAGAAGAAAAACCTGAACCCACCAGTTATACAGAGGATAACGCTATCAGGGCACTTGCTCAAGCGGTAAACAATTCTGAAATTGGTCAGAGGTGGGGACTCATCTCCCATACAGCCAGCAACCCACCCCCCACACAAGGAGCGTCCTCATTGCAAAGCTGGGGGACCGTGCCGAGGCATCTCTGAATAAAGGTGAGCTGAGCCCCAGGCCAGCTGCTGCTGAACTGTTCCCACCCTTCCCAGGTAAAACACCTGAATATGTACAAGGGCTTGAAAGACTAGAGGAAGGGCCGTGGAGCCACACCAGCGACAGCACGCAGGCCAACTTGGTGCCTGCAGGCCAGCCAGGGTGGTCCTGGCCCCGGGTGCTCTTCCGGAAGCTTTCCATTATCGTGCCTGAGATACCCCACGTGTCCCGGCCCCCACTGCTTTTTTCCTTCCTCACCTCTGTCCGGAGGGAAATTCCAGCGGAAGGTATGGGTGACACATCTTCTACTTTACAGGAGACAGCCTGGCAACTCCTGCAGAAAGGCCAGCAGAACCCCACTCACACCGGGCCACCAACAAAGCTGTGGCCCCTCACTCCCTCCCACCAGCACAGCCCCGAGACTGCTGACGGGGCAGAGAATATGGAATCAGGCACAGCTTCAGGGGCTATTGCTGCCTGGAGCGCTGTTTATATTGACCTCAACCAGGCACACCTGGGGAGGGCCGGCCGGCAGGATAAGGCTGCCCACGTCAGCTAATCCACAACCCGCAGGGAATCACATTGTTGAAAATGGACCTCGCTAAGTCAGAATAGAAGGCAAGGAAAAAAAGGACACAATGCCATTTGCAGCACCGTAGATGAGTCTAGAGGTAATCACGTGACTTGTAGTAAGTCAGAAAGTGAAAGACACATATCATATCATATCACTTATAGGTGTTACCTAAAAATGGATACCAGGGCAGATATTTCCACGGAGAAGGGCAATCACAGATTCATTAAACAAACTTATGGTTCACCAATGGAAAGGTGTGAGGATTGGTTTCATTACGATATCGGGGTTAACAGACTTATACAAACACAGGTGACATATATAATCACCAAAGACCTACCGAATACCAAAAGACTACTCAACATTCTGTCATAACGTACATGGGAAAAGGATCTCAGGAAAAACAGACATCTGTATATGTGTAAAAGAACCAGATCTTCCACACCTCCAACAAGCCAAACATTGTAATCAAACTTGCAGTAATAAAAATTAAAAATTAAATTAAAAACACGAACCAGAAGTAGGGAGACAAACTTGAGGGTCTTTCTCCTGTCACATTCCATTCTAAATTCCAATCTAGAACACGACTTCCATTGAGGCTCTGTTGCCCTAGTAACCAGAATTGCTAAGGGAGAACTGCTGCCACCTTGTGGCCGTTTCACACAACAGCAGCTTTAATCCCAGCGCTAATGGTCAGTTGATATTCAAAATCATTTCAGGCCTGTAAATGACACCTGCCCTGAAAACAAATCCTGTGGTCACATATCGACCAAAAAATTCAAAGGGCGTCCATATTTCAAAACGACCATTTCAAAAGGCATATTTGATGCACATTAGTTTTCTGCTTCTTTTTCTTTCTTTCTTTTTTGGTTAAAAAAACGGGAATGGAAAAAGGCATCCCTCAGAAGGGGCGAAAATAGTTGCAAACGAATCAATGGACAAAGGTTTAATGTCCAATATATATAAACAGCTCATGCAGCTTAATATTAAAAAAAACAAACAACCCAATACAAACATGGGCAGAAGATCTAAAGAGACGTTTCTTCAAAGAAGACACAGAGATGACCAAGACGCACATGAAAAGCTGCTCAACAGCACTAATTATTAGAGAAATGCAAATCAAAACTACAATGAGGTATCACCTCACACCTGTTAGAATCGGCATCATCAGAAAATCTAGAAACAACAAATTCTGGGGAGGGTGTGGACAAAAGGAGCCCTCTTCCACTATTGGTGGGAATGTAAATTGAACAGTTACTATGGAGAACACTATGGAGTTTCCTTAAAAAAAACTAGAAATAGAATTAACATCTGATCCAGCAATCCCACTTCTGGGCATATACCCAGAGAAAACCATAAATCAAAAAGGCACATTCAACACAATGTTCATTGCAGCACTATTTACAATAGCCAGGTAATGGAAGCAACCTAAATGCCCACAGACAGATGAATGGATAAAGATGGGGTACATATATCAAATGGAATATTACTCGGCCATAAAAAGGAATGAAACTGGGTCATTTGTAGAGACATCGATGGATCTAGAGACTGTCATACAGAATGAAGTAAGTCAGAAAGAGGAAAACAAATATTGTATATTAATGCATATATGAGGAACCTAAAAAATGGTACAGATGAACTGGTTTGCAGGGAAGAAATAGAGACACACAGGTAGAGAACAAACGTATGGACACCAAGTGTGGGAAGCCATGGGGTGGTGGTGGTGGGACGAGTTGGGAGATTGAGATTGACCTGTATACATGTATATGCATAAAATACATAACTAATAATAACCTGCTGTATAAAAAAGTAAATAAAATTAAATTTCAAAATTATAAAAAATAAAATTTAAAAATAAAACAGAAAAACGTTCTTCCCTTCACACAGATGTATTTATAGGAATGAATTATTTCCATGCTTATATCTATAAATACATAATAGAGGAATAAAAGCTAACTTGTACCATAAAAGAAGAAAACCCTGAACCCACCAGTTATACAGAGGAAAACGCTATCAGGGCACTTGCTCCAGCAGTAAACAATTCTGAAATTGGTCAGAGGTGGGGAATCATCTCCCATACAGCCAGCAACCCACCCCCCACACAAGGAGCGTCCTCATTGCAAAGCTGGGGGACCGTGCCGAGGCATCTCTGAATAAAGGTGAGCTGAGCACCAGGCCAGCTGCTGCTGAACTCTTCCCACCCTTCCCAGGTAAAACACCTGAATATGTACAAGGGCTTGAAAGACTAGAGGAAGGGCCGTGGAGCCACACCAGCGACAGCACGCAGGCCAACTTGGTGCCTGCAGGCCAGCCAGGGTGGTCCTGGCCCCGGGCGCTCTTCCGGAAGCTTTCCATTGTCCTGCCTGAGATACCCCACCTGTCCCGGCCCCCACTGCTTTTTTCCTTCCTCACCTCTGTCCGGAGAGAAATTCCAGCGGAAGGTATGGGTGACACATCCTCTTCTTTACAGGAGGCAGCCTGGCAACTCCTGCAGAAAGGTCAGCAGAACCCCACTCACACCGGGCCACCAACAAAGCTGTGGGCCCTCACTCCCTCCCACCAGCACAGCCCCGAGACTGCTGACGGGGCAGAGAATATGGAGTCAGGCACAGGTTCAGGGGCTATTGCTGCCTGGAGCGCTGTTTATATTGACCTCAACCAGGCACACCTGGGGAGGGCCGGCCGGCAGGATAAGGCTGCCCACGTCAGCTAATCCACAACCCGCAGGGAATCACATTGTTGTAAATGGACCTCGCTAAGTCAGAATAGAAGGAAAGGAAAATAAGGACACAATGCCATTTGCAGCACCGTAGATGAGTCTAGAGGTAATCACGTGACTTGTAGTAAGTCAGAAAGTGAAAGACACATATCATATCATATCACTTATAGGTGTTACCTAAAAATGGATACCAGGGCAGATATTTCCACGGAGAAGGGCAATCACAGATTCATTAAACAAACTTATGATTCACCAATGGAAAGGTGTGAGGATTGGTTTCATTACGATATTGGGGTTAACAGAATTATACAAACACAGGTGACATATATAATCACCAAAGACCTACGGAATAGCAAAAGACTACTCAACATTCTGTCATAACGTACATGGGAAAAAGGATCCCAGGAAAAACAGACATCTGTATATGTGTAAAAGAACCACATCTTCCACACCTCCAACAAGTCAAACATTGTAATCAAACTTGCTGTAATAAAAAATAAAAATTAAATTAAAAACACGAACAAGAAGTAGGGAGACAAACTTGAGGGGCTTTCTCCTGGCACATTCCATTCTAAATTCCAATCTAGAACATGACTTCCTTTGAAGCTCTGTTGCCCTAGTAACCAGAATTGGTAAGGGAGAAGTGCTGCCACCTTGTGGCCGTTTCACACAACAGCAGCTTTAATCCCAGTGCTAATGGTCAGTTGATATTCAAAATCATTGCAGGCCGGTAAATGACACCTGCCCTGAAAACAAATCCTGTGGTCACATATCGACCAAAAAATTCAAAGGACGCCCGCATTTCAAAACGGCCGTTTCAAAAGCCATATTTTACGCACATTTGTGTTCTGCTTATTTTTGTTTCTTTCCTTTTTTGTTAAAAAAACGGGAATGGAAAAAGGCATCCCTCAGAAGGGGCGAAAATCGTTGCAAACGAATCAATGGACAAAGGTTTAATCTCCAATATATATAAACAGCTCATGCAGCTTAATATTAAAAAACAAACAACCCAATACAAACATGGGCAGAATATCTAAAGAGACGTTTCTTCAAAGAAGACACAGAGATGGCCAAGACGCACATGAAAAGCTGCTCAACAGCACTAATTATTAGAGAAATGCAAATCAAAACTACAATGAGGTATCACCTCACACCTGTTAGAATCGGCATCATCAGAAAATCTACAAACAACAAATTCTGGGGAGGGTGTGGACAAAAGGAGCCCTCTTCCACTATAGGTGGGAATGTAAATTGATACAGTTACTATGGAGAACACTATGGAGTTTCCTTAAAAAAACTAGAAATAGAATTACCATCTGATCTAGCAATCCCACTTCTGGGCATATACCCAGAGAAAACCATAAATCAAAAGGGCATATTCAACACAATGTTCATTGCAGCACTATTTACAATAGACAGGTAATGGAAGCAACCTAAATGCCCACAGACAGATGAATGGATAAAGATGGGGTACATATATCAAATGGAATATTACTCGGCCATAAAAAGGAATGAAACTGGGTCATTAGTAGAGACATCGATGGATCTAGAGACTGTCATACAGAATGAAGTAAGTCAGAAAGAGGAAAACAAATATTGTATATTAATGCATATATGTGGAACCTAAAAAATGGTACAGATGAACTGGTTTGCAGGGAAGATATAGAGACACACAGGTAGAGAACAAACGTATGGACACCAAGTGTGGGAAGCCATGGGGTGGTGGTGGTGGGATGAGTTGGGAGATTGAGATTGACCTGTATACATGTATATGCAAAAAATACATAACTAATAATAACCTGCTGTATAAAAAAGTAAATAAAATTAAATTTCAAAATTATAAAAAATAAAATTTAAAAATAAAACAGAAAAACGTTCTTCCCTTCACACAGATGTATTTATAGGAAGGAATTATTTCCATGCTTATATCTATAAATACATAAAAGAGGAATAAAAGCTAACTTGAACCATAAAAGAAGAAAAACCTGAACCCACCAGTTATACAGAGGAAAACCCAATCAGGGCACTTGCTCCAGCGGTAAACAATTCTGAAATTGGTCAGAGGTGGGGAATCATCTCCCATACAGCCAGCAACACACCCCCCACACAAGGAGCGTCCTCATTGCAAAGTTGGGGGACCGTGCCGAGGCATCTCTGAATAAAGGTGAGCTGAGCCCCAGGCCAGCTGCTGGTGAACTGTTCCCACACTTCCCAGGTAAAACACCTGAATATTTACAAAGGCTTGAAAGACTGGAAGAAGGGCCGTGGAGCCACACCAGCGACAGCACACAGGCCAACTTGGTGCCTGCAGGCCAGCCAGGGTGGTCCTGGCCCCGGGTGCTCTTCCGGAAGCTTTCCATTATCCTGCCTGAGATACCCCACGTGTCCCGGCCCCCACTGCTTTTTTCCTTCCTCACCTCTGTCCGGAGGGAAATTCCAGCGGAAGGTATGGGTGACACATCTTCTACTTTACAGGAGACAGCCTGGCAACTCCTACAGAAAGGCCAGCAGAACCCCACTCACACCGGGCCACCAACAAAGCTGTGGCCCCTCACTCCCTCCTACCAGCACAGCCCCGAGACTGCTGACGGGGCAGAGAATATGGAGTCAGGCACAGCTTCAGGGGCTATTGCTGCCTGGAGCGCTGTTTATATTGACCTCAACCAGGCACACCTGGGGAGGGCCGGCCGGCAGGATAAGACTGCCCACGTCAGCTAATCCACAACCCGCAGGGAATCACATTGTTGAAAATGGACCTCGCTAAGTCAGAATAGAAGGCAAGGAAAAAAAGGACACAATGCCATTTGCAGCACCGTAGATGAGTCTAGAGGTAATCACGTGACATGTAGTAAGTCAGAAAGTGAAAGACACATATCATATCATATCACTTATAGGTGTTACCTAAAAATGGATACCAGGGCAGATATTTCCACGGAGAAGGGCAATCACAGATTCATTAAACAAACTTATGGTTCACCAATGGAAAGGTGTGAGGATTGGTTTCATTACGATATCGGGGTTAACAGACTTATACAAACACAGGTGACATATATAATCACCAAAGACCTACGGAATAGCAAAAGACTACTCAACATTCTGTGATAACGTACATGGGAAATGGATCCCAGGAAAAACAGACATCTGTATATGTGTAAAAGAACCACATCTTCCACACCTCCAACAAGCCAAACATTGTAATCAAACTTGCTGTAATAAAAAATAAAAATTAAATTAAAAACACGAACCAGAAGTAGGGAGACAAACTTGAGGGGCTTTCTCCTGGCACATTCCATTCTAAATTGCAATCTAGAACAGGACTTCCATTGAGGCTCTGTTGCCCTAGTAACCAGAATTGGTAAGGGAGAACTGCTGCCACCTTGTGGCCGTTTCACACAACAGCAGCTTTAATCCCAGCGCTAATGGTCAGTGGATATTCAAAATCATTGCAGGCCTGTAAATGACACCTGCTTTGGGGTCACATATCGACCAAAAAATTCAAAGGACGTCCATATTTCAAAACGACCGTTTCAAAAGGCATATTTTATGCACATTAGTTTTCTGCTTCTTTTTCTTTCTTTCTTTTTTGGTTAAGAAAACGGGAATGGAAAAAGGCATCCCTCAGAAGGGGCGAAAATCATTGCAAACGAATCAATGGACAAAGGTTTAATGTCCAATATATATAAACAGCTCATGCAGCTTAATATTAAAAAAACAAACAACCCAATACAAACATGGGCAGAAGATCTAAAGAGACGTTTCTTTAAAGAAGACACAGAGATGGCCAAGACGCACATGAAAAGCTGCTCAACAGCACTAATTATTAGAGAAATGCAAATCAAAACTACAATGAGGTATCACCTCACACCTGTTAGAATCGGCATCATCAGAAAATCTAGAAACAACAAATTCTGGGGAGGGTGTGGACAAAAGGAGCCCTCTTCCACTATAGGTGGGAATGTAAATTGATACAGTCAGTATGGAGAACACTATGGAGTTTCCTTAAAAAAAACTAGAAATAGAATTACCATCTGATCCAGCAATCCCACTTCTGGGCATATACCCAGAGAAAACCATAAATCAAAAAGGCACATTCACCACAATGTTCATTGCAGCACTATTTACAATAGCCAGGTAATGGAAGCAACCTAAATGCCCACAGACAGATGAACGGATAAAATTGGGGTACATATATCAAATGGAATATTACTCGGCCATAAAAGGGAATGAAACTGGGTCATTTGTAGAGACATCAATGGATCTAGAGACTGTCATACAGAATGAAGTAAGTCAGAAAGGAAAACAAATATTGTATATTAATGCATATATGTGGAACCTAAAAAATGGTACAGATGAACTGGTTTGCAGGGAAGAAATAGAGACACACAGGTAGAGAACAACCGTATGGACACCAAGTGTGGGAAGCCATGGGGTGGTGGTGGTGGGATGAGTTGGGAGATTGAGATTGACCTGTATACATGTATATGCATAAAATACATAACTAATAATAACCTGCTGTATAAAAAAGTAAATAAAATTAAATTTCAAAATTATAAAAAATAAAATTTAAAAATAAAAAAGTTCTTCCCTTCACACAGATGTATTTATAGGAATGAATTATTTCCATGCTTATATCTATAAATACATAATAGAGGAATAAAAGCTAACTTGGACCATAAAAGAAGAAAAACCTGAACCCACCAGTTATACAGAGGAAAACGCTATCAGGGCACTTGCTCCAGCGGTAAACAATTCTGAAATTGGTCAGAGGTGGGGACTCATCTCCCATACAGCCAGCAACCCACCCCCCACACAAGGAGCGTCCTCATTGCAAAGCTGGGGGACCGTGCCGAGGCATCTCTGAATAAAGGTGAGCTGAGCCCCAGGCCAGCTGCTGCTGAACTGTTCCCACCCTTCCCAGGTAAAACACCTGAATATGTACAAGGGCTTGAAAGACTAGAGGAAGGGCCGTGGAGCCACACCAGCGACAGCACGCAGGCCAACTTGGTGCCTGCAGGCCAGCCAGGGTGGTCCTGGCCCCGGGCGCTCTTCCGGAAGCTTTCCATTATCCTGCCTGAGATACCCCACGTGTCCCGGCCCCCACTGCTTTTTTCCTTCCTCACCTCTGTCCGGAGGGAAATTCCAGCGGAATGTATGGGTGACACATCTTCTACTTTACAGGAGACAGCCTGGCAACTCCTGCAGAAAGGCCAACAGAACCCCACTCACACCGGGCCACCAACAAAGCTGTGGCCCCTCACTCCCTCCCACCAGCACAGCCCCGAGACTGCTGACGGGGCAGAGAATATGGAGTCAGGCACAGCTTCAGGGGCTATTGCTGCCTGGAGCGCTGTTTATATTGACCTCAACCAGGCACACCTGGGGAGGGCCGGCCGGCAGGATAAGACTGCCCACGTCAGCTAATCCACAACCCGCAGGGAATCACATTGTTGAAAATGGACCTCGCTAAGTCAGAATAGAAGGCAAGGAAAAAAAGGACACAATGCCATTTGCAGCACCCTAGATGAGTCTAGAGGTAATCACGTGACATGTAGTAAGTCAGAAAGTGAAAGACACATATCATATCATATCACTTATAGGTGTTACCTAAAAATGGATACCAGGGCAGATATTTCCACGGAGAAGGGCAATCACAGATTCATTAAACAAACTTATGGTTCACCAATGGAAAGGTGTGAGGATTGGTTTCATTACGATATCGGGGTTAACAGACTTATACAAACACAGGTGACATATATAATCACCAAAGACCTACGGAATAGCAAAAGACTACTCAACATTCTGTGATAACGTACATGGGAAATGGATCCCAGGAAAAACAGACATCTGTATATGTGTAAAAGAACCACATCTTCCACACCTCCAACAAGCCAAACATTGTAATCAAACTTGCTGTAATAAAAAATAAAAATTAAATTAAAAACACGAACCAGAAGTAGGGAGACAAACTTGAGGGGCTTTCTCCTGGCACATTCCATTCTAAATTGCAATCTAGAACAGGACTTCCATTGAGGCTCTGTTGCCCTAGTAACCAGAATTGGTAAGGGAGAACTGCTGCCACCTTGTGGCCGTTTCACACAACAGCAGCTTTAATCCCAGCGCTAATGGTCAGTGGATATTCAAAATCATTGCAGGCCTGTAAATGACACCTGCTTTGGGGTCACATATCGACCAAAAAATTCAAAGGACGTCCATATTTCAAAACGACCGTTTCAAAAGGCATATTTTATGCACATTAGTTTTCTGCTTCTTTTTCTTTCTTTCTTTTTTGGTTAAGAAAACGGGAATGGAAAAAGGCATCCCTCAGAAGGGGCGAAAATCATTGCAAACGAATCAATGGACAAAGGTTTAATGTCCAATATATATAAACAGCTCATGCAGCTTAATATTAAAAAAACAAACAACCCAATACAAACATGGGCAGAAGATCTAAAGAGACGTTTCTTTAAAGAAGACACAGAGATGGCCAAGACGCACATGAAAAGCTGCTCAACAGCACTAATTATTAGAGAAATGCAAATCAAAACTACAATGAGGTATCACCTCACACCTGTTAGAATCGGCATCATCAGAAAATCTAGAAACAACAAATTCTGGGGAGGGTGTGGACAAAAGGAGCCCTCTTCCACTATAGGTGGGAATGTAAATTGATACAGTCAGTATGGAGAACACTATGGAGTTTCCTTAAAAAAAACTAGAAATAGAATTACCATCTGATCCAGCAATCCCACTTCTGGGCATATACCCAGAGAAAACCATAAATCAAAAAGGCACATTCACCACAATGTTCATTGCAGCACTATTTACAATAGCCAGGTAATGGAAGCAACCTAAATGCCCACAGACAGATGAACGGATAAAATTGGGGTACATATATCAAATGGAATATTACTCGGCCATAAAAGGGAATGAAACTGGGTCATTTGTAGAGACATCAATGGATCTAGAGACTGTCATACAGAATGAAGTAAGTCAGAAAGGAAAACAAATATTGTATATTAATGCATATATGTGGAACCTAAAAAATGGTACAGATGAACTGGTTTGCAGGGAAGAAATAGAGACACACAGGTAGAGAACAACCGTATGGACACCAAGTGTGGGAAGCCATGGGGTGGTGGTGGTGGGATGAGTTGGGAGATTGAGATTGACCTGTATACATGTATATGCATAAAATACATAACTAATAATAACCTGCTGTATAAAAAAGTAAATAAAATTAAATTTCAAAATTATAAAAAATAAAATTTAAAAATAAAAAAGTTCTTCCCTTCACACAGATGTATTTATAGGAATGAATTATTTCCATGCTTATATCTATAAATACATAATAGAGGAATAAAAGCTAACTTGGACCATAAAAGAAGAAAAACCTGAACCCACCAGTTATACAGAGGAAAACGCTATCAGGGCACTTGCTCCAGCGGTAAACAATTCTGAAATTGGTCAGAGGTGGGGACTCATCTCCCATACAGCCAGCAACCCACCCCCCACACAAGGAGCGTCCTCATTGCAAAGCTGGGGGACCGTGCCGAGGCATCTCTGAATAAAGGTGAGCTGAGCCCCAGGCCAGCTGCTGCTGAACTGTTCCCACCCTTCCCAGGTAAAACACCTGAATATGTACAAGGGCTTGAAAGACTAGAGGAAGGGCCGTGGAGCCACACCAGCGACAGCACGCAGGCCAACTTGGTGCCTGCAGGCCAGCCAGGGTGGTCCTGGCCCCGGGCGCTCTTCCGGAAGCTTTCCATTATCCTGCCTGAGATACCCCACGTGTCCCGGCCCCCACTGCTTTTTTCCTTCCTCACCTCTGTCCGGAGGGAAATTCCAGCGGAATGTATGGGTGACACATCTTCTACTTTACAGGAGACAGCCTGGCAACTCCTGCAGAAAGGCCAACAGAACCCCACTCACACCGGGCCACCAACAAAGCTGTGGCCCCTCACTCCCTCCCACCAGCACAGCCCCGAGACTGCTGACGGGGCAGAGAATATGGAGTCAGGCACAGCTTCAGGGGCTATTGCTGCCTGGAGCACTGTTTATATTGACCTCAACCAGGCACACCTGGGGAGGGCCGGCCGGCAGGATAAGGCTGCCCACGTCAGCTAATCCACAACCCGCAGGGAATCACATTGTTGAAAATGGACCTCGCTAAGTCAGAATAGAAGGCAAGGAAAAAACGGACACAATGCCATTTGCAGCACCGTAGATGAGTCTAGAGGTAATCACGTGACATGTAGTAAGTCAGAAAGTGAAAGACACATATCATATCATATCACTTATAGGTGTTACCTAAAAATGGATACCAGGGCAGATATTTCCACGGAGAAGGGCAATCACAGATTCATTAAACAAACTTATGGTTCACCAATGGAAAGCTGTGAGGATTGGTTTCATTACGATATCGGGGTTAACAGACTTATACAAACACAGGTGACATATATAATCACCAAAGACCTACGGAATAGCAAAAGACTACTCAACATTCTGTGATAACGTACATGGGAAATGGATCCCAGGAAAAACAGACATCTGTATATGTGTAAAAGAACCACATCTTCCACACCTCCAACAAGCCAAACATTGTAATCAACCTTGCTGTAATAAAAAATAAAAATTAAATTAAAAACACGAACCAGAAGTAGGGAGACAAACTTGAGGGGCTTTCTCCTGGCACATTCCATTCTAAATTCCAATCTAGAACACGACTTCCATTGAGGCTCTGTTGCCCTAGTAACCAGAATTGGTAAGGGAGAACTGCTGCCACCTTGTGGCCGTTTCACACAACAGCAGCTTTAATCCCAGCGCTAATGGTCAGTTGATATTCAAAATCATTGCAGGCCTGTAAATGACACCTGCCCTGAAAACAAATCCTGGGGTCACATATCGACCAAAAAATTCAAAGGACGTCCATATTTCAAAACGACCGTTTCAAAAGGCATATTTTATGCACATTAGTTTTCTGCTTCTTTTTCTTTCTTTCTTTTTTGGTTAAAAAAACGGGAATGGAAAAAGGCATCCCTCAGAAGGGGCGAAAATCGTTGCAAACGAATCAATGGACAAAGGTTTAATGTCCAATATATATAAACAGCTCATGCAGCTTAATATTAAAAAAACAAACAACCCAATACAAACATGGGCAGAAGATCTAAAGAGACGTTTCTTTAAAGAAGACACAGAGATGGCCAAGACGCACATGAAAAGCTGCTCAACAGCACTAATTATTAGAGAAATGCAAATCAAAACTACAATGAGGTATCACCTCACACCTGTTAGAATCGGCATCATCAGAAAATCTAGAAACAACAAATTCTGGGGAGGGTGTGGACAAAAGGAGCCCTCTTCCACTATAGGTGGGAATGTAAATTGATACAGTCAGTATGGAGAACACTATGGAGTTTCCTTAAAAAAAACTAGAAATAGAATTACCACCTGATCCAGCAAACCCACTTCTGGGCATATACCCAGAGAAAACCATAAATCAAAAAGGCACATTCACCACAATGTTCATTGCAGCACTATTTACAATAGCCAGGTAATGGAAGCAACCTAAATGCCCACAGACAGATGAACGGATAAAATTGGGGTACATATATCAAATGGAATATTACTCGGCCATAAAAGGGAATGAAACTGGGTCATTTGTAGAGACATCAATGGATCTAGAGACTGTCATACAGAATGAAGTAAGTCAGAAAGAGGAAAACAAATATTGTATATTAATGCATATATGTGGAACCTAAAAAATGGTACAGATGAACTGGTTTGCAGGGAAGAAATAGAGACACACAGGTAGAGAACAACCGTATGGACACCAAGTGTGGGAAGCCATGGGGTGGCGGTGGTGGGATGAGTTGGGAGATTGAGATTGACCTGTATACATGTATATGCATAAAATACATAACTAATAATAACCTGCTGTATAAAAAAGTAAATAAAATTAAATTTCAAAATTATAAAAAATAAAATTTAAAAATAAAAAAGTTCTTCCCTTCACACAGATGTATTTATAGGAATGAATTATTTCCATGCTTATATCTATAAATACATAATAGAGGAATAAAAGCTAACTTGGACCATAAAAGAAGAAAAACCTGAACCCACCAGTTATAGAGAGGAAAACGCTATCAGGGCACTTGCTCCAGTGGTAAACAATTCTGAAATTGGTCAGAGGTGGGGACTCATCTCCCATACAGCCAGCAACCCACCCCCCACACAAGGAGCGTCCTCATTGCAAAGCTGGGGGACCGTGCCGAGGCATCTCTGAATAAAGGTGAGCTGAGCCCCAGGCCAGCTGCTGCTGAACTGTTCCCACCCTTCCCAGGTAAAACACCTGAATATGTACAAGGGCTTGAAAGACTAGAGGAAGGGCCGTGGAGCCACACCAGCGACAGCACGCAGGCCAACTTGGTGCCTGCAGGCCAGCCAGGGTGGTCCTGGCTCCGGGCGCTCTTCCGGAAGCTTTCCATTGTCCTGCCTGAGATACCCCACCTGTCCCGGCCCCCACTGCTTTTTTCCTTCCTCACCTCTGTCCGGAGAGAAATTCCAGCGGAAGGTATGGGTGACACATCCTCTTCTTTACAGGAGGCTGCCTGGCAACTCCTGCAGAAAGGTCAGCAGAACCCCACTCACACCGGGCCACCAACAAAGCTGTGGCCCCTCACTCCCTCCCACCAGCACAGCCCCGAGACTGCTGACGGGGCAGAGAATATGGAGTCAGGCACAGGTTCAGGGGCTATTGCTGCCTGGAGCGCTGTTTATATTGACCTCAACCAGGCACATCTGGGGAGGGCCGGCCGGCAGGATAAGGCTGCCCACGTCAGATAATCCACAACCCGCAGGGAATCACATTGTTGAAAATGGACCTCGCTAAGTCAGAATAGAAGGCAAGGAAAAAAAGGACACAATGCCATTTGCAGCACTGTAGATGAGTCTAGAGGTAATCACGTGACATGTAGTAAGTCAGAAAGTGAAAGACACATGTCATATCATATCACTTATAGGTGTTACCTAAAAATGGATACCAGGGCAGATATTTCCACGGAGAAGGGCAATCACAGATTCATTAAACAAACTTATGGTTCACCAATGGAAAGCTGTGAGGATTGGTTTCATTACGATATCGGGGTTAACAGACTTATACAAACACAGGTGACATATATAATCACCAAAGACCTACGGAATAGCAAAAGACTACTCAACATTCTGTGATAACGTACATGGGAAATGGATCCCAGGAAAAACAGACATCTGTATATGTGTAAAAGAACCACATCTTCCACACCTCCAACAAGCCAAACATTGTAATCAACCTTGCTGTAATAAAAAATAAAAATTAAATTAAAAACACGAACCAGAAGTAGGGAGACAAACTTGAGGGGCTTTCTCCTGGCACATTCCATTCTAAATTCCAATCTAGAACACGACTTCCATTGAGGCTCTGTTGCCCTAGTAACCAGAATTGGTAAGGGAGAACTGCTGCCACCTTGTGGCCGTTTCACACAACAGCAGCTTTAATCCCAGCGCTAATGGTCAGTTGATATTCAAAATCATTGCAGGCCTGTAAATGACACCTGCCCTGAAAACAAATCCTGGGGTCACATATCGACCAAAAAATTCAAAGGACGTCCATATTTCAAAACGACCGTTTCAAAAGGCATATTTGATGCACATTAGTTTTCTGCTTCTTTTTCTTTCTTTCTTTTTTGGTTAAAAAAACGGGAATGGAAAAAGGCATCCCTCAGAAGGGGCGAAAATTGTTGCAAACGAATCAATGGACAAAGGTTTAATGTCCAATATATATAAACAGCTCATGCAGCTTAATATTAAAAAAACAAACAACCCAATACAAACATGGGCAGAAGATCTAAAGAGACGTTTCTTTAAAGAAGACACAGAGATGGCCAAGACGCACATGAAAAGCTGCTCAACAGCACTAATTATTAGAGAAATGCAAATCAAAACTACAATGAGGTATCACCTCACACCTGTTAGAATCGGCATCATCAGAAAATCTAGAAACAACAAATTCTGGGGAGGGTGTGGACAAAAGGAGCCCTCTTCCACTATAGGTGGGAATGTAAATTGATACAGTCAGTATGGAGAACACTATGGAGTTTCCTTAAAAAAAACTAGAAATAGAATTACCATCTGATCCAGCAATCCCACTTCTGGGCATATACCCAGAGAAAACCATAAATCAAAAAGGCACATTCACCACAATGTTCATTGCAGCACTATTTACAATAGCCAGGTAATGGAAGCAACCTAAATGCCCACAGACAGATGAACGGATAAAATTGGGGTACATATATCAAATGGAATATTACTCGGCCATAAAAGGGAATGAAACTGGGTCATTTGTAGAGACATCAATGGATCTAGAGACTGTCATACAGAATGAAGTAAGTCAGAAAGGAAAACAAATATTGTATATTAATGCATATATGTGGAACCTAAAAAATGGTACAGATGAACTGGTTTGCAGGGAAGAAATAGAGACACACAGGTAGAGAACAACCGTATGGACACCAAGTGTGGGAAGCCATGGGGTGGTGGTGGTGGGATGAGTTGGGAGATTGAGATTGACCTGTATACATGTATATGCATAAAATACATAACTAATAATAACCTGCTGTATAAAAAAGTAAATAAAATTAAATTTCAAAATTATAAAAAATAAAATTTAAAAATAAAAAAGTTCTTCCCTTCACACAGATGTATTTATAGGAATGAATTATTTCCATGCTTATATCTATAAATACATAATAGAGGAATAAAAGCTAACTTGGACCATAAAAGAAGAAAAACCTGAACCCACCAGTTATACAGAGGAAAACGCTATCAGGGCACTTGCTCCAGCGGTAAACAATTGTGAAATTGGTCAGAGGTGGGGACTCATCTCCCATACAGCCAGCAACCCACCCCCCACACAAGGAGCGTCCTCATTGCAAAGCTGGGGGACCGTGCCGAGGCATCTCTGAATAAAGGTGAGCTGAGCCCCAGGCCAGCTGCTGCTGAACTGTTCCCACCCTTCCCAGGTAAAACACCTGAATATGTACAAGGGCTTGAAAGACTAGAGGAAGGGCCGTGGAGCCACACCAGCGACAGCACGCAGGCCAACTTGGTGCCTGCAGGCCAGCCAGGGTGGTCCTGGCCCCGGGCGCTCTTCCGGAAGCTTTCCATTATCCTGCCTGAGATACCCCACGTGTCCCGGCCCCCACTGCTTTTTTCCTTCCTCACCTCTGTCCGGAGGGAAATTCCAGCGGAATGTATGGGTGACACATCTTCTACTTTACAGGAGACAGCCTGGCAACTCCTGCAGAAAGGCCAACAGAACCCCACTCACACCGGGCCACCAACAAAGCTGTGGCCCCTCACTCCCTCCCACCAGCACAGCCCCGAGACTGCTGACGGGGCAGAGAATATGGAGTCAGGCACAGCTTCAGGGGCTATTGCTGCCTGGAGCACTGTTTATATTGACCTCAACCAGGCACACCTGGGGAGGGCCGGCCGGCAGGATAAGGCTGCCCACGTCAGCTAATCCACAACCCGCAGGGAATCACATTGTTGAAAATGGACCTCGCTAAGTCAGAATAGAAGGCAAGGAAAAAACGGACACAATGCCATTTGCAGCACCGTAGATGAGTCTAGAGGTAATCACGTGACATGTAGTAAGTCAGAAAGTGAAAGACACATATCATATCATATCACTTATAGGTGTTACCTAAAAATGGATACCAGGGCAGATATTTCCACGGAGAAGGGCAATCACAGATTCATTAAACAAACTTTTGGTTCACCAATGGAAAGCTGTGAGGATTGGTTTCATTACGATATCGGGGTTAACAGACTTATACAAACACAGGTGACATATATAATCACCAAAGACCTACGGAATAGCAAAAGACTACTCAACATTCTGTGATAACGTACATGGGAAATGGATCCCAGGAAAAACAGACATCTGTATATGTGTAAAAGAACCACATCTTCCACACCTCCAACAAGCCAAACATTGTAATCAACCTTGCTGTAATAAAAAATAAAAATTAAATTAAAAACACGAACCAGAAGTAGGGAGACAAACTTGAGGGGCTTTCTCCTGGCACATTCCATTCTAAATTCCAATCTAGAACACGACTTCCATTGAGGCTCTGTTGCCCTAGTAACCAGAATTGGTAAGGGAGAACTGCTGCCACCTTGTGGCCGTTTCACACAACAGCAGCTTTAATCCCAGCGCTAATGGTCAGTTGATATTCAAAATCATTGCAGGCCTGTAAATGACACCTGCCCTGAAAACAAATCCTGGGGTCACATATCGACCAAAAAATTCAAAGGACGTCCATATTTCAAAACGACCGTTTCAAAAGGCATATTTTATGCACATTAGTTTTCTGCTTCTTTTTCTTTCTTTCTTTTTTGGTTAAAAAAACGGGAATGGAAAAAGGCATCCCTCAGAAGGGGCGAAAATCGTTGCAAACGAATCAATGGACAAAGGTTTAATGTCCAATATATATAAACAGCTCATGCAGCTTAATATTAAAAAAACAAACAACCCAATACAAACATGGGCAGAAGATCTAAAGAGACGTTTCTTTAAAGAAGACACAGAGATGGCCAAGACGCACATGAAAAGCTGCTCAACAGCACTAATTATTAGAGAAATGCAAATCAAAACTACAATGAGGTATCACCTCACACCTGTTAGAATCGGCATCATCAGAAAATCTAGAAACAACAAATTCTGGGGAGGGTGTGGACAAAAGGAGCCCTCTTCCACTATAGGTGGGAATGTAAATTGATACAGTCACTATGGAGAACACTATGGAGTTTCCTTAAAAAAAACTAGAAATAGAATTACCACCTGATCCAGCAAACCCACTTCTGGGCATATACCCAGAGAAAACCATAAATCAAAAAGGCACATTCACCACAATGTTCATTGCAGCACTATTTACAATAGCCAGGTAATGGAAGCAACCTAAATGCCCACAGACAGATGAACGGATAAAATTGGGGTACATATATCAAATGGAATATTACTCGGCCATAAAAGGGAATGAAACTGGGTCATTTGTAGAGACATCAATGGATCTAGAGACTGTCATACAGAATGAAGTAAGTCAGAAAGAGGAAAACAAATATTGTATATTAATGCATATATGTGGAACCTAAAAAATGGTACAGATGAACTGGTTTGCAGGGAAGAAATAGAGACACACAGGTAGAGAACAACCGTATGGACACCAAGTGTGGGAAGCCATGGGGTGGCGGTGGTGGGATGAGTTGGGAGATTGAGATTGACCTGTATACATGTATATGCATAAAATACATAACTAATAATAACCTGCTGTATAAAAAAGTAAATAAAATTAAATTTCAAAATTATAAAAAATAAAATTTAAAAATAAAAAAGTTCTTCCCTTCACACAGATGTATTTATAGGAATGAATTATTTCCATGCTTATATCTATAAATACATAATAGAGGAATAAAAGCTAACTTGGACCATAAAAGAAGAAAAACCTGAACCCACCAGTTATACAGAGGAAAGCGCTATCAGGGCACTTGCTCCAGTGGTAAACAATTCTGAAATTGGTCAGAGGTGGGGACTCATCTCCCATACAGCCAGCAACCCACCCCCCACACAAGGAGCGTCCTCATTGCAAAGCTGGGGGACCGTGCCGAGGCATCTCTGAATAAAGGTGAGCTGAGCCCCAGGCCAGCTGCTGCTGAACTGTTCCCACCCTTCCCAGGTAAAACACCTGAATATGTACAAGGGCTTGAAAGACTAGAGGAAGGGCCGTGGAGCCACACCAGCGACAGCACGCAGGCCAACTTGGTGCCTGCAGGCCAGCCAGGGTGGTCCTGGCTCCGGGCGCTCTTCCGGAAGCTTTCCATTGTCCTGCCTGAGATACCCCACCTGTCCCGGCCCCCACTGCTTTTTTCCTTCCTCACCTCTGTCCGGAGAGAAATTCCAGCGGAAGGTATGGGTGACACATCCTCTTCTTTACAGGAGGCTGCCTGGCAACTCCTGCAGAAAGGTCAGCAGAACCCCACTCACACCGGGCCACCAACAAAGCTGTGGCCCCTCACTCCCTCCCACCAGCACAGCCCCGAGACTGCTGACGGGGCAGAGAATATGGAGTCAGGCACAGGTTCAGGGGCTATTGCTGCCTGGAGCGCTGTTTATATTGACCTCAACCAGGCACATCTGGGGAGGGCCGGCCGGCAGGATAAGGCTGCCCACGTCAGATAATCCACAACCCGCAGGGAATCACATTGTTGAAAATGGACCTCGCTAAGTCAGAATAGAAGGCAAGGAAAAAAAGGACACAATGCCATTTGCAGCACCGTAGATGAGTCTAGAGGTAATCACGTGACATGTAGTAAGTCAGAAAGTGAAAGACACATGTCATATCATATCACTTATAGGTGTTACCTAAAAATGGATACCAGGGCAGATATTTCCACGGAGAAGGGCAATCACAGATTCATTAAACAAACTTATGGTTCACCAATGGAAAGCTGTGAGGATTGGTTTCATTACGATATCGGGGTTAACAGACTTATACAAACACAGGTGACATATATAATCACCAAAGACCTACGGAATAGCAAAAGACTACTCAACATTCTGTGATAACGTACATGGGAAATGGATCCCAGGAAAAACAGACATCTGTATATGTGTAAAAGAACCACATCTTCCACACCTCCAACAAGCCAAACATTGTAATCAACCTTGCTGTAATAAAAAATAAAAATTAAATTAAAAACACGAACCAGAAGTAGGGAGACAAACTTGAGGGGCTTTCTCCTGGCACATTCCATTCTAAATTCCAATCTAGAACACGACTTCCATTGAGGCTCTGTTGCCCTAGTAACCAGAATTGGTAAGGGAGAACTGCTGCCACCTTGTGGCCGTTTCACACAACAGCAGCTTTAATCCCAGCGCTAATGGTCAGTTGATATTCAAAATCATTGCAGGCCTGTAAATGACACCTGCCCTGAAAACAAATCCTGGGGTCACATATCGACCAAAAAATTCAAAGGACGTCCATATTTCAAAACGACCGTTTCAAAAGGCATATTTGATGCACATTAGTTTTCTGCTTCTTTTTCTTTCTTTCTTTTTTGGTTAAAAAAACGGGAATGGAAAAAGGCATCCCTCAGAAGGGGCGAAAATCGTTGCAAACGAATCAATGGACAAAGGTTTAATGTCCAATATATATAAACAGCTCATGCAGCTTAATATTAAAAAAACAAACAACCCAATACAAACATGGGCAGAAGATCTAAAGAGACGTTTCTTTAAAGAAGACACAGAGATGGCCAAGACGCACATGAAAAGCTGCTCAACAGCACTAATTATTAGAGAAATGCAAATCAAAACTACAATGAGGTATCACCTCACACCTGTTAGAATCGGCATCATCAGAAAATCTAGAAACAACAAATTCTGGGGAGGGTGTGGACAAAAGGAGCCCTCTTCCACTATAGGTGGGAATGTAAATTGATACAGTCAGTATGGAGAACACTATGGAGTTTCCTTAAAAAAAACTAGAAATAGAATTACCACCTGATCCAGCAAACCCACTTCTGGGCATATACCCAGAGAAAACCATAAATCAAAAAGGCACATTCACCACAATGTTCATTGCAGCACTATTTACAATAGCCAGGTAATGGAAGCAACCTAAATGCCCACAGACAGATGAACGGATAAAATTGGGGTACATATATCAAATGGAATATTACTCGGCCATAAAAGGGAATGAAACTGGGTCATTTGTAGAGACATCAATGGATCTAGAGACTGTCATACAGAATGAAGTAAGTCAGAAAGAGGAAAACAAATATTGTATATTAATGCATATATGTGGAACCTAAAAAATGGTACAGATGAACTGGTTTGCAGGGAAGAAATAGAGACACACAGGTAGAGAACAACCGTATGGACACCAAGTGTGGGAAGCCATGGGGTGGCGGTGGTGGGATGAGTTGGGAGATTGAGATTGACCTGTATACATGTATATGCATAAAATACATAACTAATAATAACCTGCTGTATAAAAAAGTAAATAAAATTAAATTTCAAAATTATAAAAAATAAAATTTAAAAATAAAAAAGTTCTTCCCTTCACACAGATGTATTTATAGGAATGAATTATTTCCATGCTTATATCTATAAATACATAATAGAGGAATAAAAGCTAACTTGGACCATAAAAGAAGAAAAACCTGAACCCACCAGTTATACAGAGGAAAGCGCTATCAGGGCACTTGCTCCAGTGGTAAACAATTCTGAAATTGGTCAGAGGTGGGGACTCATCTCCCATACAGCCAGCAACCCACCCCCCACACAAGGAGCGTCCTCATTGCAAAGCTGGGGGACCGTGCCGAGGCATCTCTGAATAAAGGTGAGCTGAGCCCCAGGCCAGCTGCTGCTGAACTGTTCCCACCCTTCCCAGGTAAAACACCTGAATATGTACAAGGGCTTGAAAGACTAGAGGAAGGGCCGTGGAGCCACACCAGCGACAGCACGCAGGCCAACTTGGTGCCTGCAGGCCAGCCAGGGTGGTCCTGGCTCCGGGCGCTCTTCCGGAAGCTTTCCATTGTCCTGCCTGAGATACCCCACCTGTCCCGGCCCCCACTGCTTTTTTCCTTCCTCACCTCTGTCCGGAGAGAAATTCCAGCGGAAGGTATGGGTGACACATCCTCTTCTTTACAGGAGGCTGCCTGGCAACTCCTGCAGAAAGGTCAGCAGAACCCCACTCACACCGGGCCACCAACAAAGCTGTGGCCCCTCACTCCCTCCCACCAGCACAGCCCCGAGACTGCTGACGGGGCAGAGAATATGGAGTCAGGCACAGGTTCAGGGGCTATTGCTGCCTGGAGCGCTGTTTATATTGACCTCAACCAGGCACATCTGGGGAGGGCCGGCCGGCAGGATAAGGCTGCCCACGTCAGATAATCCACAACCCGCAGGGAATCACATTGTTGAAAATGGACCTCGCTAAGTCAGAATAGAAGGCAAGGAAAAAAAGGACACAATGCCATTTGCAGCACCGTAGATGAGTCTAGAGGTAATCACGTGACATGTAGTAAGTCAGAAAGTGAAAGACACATGTCATATCATATCACTTATAGGTGTTACCTAAAAATGGATACCAGGGCAGATATTTCCACGGAGAAGGGCAATCACAGATTCATTAAACAAACTTATGGTTCACCAATGGAAAGCTGTGAGGATTGGTTTCATTACGATATCGGGGTTAACAGACTTATACAAACACAGGTGACATATATAATCACCAAAGACCTACGGAATAGCAAAAGACTACTCAACATTCTGTGATAACGTACATGGGAAATGGATCCCAGGAAAAACAGACATCTGTATATGTGTAAAAGAACCACATCTTCCACACCTCCAACAAGCCAAACATTGTAATCAACCTTGCTGTAATAAAAAATAAAAATTAAATTAAAAACACGAACCAGAAGTAGGGAGACAAACTTGAGGGGCTTTCTCCTGGCACATTCCATTCTAAATTCCAATCTAGAACACGACTTCCATTGAGGCTCTGTTGCCCTAGTAACCAGAATTGGTAAGGGAGAACTGCTGCCACCTTGTGGCCGTTTCACACAACAGCAGCTTTAATCCCAGCGCTAATGGTCAGTTGATATTCAAAATCATTGCAGGCCTGTAAATGACACCTGCCCTGAAAACAAATCCTGGGGTCACATATCGACCAAAAAATTCAAAGGACGTCCATATTTCAAAACGACCGTTTCAAAAGGCATATTTTATGCACATTAGTTTTCTGCTTCTTTTTCTTTCTTTCTTTTTTGGTTAAAAAAACGGGAATGGAAAAAGGCATCCCTCAGAAGGGGCGAAAATCGTTGCAAACGAATCAATGGACAAAGGTTTAATGTCCAATATATATAAACAGCTCATGCAGCTTAATATTAAAAAAACAAACAACCCAATACAAACATGGGCAGAAGATCTAAAGAGACGTTTCTTTAAAGAAGACACAGAGATGGCCAAGACGCACATGAAAAGCTGCTCAACAGCACTAATTATTAGAGAAATGCAAATCAAAACTACAATGAGGTATCACCTCACACCTGTTAGAATCGGCATCATCAGAAAATCTAGAAACAACAAATTCTGGGGAGGGTGTGGACAAAAGGAGCCCTCTTCCACTATAGGTGGGAATGTAAATTGATACAGTCAGTATGGAGAACACTATGGAGTTTCCTTAAAAAAAACTAGAAATAGAATTACCACCTGATCCAGCAAACCCACTTCTGGGCATATACCCAGAGAAAACCATAAATCAAAAAGGCACATTCACCACAATGTTCATTGCAGCACTATTTACAATAGCCAGGTAATGGAAGCAACCTAAATGCCCACAGACAGATGAACGGATAAAATTGGGGTACATATATCAAATGGAATATTACTCGGCCATAAAAGGGAATGAAACTGGGTCATTTGTAGAGACATCAATGGATCTAGAGACTGTCATACAGAATGAAGTAAGTCAGAAAGAGGAAAACAAATATTGTATATTAATGCATATATGTGGAACCTAAAAAATGGTACAGATGAACTGGTTTGCAGGGAAGAAATAGAGACACACAGGTAGAGAACAACCGTATGGACACCAAGTGTGGGAAGCCATGGGGTGGCGGTGGTGGGATGAGTTGGGAGATTGAGATTGACCTGTATACATGTATATGCATAAAATACATAACTAATAATAACCTGCTGTATAAAAACGTAAATAAAATTAAATTTCAAAATTATAAAAAATAAAATTTAAAAATAAAACAAAAACGTTCTTCCCTTCACAAAGATGTATTTATAGGAATGAATTATTTCCATGCTTATATCTATAAATACATAAAAGAGGAATAAAAGCTAACTTGAACCATAAAAGAAGAAAAACCTGAACCCACAAGTTATACAGAGGAAATCCCTATCAGGGCACTTGCTCCAGCGGTAAACAATTCTGAAATTGGTCAGAGGTGGGGAATCATCTCCCATACAGCCAGCAACCCACACCCCCACAAGGAGCGTCCTCATTGCAAAGCTGGGGGACCGTGCCGAGGCATCTCTGAATAAAGGTGAGCTGAGCCCCAGGCCAGCTGCTGCTGAACTCTTCCCACCCTTCCCAGGTAAAACACCTGAATATGTACAAGGGCTTGAAAGACTAGAGGAAGGGCCGTGGAGCCACACCAGCGACAGCACGCAGGCCAACTTGGTGCCTGCAGGCCAGCCAGGGTGGTCCTGGCCCCGGGCGCTCTTCCGGAAGCTTTCCATTGTCCTGCCTGAGATACCCCACCTGTCCCGGCCCCCACTGCTTTTTTCCTTCCTCACCTCTGTCCGGAGAGAAATTCCAGCGGAAGGTATGGGTGACACATCCTCTTCTTTACAGGAGGCAGCCTGGCACCTCCTGCAGAAAGGTCAGCAGAACCCCACTCACACCGGGCCACCAACAAAGCTGTGGCCCCTCACTCCCTCCCACCAGCACAGCCCCGAGACTGCTGACGGGGCAGAGAATATGGAGTCAGGCACAGCTTCAGGGGCTATTGCTGCCTGGAGCGCTGTTTATATTGACCTCAACCAGGCACACCTGGGGAGGGCCGGCCGGCAGGATAAGGCTGCCCACGTCAGCTAATCCACAACCCGCAGGGAATCACATTGTTGAAAATGGACCTCGCTAAGTCAGAATAGAAGGCAAGGAAAAAAAGGACACAATGCCATTTGCAGCACCGTAGATGAGTCTAGAGGTAATCACGTGACATGTAGTAAGTCAGAAAGTGAAAGACACATATCATATCATATCACTTATAGGTGTTACCTAAAAATGGATACCAGGGCAGATATTGCCACGGAGAAGGGCAATCACAGATTCATTAAACAAACTTATGGTTCACCAATGGAAAGGTGTGAGGATTGGTTTCATTACGATATCAGGGTTAACAGACTTATAGAAACACAGGTGACATATATAATCACCAAAGACCTACGGAATAGCAAAAGACTACTCAACATTCTGTGATAACGTACATGGGAAATGGATCCCAGGAAAAACAGACATCTGTATATGTGTAAAAGAACCACATCTTCCACACCTCCAACAAGCCAAACATTGTCATCAAACTTGCTGTAATAAAAAATAAAAATTAAATTAAAAACACGAACCAGAAGTAGGGAGACAAACTTGAGGGGCTTTCTCCTGGCACATTCCATTCTAAATTCCAATCTAGAACACGACTTCCATTGAGGCTCTGTTGCCCTAGTAACCAGAATTGGTAAGGGAGAACTGCTGCCACCTTGTGGCCGTTTCACACAACAGCAGCTTTAATCCCAGCGCTAATGGTCAGTTGATATTCAAAATCATTGCAGGCCTGTAAATGACACCTGCCCTGAAAACAAATCCTGGGGTCACATATCGACCAAAAATTCAAAGGACGTCCATATTTCAAAACGACCGTTTCAAAAGGCATATTTTATGCACATTAGTTATCTGCTTCTTTTTCTTTCTTTCTTTTTTGGTTAAAAAAACGGGAATGGAAAAAGGCATCCCTCAGAAGGGGCGAAAATCGTTGCAAACGAATCAATGGACAAAGGTTTAATGTCCAATATATATAAACAGCTCATGCAGCTTAATATTAAAAAAACAAACAACCCAATACAAACATGGGCAGAAGATCTAAAGAGACGTTTCTTTAAAGAAGACACAGGGATGGCCAAGACGCACATGAAAAGCTGCTCAACAGCACTAATTATTAGAGAAATGCAAATCAAAACTACAATGAGGTATCACCTCACACCTGTTAGAATCCGCATCATCAGAAAATCTAGAAACAACAAATTCTGGGGAGGGTGTGGACAAAAGGAGCCCTCTTCCACTATTGGTGGGAATGTAAATTGATACAGTTACTATGGAGAACTCTATGGAGTTTCCTTAAAATAACTAGAAATAGAATTACCATCTGATCCAGCAATTCCACTTCTGGGCATATACCCAGAGAAAACCATAAATCAAAAAGGCACATTCAACACAATGTTCATTGCAGCACTATTTACAATAGCCAGGTAATGGAAGCAACCTAAATGCCCACAGACAGATGAATGGATAAAGATGGGGTACATATATCAAATGGAATATTACTCAGCCATAAAAAGGAATGAAACTGGGTCATTTGTAGAGACATCGATGGATCTAGAGACTGTCATACAGAATGAAGTAAGTCAGAAAGAGGAAAACAAATATTGTATATTAATGCATATATGTGGAAACTAAAAAATGGTACAGATGAACTGGTTTGCAGGGAAGAAATAGAGACACACAGGTAGAGAACAAACGTATGGACACCAAGTGTGGGAAGCCATGGGGTGGTGGTGGTGGGATGAGTTGGGAGATTGAGATTGACCTGTATACATGTATATGCATAAAATACATAACTAATAATAACCTGCTGTATAAAAAAGTAAATAAAATTAAATTTCAAAATTATAAAAAATAAAATTTAAAAATAAAATAGTTCTTCCCTTCACACAGATGTATTTATAGGAATGAATTATTTCCATGCTTATATCTATAAATACATAATAGAGGAATAAAAGCTAACTTGGACCATAAAAGAAGAAAAACCTGAACCCACCAGTTATACAGAGGAAAACGCTATCAGGGCACTTGCTCCAGCGGTAAACAATTCTGAAATTGGTCAGAGGTGGGGACTCATCTCCCATACAGCCAGAAACCCACCCCCCACACAAGGAGCGTCCTCATTGCAAAGCTGGGGGACCGTGCCGAGGCATCTCTGAATAAAGGTGAGCTGAGCCCCAGGCCAGGTGCTGCTGAACTGTTCCCACCCTTCCCAGGTAAAACACCTGAATATGTACAAGGGCTTGAAAGACTAGAGGAAGGGCCGTGGAGCCACACCAGCGACAGCACGCAGGCCAACTTGGTGCCTGCAGGCCAGCCAGGGTGGTCCTGGCCCCGGGCGCTCTTCCGGAAGCTTTCCATTGTCCTGCCTGAGATACCCCACCTGTCCCGGCCCCCACTGCTTTTTTCCTTCCTCACCTCTGTCCGGACAGAAATTCCAGCGGAAGGTATGGGTGACACATCCTCTTCTTTACAGGAGGCAGCCTGGCAACTCCTGCAGAAAGGTCAGCAGAACCCCACTCACGCCGGGCCACCAACAAAGCTGTGGCCCCTCAACTCCCTCCCACCAGCACAGCCCCGAGACTGCTGACGGGGCAGAGAATATGGAGTCAGGCACAGCTTCAGGGGCTATTGCTGCCTGGAGCGCTGTTTATATTGACCTCAACCAGGCACACCTGGGGAGGGCCGGCCGGCAGGATAAGGCTGCCCACGTCAGCTAATCCACAACCCGCAGGGAATCACATTGTTGAAAATGGACCTCGCTAAGTCAGAATAGAAGGCAAGGAAAAAAAGGACACAATGCCATTTGCAGCACCGTAGATGAGTCTAGAGGTAATCACGTGACATGTAGTAAGTCAGAAAGTGAAAGACACATATCATATCATATCACTTATAGGTGTTACCTAAAAATGGATACCAGGGCAGATATTTCCACGGAGAAGGGCAATTACAGATTCATTAAACAAACTTATGGTTCACCAATGGAAAGGTGTGAGGATTGGTTTCATTACGATATCGGGGTTAACAGACTTATACAAACACAGGTGACATATATAATCACCAAAGACCTACGGAATAGCAAAAGACTACTCAACATTCTGTGATAACGTACATGGGAAATGGATCCCAGGAAAAACAGACATCTGTATATGTGTAAAAGAACCACATCTTCCACACCTCCAACAAGCCAAACATTGTCATCAAACTTGCTGTAATAAAAAATAAAAATTAAATTAAAAACACGAACCAGAAGTAGGGAGACAAACTTGAGGGGCTTTCTCCTGGCACATTCCATTCTAAATTCCAATCTAGAACACGACTTCCATTGAGGCTCTGTTGCCCTAGTAACCAGAATTGGTAAGGGAGAACTGCTGCCACCTTGTGGCCGTTTCACACAACAGCAGCTTTAATCCCAGCGCTAATGGTCAGGTGATATTCAAAATCATTGCAGGCCTGTAAATGACACCTGCCCTGAAAACAAATCCTGGGGTCACATATCGACCAAAAAATTCAAAGGACGTCCATATTTCAAAACGACCGTTTCAAAAGGCATATTTGATGCACATTAGTTTTCTGCTTCTTTTTCTTTCTTTCTTTTTTGGTTAAAAAAACGGGAATGGAAAAAGGCATCCCTCAGAAGGGGCGAAAATCGTTGCAAACGAATCAATGGAAAAAGGTTTAATGTCCAATATATATAAACAGCTCATGCAGCTTAATATTAAAAAACAAACAACCCAATACAAAAATGGGCAGAAGATCTAAAGAGACGTTTCTTTAAAGAAGACACAGAGATGGCCAAGACGCACATGAAAAGCTGCTCAACAGCACTAATTATTAGAGAAATGCAAATCAAAACTACAATGAGGTATCACCTCACACCTGTTAGAATCGGCATCATCAGAAAATCTAGAAACAACAAATTCTGGGGAGGGTGTGGACAAAAGGAGCCCTCTTCCACTATAGGTGGGAATGTAAATTGATACAGTCAGTATGGAGAACACTATGGAGTTTCCTTAAAAAAAACTAGAAATAGAATTACCATCTGATCCAGCAATCCCACTTCTGGGCATATACCCAGAGAAAACCATAAATCAAAAAGGCACATTCACCACAATGTTCATTGCAGCACTATTTACAATAGCCAGGTAATGGAAGCAACCTAAATGCCCACAGATAGATGAACGGATAAAATTGGGGTACATATATAAAATGGAATATTACTCGGCCATAAAAAGGAATGAAACTGGGTCATTTGTAGAGACATCGATGGATCTAGAGACTGTCATACAGAATGAAGTAAGTCAGAAAGAGGAAAACAAATATTGTATATTAATGCATATATGTGGAACCTAAAAAATGGTACAGATGAACTGGTTTGCAGGGAAGAAATAGAGACACACAGGTAGAGAACAAACGTATGGACACCAAGTGTGGGAAGCCATGGGGTGGTGGTGGTGGGATGAGTTGGGAGACTGAGATTGACCTGTATACATGTATATGCATAAAATACATAACTAATAATAACCTGCTGTATAAAAAAGTAAATAAAATTAAATTTCAAAATTATAAAAAATAAAATTTAAAAATAAAACAAAAACGTTCTTCCCTTCACACAGATGTATTTATAGGAATGAATTATTTCCATGCTTATATCTATAAATACATAAAAGAGGAATAAAAGCTAACTTGAACCATAAAAGAAGAAAAACCTGAACCCACCAGTTATACAGAGGAAATCCCTATCAGGGCACTTGCTCCAGCGGTAAACAATTCTGAAATTGGTCAGAGGTGGGGAATAATCTCCCATACAGCCAGCAACCCACCCCCCCACAAGGAGCGTCCTCATTGCAAAGCTGGGGGACCGTGCCTAGGCATCTCTGAATAAAGGTGTGCAGAGCCCTAGGCCAGCTGCTGCTGAACTGTTCCCACCCTTCCCAGGTAAAACACCTGAATATGTAAAAGGGATTGAAAGACTAGAGGAAGGGCCGTGGAGCCACACCAGCGACAGCACGCAGGCCAACTTGGTGCCTGCAGGCCAGCCAGGGTGGTCCTGGCCCAGGGCGCTCTTCCGGAAGCTTTCCATTGTCCTGCCTGAGATACCCCACCTGTCCCGGCCCCCACTGCTTTTTTCCTTCCTCACCTCTGTCCGGAGAGAAATTCCAGCGGAAGGTATGGGTGACACATCCTCTTCTTTACAGGAGGCAGCCCGGCAACTCCTGCAGAAAGGTCAGCAGAACCCCACTCACGCCGGGCCACCAACAAAGCTGTGGCCCCTCAACTCCCTCCCACCAGCACAGCCCCGAGACTGCTGACGGGGCAGAGAATATGGAGTCAGGCACAGCTTCAGGGACTATTGCTGCCTGGAGCGCTGTTTATATTGACCTCAACCAGGCACACCTGGGGAGGGCCGGCCGGCAGGATAAGGCTGCCCACGTCAGCTAATCCACAACCCGCAGGGAATCACATTGTTGAAAATGGACCTCGCTAAGTCAGAATAGAAGGCAAGGAAAAAAAGGACACAATGCCATTTGCAGCACCGTAGATGAGTCTAGAGGTAATCACGTGACATGTAGTAAGTCAGAAAGTGAAAGACACATATCATATCATATCACTTATAGGTGTTACCTAAAAATGGATACCAGGGCAGATATTTCCACGGAGAAGGGCAATCACAGATTCATTAAACAAACTTATGGTTCACCAATGGAAAGGTGTGAGGATTGGTTTCATTACGATATCGGGGTTAACAGACTTATACAAACACAGGTGACATATATAATCACCAAAGACCTACGGAATAGCAAAAGACTACTCAACATTCTGTGATAACGTACATGGGAAATGGATCCCAGGAAAAACAGACATCTGTATATGTGTAAAAGAAACACATCTTCCACACCTCCAACAAGCCAAACATTGTAATCAACCTTGCTGTAATAAAAAATAAAAAATTAAATTAAAAACACGAACCAGAAGTAGGGAGACAAACTTGAGGGGCTTTCTCCTGGCACATTCCATTCTAAATTCCAATCTAGAACACGACTCACAATGAGGCTCTGTTGCCCTAGTAACCAGAATTGGTAAGGGAGAACTGCTGCCACCTTGTGGCCGTTTCACACAACAGCAGCTTTAATCCCAGCGCTGATGGTCAGTTGATATTCAAAATCATTGCAGGCCTGTAAATGACACCTGCCCTGAAAACAAATCCTGGGGTCACATATCGACCAAAAAATTCAAAGGACGTCCATATTTCAAAACGACCGTTTCAAAAGGCAAATTTGATGCACATTAGTTTTCTGCTTCTTTTTCTTTCTTTCTTTTTTGGTTAAAAATACGGGAATGGAAAAAGGCATCCCTCAGAAGGGGCGCAAATCGTTGCAAACGAATCAATGGACAAAGGTTTAATGTCCAATATATATAAACAGCTCATGCAGCTTAATATTAAAAAACAAACAACCCAATACAAAAATGGGCAGAAGATCTAAAGAGACGTTTCTTTAAAGAAGACACAGAGATGGCCAAGACGCACATGAAAAGCTGCTCAACAGCACTAATTATTAGAGAAATGCAAATCAAAACTACAATGAGGTATCACCTCACACCTGTTAGAATCGGCATCATCAGAAAATCTAGAAACAACAAATTCTGGGGAGGGTGTGGACAAAAGGAGCCCTCTTCCACTATAGGTGGGAATGTAAATTGATACAGTCAGTATGGAGAACACTATGGAGTTTCCTTAAAAAAAACTAGAAATAGGGCTTCCCTGGTGGCGCAGTGGTTGAGAGTCCCCCTGCCGATGCAGGGGACACGGGTTCGTGCCCCGGTCTGGGAAGATCCCACATGCCGCAGAGTGGCTAGGCCCGTGAGCCATGGCCGCTGAGCCTGTGTGTCCGGAGCCTGCGCTCCGCAAGGGGAGAGGCCACAACAGTGAGAGGCCCGCATAACGCAAAAAAAAAAAAAAAAAAAACTAGAAATACAATTACCATATGATCCAGCAATCCCACTTCTGGGCATATACCCAGAGAAAACCATAAATCAAAAAGGCACATTCACCACAATGTTCATTGCAGAACTATTTACCATAGCCAAGTAATGGAAGCAACCTAAATGCCCACAGCCAGACGAACGGATAAAGATGTCGTGCATACATAAATTGGAATATTACTCAGCCATAAAAGGGAATGAAACTGGGTCATTTGTAGAGACGTCGATGGATCTAGAGACTGTCATACAGAGTGAAGTAAGTCGGAAAGAGAAAAACAAATATTGTATATATAATGCATGCATGTGGAACCTAGAAAAATGGTACAGATGAACCGGTTTGCAGGGCAGAAATAGAGACACAGAGGTAGGGAACACACGTATGGACACCAAAGGGGCGAAGCCATGGGGTGGTGCTGCTGGGATGAGTTGCGGGATTGGGACTGACTTGTATACATGTATATGTCTAAAATAGATAACTAATAATATCCTGCCATATAAGTAAAAAAAATTAAATTACAAAGTTTTTAAAAATAAATAAAATTTAAAAATAAAACAGAAAAAAGTGCTTCCCTTCACCAGATGTATTTATATGAATGAATTATTTCCATGCTTATATCTATAAATACATAAAAGAGGAATGAAATCTACCTTGAACCAAAAAAAGAAATATATAGAGGAAAACCCTATCAGGCACTTGCTCCAGGGGTAAACAATTCTGAAGACGGTCAGAGGTGGGGAATCATCTACCATGAAGCCAGCAGCCCCCCCGCAAGCAGCTTCCTCATTGCAAAGCTGGGGGCCCATGCCGAGGCGTCTGTGAGTAAACGTGAGCTGAGCCCCAAGCCAGCTGCTGCTAAACTGTTCCCAGCCTTCTCAAGTAAAACACCTGAATATGTACAAGGACTTGAAAGCCTAGGGGAAGGGCCGTGGAGCCACACCAGTGACAGCATGCAGACCGACTTGGTGCCTGCAGGACAGCCAGGATGGTCCTGGTCCCGGGCGCTCTTCTGGAAGCTTTCCATTTCCCTGCCTGAGATACCCCTCCTGTCCCAGACCCAACAGATTTTTTCCTTCCTCACCTCTGCCAGTGGAGAAATTCCAGCAGAAGGTAGGGTGACACATCCTCTTCTTTAGCAGGTGGCAGCCTGGCAACTCCTGCAGAAAGTCCAGCAGAGACCCACTCACACCGGGCCCCCCACAAAGTCATGGCCCCTCACTCCCTCCCACCAGCACAGCCCTGAGACTGCTGATGGGGCAGAGAATATGGCATCAGGCACAGCTGCAGGGGCTCTTGCTCCCTGGAGTGGTGTTTCTACTGACCTCAAGCCAGGCACACCTGGGGAGGGCTGGCTGGCAGTGTCAGGCTTCCCAGTTCAGCTAATCCTCACCCCTCAGGGGCTCACATTGCAGAAAATGGACCTCGCTGAACCGGCCAGGTCCAAGGAACACGTGTGGGCTCCTGAGAGTCAGGATAGACAAGGGGCTGCAGCTCCGGCTTGTTTTCTAATCATTTTCTCTGGCCCATGAGTGGGAGACAACTTCAAGAAGATCCTCTCCTAATGAGAGGAATCCAGGAGTCAGGGAGACGACGGCTGATAGGTGGAGACAGAGGCCTGGTGTCCAGGCTGCAGTGGAAGTCTCTGGAAGACCAGGCAGAGGGAGGCCGCACAGAGTGATGCCCAGAGTCACAGACCTGTCGGAGCTGCTGTTTGTTAGTTCAAGTCCTGCTCTAAGGTGCTCTGTGTCAGCTCTGAGTGACAGGCGATCTGAGGTGCTCTCCAATGCCGGCCACGTGCACGGTTCCTGTGTGCCTAGCCCTGCTGGCGTACCTGCCCAGGGGAGCTCCGTATCCTGGGAGGGGCCTGACCACGAGAGACCCATGGGCTGTTGGGTAGTTGCGCAGCTGGGCTCCATAAACTGCGATTGCCCTGACCACGAGAGCCCCGTGGGCTGCTGGGGACCTGGTAAAGGATGTCAGGACACTCAGTGAAGCCACCGAGGATATACATCCAGGAGTCTCTAATTCCTACACCCTGCTGGTCATTCTACCATCCACCAGGACATGCTATTCTGTAGTAGACTTCAATGATGCCTTCTTCTGTATTCCACTGGTCCCAGAAATGCTCTGCTGCCCTAGTAACCAGATTTGGGAATGGAGAAATGCTGCCCCCTTGTGGCCATTTCCCACAACAGCAGCTTTAAACCAAGTGCTAATGGTCACTAAATATTCACACTCATTGCAGGCCTGTGAATGACACCTGCCCTCTAAAACAATCCTGGGGTCAAAAATTGACCAAAAAATTCAAAAGAGGGCAACCATCCAAGAAGACAATTGCAAGAGGTTAATTGTACTCTCCGTTTTTTTCTGCTTTTCTGTACCAGAAGTTTAAAAAGGCATGGAAAAATGCTGAACATCAGGATGAATTAAAGGTATGTAAATCCAAATTACAAAAACTTATCAGCTCACACCAGTCAGAATGGCCATCAGCAAAAGTTCTGCAAACAATAAATGCTGAAGGGGTTTTGGAGAAATGCCTACACTTGGTTCAACGTGGGACATGGTAAGAGCCAGTAATGAGAACAAAAATGTGGTGCTTTGTAAAGGTAAATACTGAGCTACCATTCAATCAAGCATACCCACTGCTGGGCCTATCGCCTGAGGGGATGAGAATCAAAAAGACACAGGCTGGTTTTCACCGGTGGCGTAGTGGATGAGAGTCTGCCTGCCAATGCAGGGGACATGGGATCATGCCCGGTTAGGGAAGATCACACATGCGGCGGAGCGCCTGGTCCCGTGAGCTATGGCTGCTGGGCCTGCACATCCAGAGCCTGTGCTCTGCAATGGGAGGGTGCACGGAAGCAAGAGGCCCACGTACTGCAAAAAAAAAAAAAAAAAAACGACACAGGCTGGCAATCCTGCACTCCAGCAATATTTACCATAGCCAAAACATGGAAGCTACGAAAATGTCCATCAATAGAGGAATGCACAAAGAAGAAGTGGTCCATGTACACAATGGAATATGACTCCAATAAAAAATATATAAATTCAATTTATAAAACAAACATAAGTAAGGAGACATCAGCTTTGGGGGGCACATTCCACTCTAATATATAACCGAGGAACACCACTGCCAAGATGGTCTGTTTCCCTAGTTACCAGATTGGGAAAAGCAGAAATGCTGCCGCCTTCTGGCCGTTACCTGCAACAGCAGCTTTAAAACCTGTGTTAAGGTTCACTTCATAGGCACCAGTACTGGAGGGCTGTAAATGAAACCTGCCCTCCAAATGTCTTGAGTGAGGTAATGGCCAAACTATTTCTAAGTGTCCCACATACTTCACAAAAACAATTTGAAGAGGTAAGCTGTACTCACAGTTTGAAGAAAAGAAGGACATGCCAGAAAATCAATTTCAAGGGGTTGAGACACATACAAATACAACCACAAGGTGGTATCAGCTCACACGAGTCAGAATATACATCAGCAAAAATACTACAAACAATAATCGCTGAAGGTGTTGTGAAGAAGAGCATAACCTCAACCTTAGGTGGGACATAACCTGGTAAGAGCCACTAATGAGAACAGAATGGAGGTGCCTCTACAAGGTAAACGTTTTGCTACCATATGATCCAGCAGGCCCACTCCTGGGCCTATAACCTAAGAAGACAGAATTGGAAAGACACAGGCAGGCAAATGTGCATTGCCGCAGCATTACAATAGCCATGACATGGAAGCAACCAAAAAGTCCATCAACAGATGAGTGGACAAAGAAGAACGGGTCCCTATACAGACAGAATATTAGCCAAGGAAAAAAAGGACACAGTGCCATTTGCAGCACCGTAGATGAGTCTAGAGGTAATCACGTGACTTGTAGTAAGTCAGAAACAGAAAGACACATGTCGTATGATATCCCTTATAGGTGTTACTGAAAAATTCACACCAGTGAAGACATTTCCACAGAGAAGGGCTATCACAGATTCATTAAACAAACTGATGGTTCACCAATGGAAAGGTGTGAGGATTGCATACATTAGGATATTGTGCTTCACGGACATATACAAACACATGTGAAATATATAATCACCAAACACCTACGGAATACCAAGAGAAGGCTACTCAACATTCTGTCATAACGTACATGGGAAAAGGATCCCAGGAAGAACAGACATATGTATATGTGTAAAAGAACCTCATCTTGCACACCTACAACAAGCCAAACATTGTAATCAAAGTTGCTGTGATAAAACATAAAAATTAAATTAAAATTATGAACTAGAAGTAGTGAGACACACGTAAGGGGCTTTGACTTGGCACATTCCATTCTAAATGACAAGCTGGAACGCGACTTGCATTGAGGCTCTGTTGTCCTAGTAACCAGATTTGGTAAAGGAGAACTGCTGCCACCTTGTGGCCGTTTCACACAACAGCAGCTTTAATCCCAGCTCTAATGGTCACTTGATATTCAAAAGAATTGCAGGCCTGTGAATGACACCTGCCCTGAAAACAAATCCTGGGGTCGTATATCGACCCAAAAATACAAAAGACATTCATATTTCAAAACGACAGTTTCAAGAGGCCTATTTTACACACATTTGTGTTCTGCTTCTTTTTCTTTCTTTCTTTTTTTTGTTAAAAAACGCGAAAGGAAAAAGGCAACCCTCAGAATGGGAGCAAATATTTGCAAACGAATCAATGGACAAAGGTTTAATCTCCAATACATATAAACAGCTCATGCAGCTTAATCTTAAAAAAACAAACAACCCAATAGAAAAATGGCTAGAAGATCTAAATAGACACTTCTTCAAAGAAGACACAGAGATGGCCAAGACGCACATGAAATGCTGCTCAACATCTCTCATTATTAGAGAAATGCAAATCAAAACTACAATGAGGTATCACCTCACACCTGTTAGAATGGGCATCATCAGAAAATCTACAAACAACAAATGCTGGGGAGGGTGTGGAGAAAAGGAACCCTCTTCCACTATCGGTGGGAATATAAAGTGATACAGTCACTATGGAGAACAGTATGGACGTTCCTTAAAAAACTAAATATAGAATTACCATATGATCCAGCAATCCCACTTCTGGGCATATACCCAGATAAAACCATAAATCAAAAAGACCCACTCACCACAATGTTCATTGCAGAACTATTTACCATAGCCAAGTAATGGAAGCAACCTAAATGCCCACAGCCAGACGAACGGATAAAGATGTCGTGCATACATAAAATGGAATATTACTCAGACATACAAAGGAATGAAACTGGGTCATTTGTAGAGACGTCGATGGATCTAGAGACTGTCATACAGAGTGAAGTAAGTCGGAAAGAGAAAAACAAATATTGTATATATAATGCATGCATGTGGAACCTAGAAAAATGGTACAGGTGAACCGGTTTGCAGGGCAGAAATAGAGACACAGAGGTAGGAAACACACGTATGGACACCAAAGGGGCGAAGCCATGGGGTGGTGCTGCTGGGATGAGTTGCGGGATTGGGACTGACTTGTATACATGTATATGTCTAAAATAGATAACTAATAATATCCTGCCGTATAAGTAAAAAAAATTAAATTAAATTACAAAGTTTTTAAAAATAAATAAAATTTAAAAATAAAACAGAAAAAAGTGCTTCCCTTCACCAGATGTATTTATATGAATGAATTATTTCCATGCTTATATCTATAAATACATAAAAGAGGAATGAAATCTACCTTGAACCAAAAAAAGAAATATACAGAGGAAAACCCTATCAGGCACTTGCTCCAGGGGTAAACAATTCTGAAGACGGTCAGAGGTGGGGAATCATCTACCATGAAGCCAGCAGCCCCCCCGCAAGCAGCTTCCTCATTGCAAAGCTGGGGGCCCATGCCGAGGCGTCTGTGAGTAAACGTGAGCTGAGCCCCAAGCCAGCTGCTGCTAAACTGTTCCCAGCCTTCTCAAGTAAAACACCTGAATATGTACAAGGACTTGAAAGCCTAGGGGAAGGGCCGTGGAGCCACACCAGTGACAGCATGCAGACCGACTTGGTGCCTGCAGGACAGCCAGGATGGTCCTGGCCCCGGGCGCTCTTCTGGAAGCTTTCCATTTCCCTGCCTGAGATACCCCTCCTGTCCCAGACCCAACAGATTTTTTTCCTTCCTCACCTCTGCCAGTGGAGAAATTCCAGCAGAAGGTAGGGTGACACATCCTCTTCTTTAGCAGGTGGCAGCCTGGCAACTCCTGCAGAAAGTCCAGCAGAGACCCACTCACACCGGGCCCCCCACAAAGCCATGGCCCCTCACTCCCTCCCACCAGCACAGCCCCGAGACTGCTGATGGGGCAGAGAATATGGCATCAGGCACAGCTGCAGGGGCTCTTGCTCCCTGGAGTGGTGTTTCTACTGACCTCAAGCCAGGCACACCTGGGGAGGGCTGGCTGGCAGTGTCAGGCTTCCCAGTTCAGCTAATCCTCACCCCTCAGGGGCTCACATTGCAGAAAATGGACCTCGCTGAACCGGCCAGGTCCAAGGAACACGTGTGGGCTCCTGAGAGTCAGGATAGACAAGGGGCTGCAGCTCCGGCTTCTTTTCTAATCATTTTCTCTGGCCCATGAGTGGGAGACAACTTCAAGAAGATCCTCTCCTAATGAGAGGAATCCAGGAGTCAGGGAGACGACGGCTGATAGGTGGAGACAGAGGCCTGGTGTCCAGGCTGCAGTGGAAGTCTCTGGAAGACCAGGCAGAGGGAGGCCGCACAGAGTGATGCCCAGAGTCACAGACCTGTCGGAGCTGCTGTTTGTTAGTTCAAGTCCTGCTCTAAGGTGCTCTGTGTCAGCTCTGAGTGACAGGCGATCTGAGGTGCTCTCCAATCCCGGCCACGTGCACGGTTCCTGTGTGCCTAGCCCTGCTGGCGTACCTGCCCAGGGGAGCTCCGTATCCTGGGAGGGGCCTGACCACGAGACCCCCATGGGCTGTTGGGTAGTTGCACAGCTGGGCTCCATAAACTGCGATTGCCCTGACCACGAGAGCCCCGTGGGCTGCTGGGGACCTGGTAAAGGATGTCAGGACACTCAGTGAAGCCACCGAGGATATACATCCAGGAGTCTCTAATTCCTACACCCTGCTGGTCATTCTACCATCCACCAGGACATGCTATTCTGTAGTAGACTTCAATGATGCCTTCTTCTGTATTCCACTGGTCCCAGAAATGCTCTGCTGCCCTAGTAACCAGATTTGGGAATGGAGAAACGCTGCCGCCTTGTGGCCATTTCCCACAACAGCAGCTTTAAACCCAGTGCTAATGGTCACTAAATATTCACACTCATTGCAGGACTGTGAATGACACCTGCCCTCTAAAACAATCCTGGGGTCAAAAATTGACCAAAAAATTCAAAAGAGGGCAACCATCCAAGAAGACAATTGCAAGAGGTTAATTGTACTCTCCGTTTTTTTCTGCTTTTCTGTACCAGAAGTTTAAAAAGGCATGGAAAAATGCTGAACATCAGGATGAATTAAAGGTATGTAAATCCAAATTACAAAAACTTATCAGCTCACACCAGTCAGAATGGCCATCAGCAAAAGTTCTGCAAACAATAAATGCTGAAGGGGTTTTGGAGAAATGCCTACACTTGGTTCAACGTGGGACATGGTAAGAGCCAGTAATGAAAACAAAAATGTGGTGCTTTGTAAAGGTAAATACTGAGCTACCATTCAATCAAGCATACCCACTGCTGGGCCTATCGCCTGAGGGGATGAGAATCAAAAAGACACAGGCTGGTTTTCACCGGTGGCGTAGTGGATGAGAGTCTGCCTGCCAATGCAGGGGACATGGGATCATGCCCGGTTAGGGAAGATCACACATGCGGCGGAGCGCCTGGTCCCGTGAGCTATGGCTGCTGGGCCTGCACATCCAGAGCCTGTGCTCTGCAATAGGAGGGTGCACGGAAGCAAGAGGCCCACGTACTGCAAAAAAAAAAAAAAAAAAAAACGACACAGGCTGGCAATCCTGCACTCCAGCAATATTTACCATAGCCAAAACATGGAAGCTACGAAAATGTCCATCAATAGAGGAATGCACAAAGAAGTGGTCCATGTACACAATGGAATATGACTCCAATAAAAAATATATAAATTCAATTTATAAAACAAACATAAGTAAGGAGACATCAGCTTTGGTGGGCACATTCCACTCTAATATATAACCGAGGAACACCACTGCCAAGATGGTCTGTTTCCCTAGTTACCAGATTGGGAAAAGCAGAAATGCTGCCGCCTTCTGGCCGTTACCTGCAACAGAAGCTTTAAAACCTGTGTTAAGTTTCACATCATAGGCACCAGTACTGGAGGGTTGTAAATGAAACCTGCCCTCAAAATGTCTTGAGTGAGGTAATGGCCAAACTATTTCTAAGTGTCCCACATACTTCACAAAAACAATTTGAAGAGGTAAGCTGTACTCACAGTTTGAAGAAAAGAAGGACATGCCAGAAAATCAATTTCAAGGGGTTATGAGACACATACAAATACAACCACAAGGTGGTATCAGCTCACACGAGTCAGAATATACATCAGCAGAAATACTACAAACAATAATCGCTGAAGGTGTTGTGAAGAAGAGCATAACCTCAACCTTAGGTGGGACATAACCTGGTAAGAGCCACTAATGAGAACAGAATGGAGGTGCCTCTACAAGGTAAACGTTTTGCTACCATATGATCCAGCAGGCCCACTCCTGGGCCTATAACCTAAGAAGACGGAATTGGAAAGACACAGGCAGGCAAATGTGCATTGCCGCAGCATTACAATAGCCATGACATGGAAGCAACCAAAAAGTCCTTCAACAGATGAGTGGACAAAGAAGAACGGGTCCCTATACAGACAGAATATTAGCCAAGGAAAAAAAGGACACAGTGCCATTTGCAGCACCGTAGATGAGTCTAGAGGTAATCACGTGACTTGTAGTAAGTCAGAAACAGAAAGACACATGTCGTATGATATTCCTTATAGGTGTTACTGAAAAATTCACACCAGTGAAGACATTTCCACAGAGAAGGGCTATCACAGATTCATTAAACAAACTGATGGTTCACCAATGGAAAGGTGTGAGGATTGCATACATTAGGATATTGCGCTTCACGGACATATACAAACACAGGTGAAATATATAATCACCAAACACCTACGGAATACCAAGAGAAGGCTACTCAACATTCTGTCATAACGTACATGGGAAAAGGATCCCAGGAAGAACAGACATATGTATATGTGTAAAAGAACCTCATCTTGCACACCTCCATCAAGCCCAACATTGTAATCAAAGTTGCTCTGATAAAACATAAAAATTAAATTAAAATTATGAACTAGAAGTAGTGAGACACACGTAAGGGGCTTTGACTTGGCACATTCCATTCTAAATGGCAAGCTGGAACGCGACTTGCATTGAGGCTCTGTTGTCCTAGTAACCAGATTTGGTAAAGGAGAACTGCTGCCACCTTGTGGCCGTTTCACACAACAGCAGCTTTAATCCCAGCTCTAATGGTCACTTGATATTCAAAAGAATTGCAGGCCTGTGAATGACACCTGCCCTGAAAACAAATCCTGGGGTCGTATATCGACCCAAAAATACAAAAGACATTCATATTTCAAAACGACAGTTTCAAGAGGCCTATTTTACACACATTTGTGTTCTGCTTCTTTTTCTTTCTTTCTTTTTCTGTTAAAAAACGCGAAAGGAATAAGCCAACCCTCAGAATGGGAGCAAATATTTGCAAACGAATCAATGGACAAAGGTTTAATCTCCAATACATATAAACAGCTCATGCAGCTTAATCTTAAAAAAACAAACAACCCAATAGAAAAATGGCTAGAAGATCTAAATAGACACTTCTTCAAAGAAGACACAGAGATGGCCAAGACGCACATGAAATGCTGCTCAACATCTCTCATTATTAGAGAAATGCAAATCAAAACTACAATGAGGTATCACCTCACACCTGTTAGAATGGGCATCATCAGAAAATCTACAAACAACAAATGCTGGGGAGGGTGTGGAGTAAAGGAACCCTCTTCCACTATCGGTGGGAATGTAAAGTGATACAGTCACTATGGAGAACAGTATGGACGTTCCTTAAAAAACTAAATATAGAATTACCATATGATCCAGCAATCCCACTTCTGGGCATATACCCAGAGAAAACCATAAATCAAAAAGACCCACTCACCACAATGTTCATTGCAGAACTATTTACCATAGCCAAGTAATGGAAGCAACCTAAATGCCCACAGCCAGACGAACGGATAAAGATGTCGTGCATACATAAAATGGAATATTACTCAGCCATACAAAGGAATGAAACTGGGTCATTTGTAGAGACGTCGATGGATCTAGAGACTGTCATACAGAGTGAAGTAAGTCGGAAAGAGAAAAACAAATATTGTATATATAATGCATGCATGTGGAACCTAGAAAAATGGTACAGATGAACCGGTTTGCAGGGCAGAAATAGAGACACAGAGGTAGGGAACACACGTATGGACACCAAAGGGGCGAAGCCATGGGGTGGTGCTGCTGGGATGAGTTGCGGGATTGGGACTGACTTGTATACATGTATATGTCTAAAATAGATAACTAATAATATCCTGCCGTATAAGTAAAAAAAATTAAATTAAATTACAAAGTATTTAAAAATAAATAAAATTTAAAAATAAAACAGTAAAAAGTGCTTCCCTTCACCAGATGTATTTATATGAATGAATTATTTCCATGCTTATATCTATAAATACATAAAAGAGGAATGAAATCTACCTTGAACCAAAAAAAGAAATATACAGAGGAAAACCCTATCAGGCACTTGCTCCAGGGGTAAACAATTCTGAAGACGGTCAGAGGTGGGGAATCATCTACCATGAAGCCAGCAGCCCCCCCGCAAGCAGCTTCCTCATTGCAAAGCTGGGGGCCCATGCCGAGGCGTCTGTGAGTAAACGTGAGCTGAGCCCCAAGCCAGCTGCTGCTAAACTGTTCCCAGCCTTCTCAAGTAAAACACCTGAATATGTACAAGGACTTGAAAGCCTAGGGGAAGGGCCGTGGAGCCACACCAGTGACAGCATGCAGACCGACTTGGTGCCTGCAGGACAGCCAGGATGGTCCTGGCCCCGGGCGCTCTTCTGGAAGCTTTCCATTTCCCTGCCTGAGATACCCCTCCTGTCCCAGACCCAACAGATTTTTTCCTTCCTCACCTCTGCCAGTGGAGAAATTCCAGCAGAAGGTAGGGTGACACATCCTCTTCTTTAGCAGGTGGCAGCCTGGCAACTCCTGCAGAAAGTCCAGCAGAGACCCACTCACACCGGGCCCCCCACAAAGCCATGGCCCCTCACTCCCTCCCACCAGCACAGCCCCGAGACTGCTGATGGGGCAGAGAATATGGCATCAGGCACAGCTGCAGGGGCTCTTGCTCCCTGGAGTGGTGTTTCTACTGACCTCAAGCCAGGCACACCTGGGGAGGGCTGGCTGGCAGTGTCAGGCTTCCCAGTTCAGCTAATCCTCACCCCTCAGGGGCTCACATTGCAGAAAATGGACCTCGCTGAACCGGCCAGGTCCAAGGAACACGTGTGGGCTCCTGAGAGTCAGGATAGACAAGGGGCTGCAGCTCCGGCTTGTTTTCTAATCATTTTCTCTGGCCCATGAGTGGGAGACAACTTCAAGAAGATCCTCTCCTAATGAGAGGAATCCAGGAGTCAGGGAGACGACGGCTGATAGGTGGAGACAGAGGCCTGGTGTCCAGGCTGCAGTGGAAGTCTCTGGAAGACCAGGCAGAGGGAGGCCGCACAGAGTGATGCCCAGAGTCACAGACCTGTCAGAGCTGCTGTTTGTTAGTTCAAGTCCTGCTCTAAGGTGCTCTGTGTCAGCTCTGAGTGACAGGCGATCTGAGGTGCTCTCCAATGCCGGCCACGTGCACGGTTCCTGTGTGCCTAGCCCTGCTGGCGTACCTGCCCAGGGGAGCTCCGTATCCTGGGAGGGGCCTGACCACGAGAGCCCCATGGGCTGTTGGGTAGTTGCGCAGCTGGGCTCCATAAACTGCGATTGCCCTGACCACGAGAGCCCCGTGGGCTGCTGGGGACCTGGTAAAGGATGTCAGGACACTCAGTGAAGCCACCGAGGATATACATCCAGGAGTCTCTAATTCCTACACCCTGCTGGTCATTCTACCATCCACCAGGACATGCTATTCTGTAGTAGACTTCAATGATGCCTTCTTCTGTATTCCACTGGTCCCAGAAATGCTCTGCTGCCCTAGTAACCAGATTTGGGAATGGAGAAACGCTGCCGCCTTGTGGCCATTTCCCACAACAGCAGCTTTAAACCCAGTGCTAATGGTCACTAAATATTCACACTCATTGCAGGCCTGTGAATGACACCTGCCCTCTAAAACAATCCTGGGGTCAAAAATTGACCAAAAAATTCAAAAGAGGGCAACCATCCAAGAAGACAATTGCAAGAGGTTAATTGTACTCTCCGTTTTTTTCTGCTTTTCTGTACCAGAAGTTTAAAAAGGCATGGAAAAATGCTGAACATCAGGATGAATTAAAGGTATGTAAATCCAAATTACAAAAACTTATCAGCTCACACCAGTCAGAATGGCCATCAGCAAAAGTTCTGCAAACAATAAATGCTGAAGGGGTTTTGGAGAAATGCCTACACTTGGTTCAACGTGGGACATGGTAAGAGCCAGTAATGAAAACAAAAATGTGGTGCTTTGTAAAGGTAAATACTGAGCTACCATTCAATCAAGCATACCCACTGATGGGCCTATCGCCTGAGGGGATGAGAATCAAAAAGACACAGGCTGGTTTTCACCGGTGGCGTAGTGGATGAGAGTCTGCCTGCCAATGCAGGGGACATGGGATCATGCCCGGTTAGGGAAGATCACACATGCGGCGGAGCGCCTGGTCCCGTGAGCTATGGCTGCTGGGCCTGCACATCCAGAGCCTGTGCTCTGCAATAGGAGGGTGCACGGAAGCAAGAGGCCCACGTACTGCAAAAAAAAAAAAAAAAAAAAAAAAACGACACAGGCTGGCAATCCTGCACTCCAGCAATATTTACCATAGCCAAAACATGGAAGCTACGAAAATGTCCATCAATAGAGGAATGCACAAAGAAGTGGTCCATGTACACAATGGAATATGACTCCAATAAAAAATATATAAATTCAATTTATAAAACAAACATAAGTAAGGAGACATCAGCTTTGGTGGGCACATTCCACTCTAATATATAACCGAGGAACACCACTGCCAAGATGGTCTGTTTCCCTAGTTACCAGATTGGGAAAAGCAGAAATGCTGCCGCCTTCTGGCCGTTACCTGCAACAGAAGCTTTAAAACCTGTGTTAAGTTTCACATCATAGGCACCAGTACTGGAGGGTTGTAAATGAAACCTGCCCTCAAAATGTCTTGAGTGAGGTAATGGCCAAACTATTTCTAAGTGTCCCACATACTTCACAAAAACAATTTGAAGAGGTAAGCTGTACTCACAGTTTGAAGAAAAGAAGGACATGCCAGAAAATCAATTTCAAGGGGTTATGAGACACATACAAATACAACCACAAGGTGGTATCAGCTCACACGAGTCAGAATATACATCAGCAGAAATACTACAAACAATAATCGCTGAAGGTGTTGTGAAGAAGAGCATAACCTCAACCTTAGGTGGGACATAACCTGGTAAGAGCCACTAATGAGAACAGAATGGAGGTGCCTCTACAAGGTAAACGTTTTGCTACCATATGATCCAGCAGGCCCACTCCTGGGCCTATAACCTAAGAAGACGGAATTGGAAAGACACAGGCAGGCAAATGTGCATTGCCGCAGCATTACAATAGCCATGACATGGAAGCAACCAAAAAGTCCTTCAACAGATGAGTGGACAAAGAAGAACGGGTCCCTATACAGACAGAATATTAGCCAAGGAAAAAAAGGACACAGTGCCATTTGCAGCACCGTAGATGAGTCTAGAGGTAATCACGTGACTTGTAGTAAGTCAGAAACAGAAAGACACATGTCGTATGATATTCCTTATAGGTGTTACTGAAAAATTCACACCAGTGAAGACATTTCCACAGAGAAGGGCTATCACAGATTCATTAAACAAACTGATGGTTCACCAATGGAAAGGTGTGAGGATTGCATACATTAGGATATTGCGCTTCACGGACATATACAAACACAGGTGAAATATATAATCACCAAACACCTACGGAATACCAAGAGAAGGCTACTCAACATTCTGTCATAACGTACATGGGAAAAGGATCCCAGGAAGAACAGACATATGTATATGTGTAAAAGAACCTCATCTTGCACACCTCCATCAAGCCAAACATTGTAATCAAAGTTGCTCTGATAAAACATAAAAATTAAGTTAAAATTATGAACTAGAAGTAGTGAGACACACGTAAGGGGCTTTGACTTGGCACATTCCATTCTAAATTGCAAGCTGGAACGCGACTTGCATTGAGGCTCTGTTGTCCTAGTAACCAGATTTGGTAAAGGAGAACTGCTGCCACCTTGTGGCCGTTTCACACAACAGCAGCTTTAATCCCAGCTCTAAAGGTCACTTGATATTCAAAAGAATTGCAGGCCTGTGAATGACACCTGCCCTGAAAACAAATCCTGGGGTCGTATATCGACCCAAAAATACAAAAGACATTCATATTTCAAAACGACAGTTTCAAGAGGCCTATTTTACACACATTTGTGTTCTGCTTCTTTTTCTTTCTTTCTTTTTCTGTTAAAAAACGCGAAAGGAAAAAGGCAACCCTCAGAATGGGAGCAAATATTTGCAAACGAATCAATGGACAAAGGTTTAATCTCCAATACATATAAACAGCTCATGCAGCTTAATCTTAAAAAAACAAACAACCCAATAGAAAAATGGCTAGAAGATCTAAATAGACACTTCTTCAAAGAAGACACAGAGATGGCCAAGACGCACATGAAATGCTGCTCAACATCTCTCATTATTAGAGAAATGCAAATCAAAACTACAATGAGGTATCACCTCACACCTGTTAGAATGGGCATCATCAGAAAATCTACAAACAACAAATGCTGGGGAGGGTGTGGAGAAAAGGAACCCTCTTCCACTATCGGTGGGAATGTAAAGTGATACAGTCACTATGGAGAACAGTATGGACGTTCCTTCAAAAACTAAATATAGAATTACCATATGATCCAGCAATCCCACTTCTGGGCATATACCCAGAGAAAACCATAAATCAAAAAGACACACTCACCACAATGTTCATTGCAGAACTATTTACCATAGCCAAGTAATGGAAGCAACCTAAATGCCCACAGCCAGACGAACGGATAAAGATGTCGTGCATACATAAAATGGAATATTACTCAGCCATACAAAGGAATGAAACTGGGTCATTTGTAGAGACGTCGATGGATCTAGAGACTGTCATACAGAGTGAAGTAAGTCGGAAAGAGAAAAACAAATATTGTATATATAATGCATGCATGTGGAACCTAGAAAAATGGTACAGATGAACCGGTTTGCAGGGCAGAAATAGAGACACAGAGGTAGGGAACACACGTATGGACACCAAAGGGGCGAAGCCATGGGGTGGTGCTGCTGGGATGAGTTGCGGGATTGGGACTGACTTGTATACATGTATATGTCTAAAATAGATAACTAATAATATCCTGCCATATAAGTAAAAAAAAATAAATTAAATTACAAAGTATTTAAAAATAAATAAAATTTAAAAATAAAACAGAAAAAAGTGCTTCCCTTCACCAGATGTATTTATATGAATGAATTATTTCCATGCTTATATCTATAAATACATAAAAGAGGAATGAAATCTACCTTGAACCAAAAAAAGAAATATATAGAGGAAAACCCTATCAGGCACTTGCTCCAGGGGTAAACAATTCTGAAGACGGTCAGAGGTGGGGAATCATCTACCATGAAGCCAGCAGCCCCCCCGCAAGCAGCTTCCTCATTGCAAAGCTGGGGGCCCATGCCGAGGCGTCTGTGAGTAAACGTGAGCTGAGCCCCAAGCCAGCTGCTGCTAAACTGTTCCCAGCCTTCTCAAGTAAAACACCTGAATATGTACAAGGACTTGAAAGCCTAGGGGAAGGGCCGTGGAGCCACACCAGTGACAGCATGCAGACCGACTTGGTGCCTGCAGGACAGCCAGGATGGTCCTGGCCCCGGGCGCTCTTCTGGAAGCTTTCCATTTCCCTGCCTGAGATACCCCTCCTGTCCCAGACCCAACAGATTTTTTCCTTCCTCACCTCTGCCAGTGGAGAAATTCCAGCAGAAGGTAGGGTGACACATCCTCTTCTTTAGCAGGTGGCAGCCTGGCAACTCCTGCAGAAAGTCCAGCAGAGACCCACTCACACCGGGCCCCCCACAAAGCCATGGCCCCTCACTCCCTCCCACCAGCACAGCCCCGAGACTGCTGATGGGGCAGAGAATATGGCATCAGGCACAGCTGCAGGGGCTCTTGCTCCCTGGAGTGGTGTTTCTACTGACCTCAAGCCAGGCACACCTGGGGAGGGCTGGCTGGCAGTGTCAGGCTTCCCAGTTCAGCTAATCCTCACCCCTCAGGGGCTCACATTGCAGAAAATGGACCTCGCTGAACCGGCCAGGTCCAAGGAACACGTGTGGGCTCCTGAGAGTCAGGATAGACAAGGGGCTGCAGCTCCGGCTTGTTTTCTAATCATTTTCTCTGGCCCATGAGTGGGAGACAACTTCAAGAAGATCCTCTCCTAATGAGAGGAATCCAGGAGTCAGGGAGACGACGGCTGATAGGTGGAGACAGAGGCCTGGTGTCCAGGCTGCAGTGGAAGTCTCTGGAAGACCAGGCAGAGGGAGGCCGCACAGAGTGATGCCCAGAGTCACAGACCTGTCGGAGCTGCTGTTTGTTAGTTCAAGTCCTGCTCTAAGGTGCTCTGTGTCAGCTCTGAGTGACAGGCGATCTGAGGTGCTCTCCAATGCCGGCCACGTGCACAGTTCCTGTGTGCCTAGCCCTGCTGGCGTACCTGCCCAGGGGAGCTCCGTATCCTGGGAGGGGCCTGACCACGAGAGCCCCATGGGCTGTTGGGTAGTTGCGCAGCTGGGCTCCATAAACTGCGATTGCCCTGACCACGAGAGCCCCGTGGGCTGCTGGGGACCTGGTAAAGGATGTCAGGACACTCAGTGAAGCCACCGAGGATATACATCCAGGAGTCTCTAATTCCTACACCCTGCTGGTCATTCTACCATCCACCAGGACATGCTATTCTGTAGTAGACTTCAATGATGCCTTCTTCTGTATTCCACTGGTCCCAGAAATGCTCTGCTGCCCTAGTAACCAGATTTGGGAATGGAGAAACGCTGCCGCCTTGTGGCCATTTCCCACAACAGCAGCTTTAAACCCAGTGCTAATGGTCACTAAATATTCACACTCATTGCAGGCCTGTGAATGACACCTGCCCTCTAAAACAATCCTGGGGTCAAAAATTGACCAAAAAATTCAAAAGAGGGCAACCATCCAAGAAGACAATTGCAAGAGGTTAATTGTACTCTCCGTTTTTTTCTGTTTTTCTGTACCAGAAGTTGAAAAAGGCATGGAAAAATGCTGAACATCAGGATGAATTAAAGGTATGTAAATCCAAATTACAAAAACTTATCAGCTCACACCAGTCAGAATGGCCATCAGCAAAAGTTCTGCAAACAATAAATGCTGAAGGGGTTTTGGAGAAATGCCTACACTTGGTTCAACGTGGGACATGGTAAGAGCCAGTAATGAAAACAAAAATGTGGTGCTTTGTAAAGGTAAATACTGAGCTACCATTCAATCAAGCATACCCACTGCTGGGCCTATCGCCTGAGGGGATGAGAATCAAAAAGACACAGGCTGGTTTTCACCGGTGGCGTAGTGGATGAGAGTCTGCCTGCCAATGCAGGGGACATGGGATCATGCCCGGTTAGGGAAGATCACACATGCGGCGGAGCGCCTGGTCCCGTGAGCTATGGCTGCTGGGCCTGCACATCCAGAGCCTGTGCTCTGCAATGGGAGGGTGCACGGAAGCAAGAGGCCCACGTACTGCAAAAAAAAAAAAAAAAACGACACAGGCTGGCAATCCTGCACGCCAGCAATATTTACCATAGCCAAAACATGGAAGCTACGAAAATGTCCATCAATAGAGGAATGCACAAAGAAGAAGTGGTCCATGTACACAATGGAATATGACTCCAATAAAAAATATATAAATTCAATTTATAAAACAAACATAAGTAAGGAGACATCAGCTTTGGGGGGCACATTCCACTCTAATATATAACCGAGGAACACCACTGCCAAGATGGTCTGTTTCCCTAGTTACCAGATTGGGAAAAGCAGAAATGCTGCCGCCTTCTGGCCGTTACCTGCAACAGCAGCTTTAAAACCTGTGTTAAGGTTCACTTCATAGGCACCAGTACTGGAGGGCTGTAAATGAAACCTGCCCTCAAAATGTCTTGAGGGAGGTAATGGCCAAACTATTTCTAAGTGTCCCACATACTTCACAAAAACAATTTGAAGAGGTAAGCTGTACTCACAGTTTGAAGAAAAGAAGGACATGCCAGAAAATCAATTTCAAGGGGTTATGAGACACATACAAATCCAACCACAAAGTGGTATCAGCTCACACGAGTCAGAATATACATCAGCAAAAATACTACAAACAATAATCGCTGAAGGTGTTGTGAAGAAGAGCATAACCTCAACCTTAGGTGGGACATAACCTGGTAAGAGCCACTAATGAGAACAGAATGGAGGTGCCTCTACAAGGTAAACGTTTTGCTACCATATATATGATCCAGCAGGCCCACTCCTGGGCCTATAACCTAAGAAGACAGAATTGGAAAGACACAGGCAGGCAAATGTGCATTGCCGCAGCATTACAATAGCCATGACATGGAAGCAACCAAAAAGTCCATCAACAGATGAGTGGACAAAGAAGAACGGGTCCCTATACAGACAGAATATTAGCCAAGGAAAAAAAGGACACAGTGCCATTTGCAGCACCGTAGATGAGTCTAGATGTAATCACGTGACTTGTAGTAAGTCAGAAACAGAAAGACACATGTCGTATGATATTCCTTATAGGTGTTACTGAAAAATTCACACCAGTGAAGACATTTCCACAGAGAAGGGCTATCACAGATTCATTAAACACACTGATGGTTCACCAATGGAAAGGTGTGAGGATTGCATACATTAGGATATTGCGCTTCACGGACATATACAAACACATGTGAAATATATAATCACCAAACACCTACGGAATACCAAGAGAAGGCTACTCAACATTCTGTCATAACGTACATGGGAAAAGGATCCCAGGAAGAACAGACATATGTATATGTGTAAAAGAACCTCATCTTGCACACCTACATCAAGCCAAACATTGTAATCAAAGTTGCTCTGATAAAACATAAAAATTAAATTAAAATTATGAACTAGAAGTAGTGAGACACACGTAAGGGGCTTTGACTTGGCACATTCCATTCTAAATGACAAGCTGGGACGCGACTTGCATTGAGGCTCTGTTGTCCTAGTAACCAGATTTGGTAAAGGAGAACTGCTGCCACCTTGTGGCTGTTTCACACAACAGCAGCTTTAATCCCAGCTCTAATGGTCACTTGATATTCAAAAGAATTGCAGGCCTGTGAATGACACCTGCCCTGAAAACAAATCCTAGGGTCGTATATCGACCCAAAAATACAAAAGACATTCATATTTCAAAACGACAGTTTCAAGAGGCCTATTTTACACACATTTGTGTTCTGCTTCTTTTTCTTTCTTTCTTTTTTTTGTTAAAAAACGAGAAAAGAAAAAGGCAACCCTCAGAATGGGAGCAAATATTTGCAAACGAATCAATGGACAAAGGTTTAATCTCCAATACATATAAACAGCTCATGCAGCTTAATCTTAAAAAAACAAACAACCCAATAGAAAAATGGCTAGAAGATCTAAATAGACACTTCTTCAAACAACACACAGAGATGGCCAAGACGCACATGAAATGCTGCTCAACATCTCTCATTATTAGAGAAATGCAAATCAAAACTACAATGAGGTATCACCTCACACCTGTTAGAATGGGCATCATCAGAAAATCTACAAACAACAAATGCTGGGGAGGGTGTGGAGAAAAGGAACCCTCTTCAACTATCGGTGGGAATGTAAAGTGATACAGTCACTATGGAGAACAGTATGGACGTTCCTTAAAAAACTAAATATAGAATTACCATATGATCCAGCAATCCCACTTCTGGGCATATACCCAGATAAAACCATAAATCAAAAAGACCCACTCACCACAATGTTCATTGCAGAACTATTTACCATAGCCAAGTAATGGAAGCAACCTAAATGCCCACAGCCAGACGAACGGATAAAGATGTCGTGCATACATAAAATGGAATATTACTCAGCCATACAAAGGAATGAAACTGGGTCATTTGTAGAGACGTCGATGGATCTAGAGACTGTCATACAGAGTGAAGTAAGTCGGAAAGAGAAAAACAAATATTGTATATATAATGCATGCATGTGGAACCTAGAAAAATGGTACAGATGAACCGGTTTGCAGGGCAGAAATAGAGACACAGAGGTAGGGAACACACGTATGGACACGTCAGGGGCGAAGCCATGGGGCGGTGCTGCTGGGATGAGTTGCGGGATTGGGACTGACTTGTATACATGTATATGTCTAAAATAGATAACTAATAATATCCTGCCGTATAAGTAAAAAAAATAAATTAAATTACAAAGTATTTAAAAATAAATAAAATTTAAAAATAAAACAGAAAAAAGTGCTGCCCTTCACCAGATGTATTTATATGAATGAATTATTTCCATGCTTATATCTATAAATACATAAAAGAGGAATGAAATCTACCTTGAACCAAAAAAAGAAATATACAGAGGAAAACCCTATCAGGCACTTGCTCCAGGGGTAAACAATTCTGAAGACGGTCAGAGGTGGGGAATCATCTACCATGAAGCCAGCAGCCCCCCCGCAAGCAGCTTCCTCATTGCAAAGCTGGGGGCCCATGCCGAGGCGTCTGTGAGTAAACGTGAGCTGAGCCCCAAGCCAGCTGCTGCTAAACTGTTCCCAGCCTTCTCAAGTAAAACACCTGAATATGTACAAGGACTTGAAAGCCTAGGGGAAGGGCCGTGGAGCCACACCAGTGACAGCATGCAGACCGACTTGGTGCCTGCAGGACAGCCAGGATGGTCCTGGCCCCGGGCGCTCTTCTGGAAGCTTTCCATTTTCCTGCCTGAGATACCCCTCCTGTCCCAGACCCAACAGATTTTTTCCTTCCTCACCTCTGCCAGTGGAGAAATTCCAGCAGAAGGTAGGGTGACACATCCTCTTCTTTAGCAGGTGGCAGCCTGGCAACTCCTGCAGAAAGTCCAGCAGAGACCCACTCACACCGGGCCCCCCACAAAGCCATGGCCCCTCACTCCCTCCCACCAGCACAGCCCCGAGACTGCTGATGGGGCAGAGAATATGGCATCAGGCACAGCTGCAGGGGCTCTTGCTCCCTGGAGTGGTGTTTCTACTGACCTCAAGCCAGGCACACCTGGGGAGGGCTGGCTGGCAGTGTCAGGCTTCCCAGTTCAGCTAATCCTCACCCCTCAGGGGCTCACATTGCAGAAAATGGACCTCGCTGAACCGGCCAGGTCCAAGGAACACGTGTGGGCTCCTGAGAGTCAGCATACACAAGGGGCTGCAGCTCCGGCTTGTTTTCTAATCATTTTCTCTGGCCCATGAGTGGGAGACAACTTCAAGAAGATCCTCTCCTAATGAGAGGAATCCAGGAGTCAGGGAGACGACGGCTGATAGGTGGAGACAGAGGCCTGGTGTCCAGGCTGCAGTGGAAGTCTCTGGAAGACCAGGCAGAGGGAGGCCGCACAGAGTGATGCCCAGAGTCACAGACCTGTCGGAGCTGCTGTTTGTTAGTTCAAGTCCTGCTCTAAGGTGCTCTGTGTCAGCTCTGAGTGACAGGCGATCTGAGGTGCTCTCCAATGCTGGCCACGTGCACGGTTCCTGTGTGCCTAGCCCTGCTGGCGTACCTGCCCAGGGGAGCTCCGTATCCTGGGAGGGGCCTGACCACGAGAGCCCCATGGGCTGTTGGGTAGTTGCGCAGCTGGGCTCCATAAACTGCGATTGCCCTGACCACGAGAGCCCCGTGGGCTGCTGGGGACCTGGTAAAGGATGTCAGGACACTCAGTGAAGCCACCGAGGATATACATCCAGGAGTCTCTAATTCCTACACCCTGCTGGTCATTCTACCATCCACCAGGACATGCTATTCTGTAGTAGACTTCAATGATGCCTTCTTCTGTATTCCACTGGTCCCAGAAATGCTCTGCTGCCCTAGTAACCAGATTTGGGAATGGAGAAACGCTGCCGCCTTGTGGCCATTTCCCACAACAGCAGCTTTAAACCCAGTGCTAATGGTCACTAAATATTCACACTCATTGCAGGCCTGTGAATGACACCTGCCCTCTAAAACAATCCTGGGGTCAAAAATTGACCAAAAAATTCAAAAGAGGGCAACCATCCAAGAAGACAATTGCAAGAGGTTAATTGTACTCTCCGTTTTTTTCTGTTTTTCTGTACCAGAAGTTGAAAAAGGCATGGAAAAATGCTGAACATCAGGATGAATTAAAGGTATGTAAATCCAAATTACAAAAACTTATCAGCTCACACCAGTCAGAATGGCCATCAGCAAAAGTTCTGCAAACAATAAATGCTGAAGGGGTTTTGGAGAAATGCCTACACTTGGTTCAACGTGGGACATGGTAAGAGCCAGTAATGAGAACAAAAATGTGGTGCTTTGTAAAGGTAAATACTGAGCTACCATTCAATCAAGCATACCCACTGCTGGGCCTATCGCCTGAGGGGATGAGAATCAAAAAGACACAGGCTGGTTTTCACCGGTGGCGTAGTGGATGAGAGTCTGCCTGCCAATGCAGGGGACATGGGATCATGCCCGGTTAGGGAAGATCACACATGCGGCGGAGCGCCTGGTCCCGTGAGCTATGGCTGCTGGGCCTGCACATCCAGAGCCTGTGGTCTGCAATGGGAGGGTGCACGGAAGCAAGAGGCCCACGTACTGCAAAAAAAAAAAAAAAAAAAACGACACAGGCTGGCAATCCTGCACTCCAGCAATATTTACCATAGCCAAAACATGGAAGCTATGAAAATGTCCATCAATAGAGGAATGCACAAAGAAGAAGTGGTCCATGTACACAATGGAATATGACTCCAATAAAAAATATATAAATTCAACTTATAAAACAAACATAAGTAAGGAGACATCAGCTTTGGGGGGCACATTCCACTCTAATATATAACCGAGGAACACCACTGCCAAGATGGTCTGTTTCCCTAGTTACCAGATTGGGAAAAGCAGAAATGCTGCCGCCTTCTGGCCGTTACCTGCAACAGCAGCTTTAAAACCTGTGTTAAGGTTCACTTCATAGGCACCAGTACTGGAGGGCTGTAAATGAAACCTGCCCTCAAAATGTCTTGAGGGAGGTAATGGCCAAACTATTTCTAAGTGTCCCACATACTTCACAAAAACAATTTGAAGAGGTAAGCTGTACTCACAGTTTGAAGAAAAGAAGGACATGCCAGAAAATCAATTTCAAGGGGTTATGAGACACATACAAATACAACCACAAGGTGGTATCAGCTCACACGAGTCAGAATATACATCAGCAAAAATACTACAAACAATAATCACTGAAGGTGTTGTGAAGAAGAGCATAACCTCAACCTTAGGTGGGACATAACCTGGTAAGAGCCACTAATGAGAACAGAATGGAGGTGCCTCTACAAGGTAAACGTTTTGCTAACATATATATGATCCAGCAGGCCCACTCCTGGGCCTATAACCTAAGAAGACAGAATTGGAAAGACACAGGCAGGCAAATGTGCATTGCCGCAGCATTACAATAGCCATGACATGGAAGCAACCAAAAAGTCCATCAACAGATGAGTGGACAAAGAAGAACGGGTCCCTATACAGACAGAATATTAGCCAAGGAAAAAAAGGACACAGTGCCATTTGCAGCACCGTAGATGAGTCTAGAGGTAATCACGTGACTTGTAGTAAGTCAGAAACAGAAAGACACATGTCGTATGATATCCCTTATAGGTGTTACTGAAAAATTCACACCAGTGAAGACATTTCCACAGAGAAGGGCTATCACAGATTCATTAAACAAACTGATGGTTCACCAATGGAAAGGTGTGAGGATTGCATACATTAGGATATTGCGCTTCACGGACATATACAAACACAGGTGAAATATATAATCACCAAACACCTACGGAATACCAAGAGAAGGCTACTCAACATTCTGTCATAACGTACATGGGAAAAGGATCCCAGGAAGAACAGACATATGTATATGTGTAAAAGAACCTCATCTTGCACACCTACATCAAGCCCAACATTGTAATCAAAGTTGCTCTGATAAAACATAAAAATTAAATTAAAATTATGAACTAGAAGTAGTGAGACACACGTAAGGGGCTTTGACTTGGCACATTCCATTCTAAATGACAAGCTGGGACGCGACTTGCATTGAGGCTCTGTTGTCCTAGTAACCAGATTTGGTAAAGGACAACTGCTGCCACCTTGTGGCCGTTTCACACAACAGCAGCTTTAATCCCAGCTCTAATGGTCACTTGATATTCAAAAGAATTGCAGGCCTGTGAATGACACCTGCCCTGAAAACAAATCCTGGGGTCGTATATCGACCCAAAAATACAAAAGACATTCATATTTCAAAACGACAGTTTCAAGAGGCCTATTTTACACACATTTGTGTTCTGCTTCTTTTTCTTTCTTTCTTTTTCTGTTAAAAAACGCGAAAGGAAAAAGCCAACCCTCAGAATGGGAGCAAATATTTGCAAACGAATCAATGGACAAAGGTTTAATCTCCAATACATATAAACAGCTCATGCAGCTTAATCTTAAAAAAACAAACAACCCAATAGAAAAATGGCTAGAAGATCTAAATAGACACTTCTTCAAAGAAGACACAGAGATGGCCAAGACGCACATGAAATACTGCTCAACATCTCTCATTATTAGAGAAATGCAAATCAAAACTACAATGAGGTATCACCTCACACCTGTTAGAATGGGCATCATCAGATAATCTACAAACAACAAATGCTGGGGAGGGTGTGGAGAAAAGGAACCCTCTTCCACTATCGGTGGGAATGTAAAGTGATACAGTCACTATGGAGAACAGTATGGACGTTCCTTAAAAAACTAAATATAGAATTACCATATGATCCAGCAATCCCACTTCTGGGCATATACCCAGAGAAAACCATAAATCAAAAAGACCCACTCACCACAATGTTCATTGCAGAACTATTTACCATAGCCAAGTAATGGAAGCAACCTAAATGCCCACAGCCAGACGAACGGATAAAGATGTCGTGCATACATAAAATGGAATATTACTCAGCCATACAAAGGAATGAAACTGGGTCATTTGTAGAGACGTCGATGGATCTAGAGACTGTCATACAGAGTGAAGTAAGTCGGAAAGAGAAAAACAAATATTGTATATATAATGCATGCATGTGGAACCTAGAAAAATGGTACAGATGAACCGGTTTGCAGGGCAGAAATAGAGACACAGAGGTAGGGAACACACGTATGGACACGTCAGGGGCGAAGCCATGGGGCGGTGCTGCTGGGATGAGTTGCGGGATTGGGACTGACTTGTATACATGTATATGTCTAAAATAGATAACTAATAATATCCTGCCGTATAAGTAAAAAAAATTAAATTAAATTACAAAGTTTTTAAAAATAAATAAAATTTAAAAATAAAACAGAAAAAAGTGCTGCCCTTCACCAGATGTATTTATATGAATGAATTATTTCCATGCTTATATCTATAAATACATAAAAGAGGAATAAAATCTACCTTGAACCAAACAAAGAAATATACAGAGGAAAACCCTATCAGGCACTTGCTCCTGGGGTAAACAATTCTGAAGACGGTCAGAGGTGGGGAATCATCTACCATGAAGCCAGCAGCCCCCCCGCAAGCAGCTTCCCCATTGCAAAGCTGGGGGCCCATGCCGAGGCGTCTGTGAGTAAACGTGAGCTGAGCCCCAAGCCAGCTGCTGCTAAACTGTTCCCAGCCTTCTCAAGTAAAACACCTGAATATGTACAAGGACTTGAAAGCCTAGGGGCAGGGCCGTGGAGCCACACCAGTGACAGCATGCAGACCGACTTGGTGCCTGCAGGACAGCCAGGATGGTCCTGGCCCCGGGCGCTCTTCTGGAAGCTTTCCATTTCCCTGCCTGAGATACCCCTCCTGTCCCAGACCCAACAGATTTTTTCCTTCCTCACCTCTGCCAGTGGAGAAATTCCAGCAGAAGGTAGGGTGACACATCCTCTTCTTTAGCAGGTGGCAGCCTGGCAACTCCTGCAGAAAGTCCAGCAGAGTCCAACTCACCACGGGCACCCCACAAAGCCATGGCCCCTCACTCCCTCCCACCAGCACAGCCCCGAGACTGCTGATGGGGCAGAGAATATGGCATCAGGCACAGCTTCAGGGGCTCTTGCTCCCTGGAGTGGTGTTTCTACTGACCTCAAGCCAGGCACACCTGGGGAGGGCTGGCTGGCAGTGTCAGGCTTCCCAGTTCAGCTAATCCTCACCCCTCAGGGGCTCACATTGCAGAAAATGGACCTCGCTGAACCGGCCAGGTCCAAGGAACACGTGTGGGCTCCTGAGAGTCAGGATAGACAAGGGGCTGCAGCTCCGGCTTGTTTTCTAATCATTTTCTCTGGCCCATGAGTGGGAGACAACTTCAAGAAGATCCTCTCCTAATGAGAGGAATCCAGGAGTCAGGGAGACGACGGCTGATAGGTGGAGACAGAGGCCTGGTGTCCAGGCTGCAGTGGAAGTCTCTGGAAGACCAGGCAGAGGGAGGCCGCACAGAGTGATGCCCAGAGTCACAGACCTGTCGGAGCTGCTGTTTGTTAGTTCAAGTCCTGCTCTAAGGTGCTCTGTGTCAGCTCTGAGTGACAGGCGATCTGAGGTGCTCTCCAATGCCGGCCACGTGCACGGTTCCTGTGTGCCTAGCCCTGCTGGCGTACCTGCCCAGGGGAGCTCCGTATCCTGGGAGGGGCCTGACCACGAGAGCCCCATGGGCTGTTGGGTAGTTGCGCAGCTGGGCTCCATAAACTGCGATTGCCCTGACCACGAGAGCCCCGTGGGCTGCTGGGGACCTGGTAAAGGATGTCAGGACACTCAGTGAAGCCACCGAGGATATACATCCAGGAGTCTCTAATTCCTACACCCTGCTGGTCATTCTACCATCCACCAGGACATGCTATTCTGTAGTAGACTTCAATGATGCCTTCTTCTGTATTCCACTGGTCCCAGAAATGCTCTGCTGCCCTAGTAACCAGATTTGGGAATGGAGAAACGCTGCCGCCTTGTGGCCATTTCCCACAACAGCAGCTTTAAACCCAGTGCTAATGGTCACTAAATATTCACACTCATTGCAGGCCTGTGAATGACACCTGCCCTCTAAAACAATCCTGGGGTCAAAAATTGACCAAAAAATTCAAAAGAGGGCAACCATCCAAGAAGACAATTGCAAGAGGTTAATTGTACTCTCCGTTTTTTTCTGTTTTTCTGTACCAGAAGTTGAAAAAGGCATGGAAAAATGCTGAACATCAGGATGAATTAAAGGTATGTAAATCCAAATTACAAAAACTTATCAGCTCACACCAGTCAGAATGGCCATCAGCAAAAGTTCTGCAAACAATAAATGCTGAAGGGGTTTTGGAGAAATGCCTACACTTGGTTCAACGTGGGACATGGTAAGAGCCAGTAATGAGAACAAAAATGTGGTGCTTTGTAAAGGTAAATACTGAGCTACCATTCAATCAAGCATACCCACTGCTGGGCCTATCGCCTGAGGGGATGAGAATCAAAAAGACACAGGCTGGTTTTCACCGGTGGCGTAGTGGATGAGAGTCTGCCTGCCAATGCAGGGGACATGGGATCATGCCCGGTTAGGGAAGATCACACATGCGGCGGAGCGCCTGGTCCCGTGAGCTATGGCTGCTGGGCCTGCACATCCAGAGCCTGTGCTCTGCAATGGGAGGGTGCACGGAAGCAAGAGGCCCACGTACTGCAAAAAAAAACGACACAGGCTGGCAATCCTGCACTCCAGCAATATTTACCATAGCCAAAATATGGAAGCTACGAAAATGTCCATCAATAGAGGAATGCACAAAGAAGAAGTGGTCCATGTACACAGTGGAATATGACTCCAATAAAAAATATATAAATTCAATTTATAAAACAAACATAAGTAGGGAGACATCAGCTTTGGGGGGCACATTCCACTCTAATATATAACCGAGGAACACCACTGCCAAGATGGTCTGTTTCCCTAGTTACCAGATTGGGAAAAGCAGAAATGCTGCCGCCTTCTGGCCATTACCTGCAACAGCAGCTTTAAAACCTGTGTTAAGGTTCACTTCATAGGCACCAGTACTGGAGGGCTGTAAATGAAACCTGCCCTCAAAATGTCTTGAGGGATGTAATGGCCAAACTATTTCTAAGTGTCACACATACTTCACAAAAACAATTTGAAGAGGTAAGCTGTACTCACAGTTTGAAGAAAAGAAGGACATGCCAGAAAATCAATTTCAAGGGGTTATGAGACACATACAAATCCAACCACAAAGTGGTATCAGCTCACACGAGTCAGAATATACATCAGCAAAAATACTACAAACAATAATCACTGAAGGTGTTGTGAAGAAGAGCATAACCTCAACCTTAGGTGGGACATAACCTGGTAAGAGCCACTAATGAGAACAGAATGGAGGTGCCTCTACAAGGTAAACGTTTTGCTACCATATGATCCAGCAGGCCCACTCCTGGGCCTATACCCTAAGAAGACAGAATTGGAAAGACACAGGCAGGCAAATGTGCATTGCCGCAGCATTACAATAGCCATGACATGGAAGCAACCAAAAAGTCCATCAACAGATGAGTGGACAAAGAAGAACGGGTCCCTATACAGACAGAATATTAGCCAAGGAAAAAAAGGACACAGTGCCATTTGCAGCACCGTAGATGAGTCTAGAGGTAATCACGTGACTTGTAGTAAGTCAGAAACAGAAAGACACATGTCGTATGATATCCCTTATAGGTGTTACTGAAAAATTCACACCAGTGAAGACATTTCCACAGAGAAGGGCTATCACAGATTCATTAAACAAACTGATGGTTCACCAATGGAAAGGTGTGAGGATTGCATACATTAGGATATTGCGCTTCACGGACATATACAAACACAGGTGAAATATATAATCACCAAACACCTACGGAATACCAAGAGAAGGCTACTCAACATTCTGTCATAACGTACATGGGAAAAGGATCCCAGGAAGAACAGACATATGTATATGTGTAAAAGAACCTCATCTTGCACACCTACAACAAGCCCAACATTGTAATCAAAGTTGCTGTGATAAAACATAAAAATTAAATTAAAATTATGAACTAGAAGTAGTGAGACACACGTAAGGGGCTTTGACTTGGCACATTCCATTCTAAATGACAAGCTGGAACGCGACTTGCATTGAGGCTCTGTTGTCCTGGTAACCAGATTTGGTAAAGGAGAACTGCTGCCACCTTGTGGCCGTTTCACACAACAGCAGCTTTAATCCCAGCTCTAATGGTCACTTGATATTCAAAAGAATTGCAGGCCTGTGAATGACACCTGCCCTGAAAACAAATCCTGGGGTCGTATATCGACCCAAAAATACAAAAGACATTCATATTTCAAAACGACAGTTTCAAGAGGCCTATTTTACACACATTTGTGTTCTGCTTCTTTTTCTTTCTTTCTTTTTCTGTTAAAAAACGCGAAAGGAAAAAGCCAACCCTCAGAAGGGGAGCAAATATTTGCAAACGAATCAATGGACAAAGGTTTAATCTCCAATACATATAAACAGCTCATGCAGCTTAATCTTAAAAAAACAAACAACCCAATAGAAAAATGGCTAGAAGATCTAAATAGACACTTCTTCAAAGAAGACACAGAGATGGCCAAGACGCACATGAAATGCTGCTCAACATCTCTCATTATTAGAGAAATGCAAATCAGAACTCCAATGAGGTATCACCTCACACCTGTTAGAATGGGCATCATCAGAAAATCTACAAACAACAAATGCTGGGGAGGGTGTGGAGAAAAGGAACCCTCTTCCACTATCGGTGGGAATGTAAAGTGATACAGTCACTATGGAGAACAGTATGGACGTTCCTTAAAAAACTAAATATAGAATTACCATATGATCCAGCAATCCCACTTCTGGGCATATACCCAGAGAAAACCATAAATCAAAAAGACCCACTCACCACAAAGTTCATTGCAGAACTATTTACCATAGCCAAGTAATGGAAGCAACCTAAATGCCCACAGCCAGACGAACGGATAAAGATGTCGTGCATACATAAAATGGAATATTACTCAGCCATACAAAGGAATGAAACTGGGTCATTTGTAGAGACGTCGATGGATCTAGAGACTGTCATACAGAGTGAAGTAAGTCGGAAAGAGAAAAACAAATATTGTATATATAATGCATGCATGTGGAACCTAGAAAAATGGTACAGATGAACCGGTTTGCAGGGCAGAAATAGAGACACAGAGGTAGGGAACACACATATGGACACCAAAGGGGCGAAGCCATGGGGTGGTGCTGCTGGGATGAGTTGCGGGATTGGGACTGACTTGTATACATGTATATGTCTAAAATAGATAACTAATAATATCCTGCCGTATAAGTAAAAAAAATTAAATTAAATTACAAAGTTTTTAAAAATAAATAAAATTTAAAAATAAAACAGAAAAAAGTGCTTCCCTTCACCAGATGTATTTATATGAATGAATTATTTCCATGCTTATATCTATAAATACATAAAAGAGTAATGAAATCTACCTTGAACCAAAAAAAGAAATATATAGAGGAAAACCCTATCAGGCACTTGCTCCAGGGGTAAACAATTCTGAAGACGGTCAGAGGTGGGGAATCATCTACCATGAAGCCAGCAGCCCCCCCGCAAGCAGCTTCCTCATTGCAAAGCTGGGGGCCCATGCCGAGGCGTCTGTGAGTAAACGTGAGCTGAGCCCCAAGCCAGCTGCTGCTAAACTGTTCCCAGCCTTCTCAAGTAAAACACCTGAATATGTACAAGGACTTGAAAGCCTAGGGGAAGGGCTGTGGAGCCACACCAGTGACAGCATGCAGACCGACTTGGTGCCTGCAGGACAGCCAGGATGGTCCTGGCCCCGGGCGCTCTTCTGGAAGCTTTCCATTTCCCTGCCTGAGATACCCCTCCTGTCCCAGACCCAACAGATTTTTTCCTTCCTCACCTCTGCCAGTGGAGAACTTCCAGCAGAAGGTAGGGTGACACATCCTCTTCTTTAGCAGGTGGCAGCCTGGCAACTCCTGCAGAAAGTCCAGCAGAGACCCACTCACACCGGGCCCCCCACAAAGCCATGGCCCCTCACTCCCTCCCACCAGCACAGCCCCGAGACTGCTGATGGGGCAGAGAATATGGCATCAGGCACAGCTGCAGGGGCTCTTGCTCCCTGGAGTGGTGTTTCTACTGACCTCAAGCCAGGCACACCTGGGGAGGGCTGGCTGGCAGTGTCAGGCTTCCCAGTTCAGCTAATCCTCACCCCTCAGGGGCTCACATTGCAGAAAATGGACCTCGCTGAACCGGCCAGGTCCAAGGAACACGTGTGGGCTCCTGAGAGTCAGGATACACAAGGGGCTGCAGCTCCGGCTTGTTTTCTAATCATTTTCTCTGGCCCATGAGTGGGAGACAACTTCAAGAAGATCCTCTCCTAATGAGAGGAATCCAGGAGTCAGGGAGACGACGGCTGATAGGTGGAGACAGAGGCCTGGTGTCCAGGCTGCAGTGGAAGTCTCTGGAAGACCAGGCAGAGGGAGGCCGCACAGAGTGATGCCCAGAGTCACAGACCTGTCGGAGCTGCTGTTTGTTAGTTCAAGTCCTGCTCTAAGGTGCTCTGTGTCAGCTCTGAGTGACAGGCGATCTGAGGTGCTCTCCAATGCCGGCCACGTGCACGGTTCCTGTGTGCCTAGCCCTGCTGGCGTACCTGCCCAGGGGAGCTCCGTATCCTGGGAGGGGCCTGACCACGAGAGCCCCATGGGCTGTTGGGTAGTTGCGCAGCTGGGCTCCATAAACTGCGATTGCCCTGACCACGAGAGCCCCGTGGGCTGCTGGGGACCTGGTAAAGGATGTCAGGACACTCAGTGAAGCCACCGAGGATATACATCCAGGAGTCTCTAATTCCTACACCCTGCTGGTCATTCTACCATCCACCAGGACATGCTATTCTGTAGTAGACTTCAATGATGCCTTCTTCTGTATTCCACTGGTCCCAGAAATGCTCTGCTGCCCTAGTAACCAGATTTGGGAATGGAGAAACGCTGCCGCCTTGTGGCCATTTCCCACAACAGCAGCTTTAAACCCAGTGCTAATGGTCACTAAATATTCACACTCATTGCAGGCCTGTGAATGACACCTGCCCTCTAAAACAATCCTGGGGTCAAAAATTGACCAAAAAATTCAAAAGAGGGCAACCATCCAAGAAGACAATTGCAAGAGGTTAATTGTACTCTCCGTTTTTTTCTGTTTTTCTGTACCAGAAGTTGAAAAAGGCATGGAAAAATGCTGAACATCAGGATGAATTAAAGGTATGTAAATCCAAATTACAAAAACTTATCAGCTCACACCAGTCAGAATGGCCATCAGCAAAAGTTCTGCAAACAATAAATGCTGAAGGGGTTTTGGAGAAATGCCTACACTTGGTTCAACGTGGGACATGGTAAGAGCCAGTAATGAGAACAAAAATGTGGTGCTTTCTAAAGGTAAATACTGAGCTACCATTCAATCAAGCATACCCACTGCTGGGCCTATCGCCTGAGGGGATGAGAATCAAAAAGACACAGGCTGGTTTTCACCGGTGGCGTAGTGGATGAGAGTCTGCCTGCCAATGCAGGGGACATGGGATCATGCCCGGTTAGGGAAGATCACACATGCGGCGGAGCGCCTGGTCCCGTGAGCTATGGCTGCTGGGCCTGCACATCCAGAGCCTGTGCTCTGCAATGGGAGGGTGCACGGAAGCAAGAGGCCCACGTACTGCAAAAAAAAAAAAAGATAAAACGACACAGGCTGGCAATCCTGCACTCCAGCAATATTTACCATAGCCAAAACATGGAAGCTACGAAAATGTCCATCAATAGAGGAATGCACAAAGAAGAAGTGGTCCATGTACACAGTGGAATATGACTCCAATAAAAAATATATAAATTCAATTTATAAAACAAACATAAGTAAGGAGACATCAGCTTTGGGGGGCACATTCCACTCTAATATATAACCGAGGAACACCACTGCCAAGATGGTCTGTTTCCCTAGTTACCAGATTGGGAAAAGCAGAAATGCTGCCGCCTTCTGGCCATTACCTGTAACAGCAGCTTTAAAACCTGTGTTAAGGTTCACTTCATAGGCACCAGTACTGGAGGGCTGTAAATGAAACCTGCCCTCAAAATGTCTTGAGGGAGGTAATGGCCAAACTATTTCTAAGTGTCCCACATACTTCACAAAAACAATTTGAAGAGGTAAGCTGTACTCACAGTTTGAAGAAAAGAAGGACATGCCAGAAAATCAATTTCAAGGGGTAATGAGACACATACAAATACAACCACAAGGTGGTATCAGCTCACACGAGTCAGAATATACATCAGCAAAAATACTACAAACAATAATCTCTGAAGGTGTTGTGAAGAAGATCACAACCTCAACCTTAGGTGGGACATAACCTGGTAAGAGCCACTAATGAGAACAGAATGGAGGTGCCTCTACAAGGTAAACGTTTTGCTACCATATGATCCAGCAGGCCCACTCCTGGGCCTATAACCTAAGAAGACAGAATTGGAAAGACACAGGCAGGCAAATGTGCATTGCCGCAGCATTACAATAGCCATGACATGGAAGCAACCAAAAAGTCCATCAACAGATGAGTGGACAAAGAAGAACGGGTCCCTATACAGACAGAATATTAGCCAAGGAAAAAAAGGACACAGTGCCATTTGCAGCACCGTAGATGAGTCTAGAGGTAATCACGTGACTTGTAGTAAGTCAGAAACAGAAAGACACATGTCGTATGATATTCCTTATAGGTGTTACTGAAAAATTCACACCAGTGAAGACATTTCCACAGAGAAGGGCTATCACAGATTCATTAAACAAACTGATGGTTCACCAATGGAAAGGTGTGAGGATTGCATACATTAGGATATTGCGCTTCACGGACATATACAAACACAGGTGAAATATATAATCACCAAACACCTACGGAATACCAAGAGAAGGCTACTCAACATTCTGTCATAACGTACATGGGAAAAGGATCCCAGGAAGAACAGACATATGTATATGTGTAAAAGAACCTCATCTTGCACACCTCCATCAAGCCCAACATTGTAATCAAAGTTGCTCTGATAAAACATAAAAATTAAATTAAAATTATGAACTAGAAGTAGTGAGACACACGTAAGGGGCTTTGACTTGGCACATTCCATTCTAAATGACAAGCTGGGATGCGACTTGCATTGAGGCTCTGTTGTCCTAGTAACCAGATTTGGTAAAGGACAACTGCTGCCACCTTTTGGCCGTTTCACACAACAGCAGCTTTAATCCCAGCTCTAATGGTCACTTGATATTCAAAAGAATTGCAGGCCTGTGAATGACACCTGCCCTGAAAACAAATCCTGGGGTCGTATATCGACGCAAAAATACAAAAGACATTCATATTTCAAAACGACAGTTTCAAGAGGCCTATTTTACACACATTTGTGTTCTGCTTCTTTTTCTTTCTTTCTTTTTTTTGTTAAAAAACGAGAAAAGAAAAAGGCAACCCTCAGAATGGGAGCAAATATTTGCAAACGAATCAATGGACAAAGGTTTAATCTCCAATACATATAAACAGCTCATGCAGCTTAATATTAAAAAAACAAACAACCCAATAGAAAAATGGCTAGAAGATCTAAATAGACACTTCTTCAAAGAACACACAGAGATGGCCAAGACGCACATGAAATGCTGCTCAACATCTCTCATTATTAGAGAAATGCAAATCAAAACTACAATGAGGTATCACCTCACACCTGTTAGAATGGGCATCATCAGAAAATCTACAAACAACAAATGCTGGGGAGGGTGTGGAGAAAAGGAACCCTCTTCCACTATCGGTGGGAATGTAAAGTGATACAGTCACTATGGAGAACAGTATGGACGTTCCTTAAAAAACTAAATATAGAATTACCATATGATCCAGCAATCCCACTTCTGGGCATATACCCAGAGAAAACCATAAATCAAAAAGACCCACTCACCACAATGTTCATTGCAGAACTATTTACCATAGCCAAGTAATGGAAGCAACCTAAATGCCCACAGCCAGACGAACGGATAAAGATGTCGTGCATACATAAAATGGAATATTACTCAGCCATACAAAGGAATGAAACTGGGTCATTTGTAGAGACGTCGATGGATCTAGAGACTGTCATACAGAGTGAAGTAAGTCGGAAAGAGAAAAACAAATATTGTATATATAATGCATGCATGTGGAACCTAGAAAAATGGTACAGATGAACCGGTTTGCAGGGCAGAAATAGAGACACAGAGGTAGGGAACACACGTATGGACACGACAGGGGCGAAGCCATGGGGTGGTCCTGCTGGGATGAGTTGCGGGATTGGGACTGACTTGTATACATGTATATGTCTAAAATAGATAACTAATAATATCCTGCCGTATAAGTAAAAAAAATTAAATTAAATTACAAAGTTTTTAAAAATAAATAAAATTTAAAAATAAAACAGAAAAAAGTGCTGCCCTTCACCAGATGTATTTATATGAATGAATTATTTCCATGCTTATATCTATAAATACATAAAAGAGGAATAAAATCTACCTTGAACCAAACAAAGAAATATACAGAGGAAAACCCTATCAGGCACTTGCTCCAGGGGTAAACAATTCTGAAGACGGTCAGAGGTGGGGAATCATCTACCATGAAGCCAGCAGCCCCCCCGCAAGCAGCTTCCTCATTGCAAAGCTGGGGGCCCATGCCGAGGCGTCTGTGAGTATACGTGAGCTGAGCCCCAAGCCAGCTGCTGCTAAACTGTTCCCAGCCTTCTCAAGTAAAACACCTGAATATGTACAAGGACTTGAAAGCCTAGGGGAAGGGCCGTGGAGCCACACCAGTGACAGCATGCAGACCGACTTGGTGCCTGCAGGACAGCCAGGATGGTCCTGGCCCCGGGCGCTCTTCTGGAAGCTTTCCATTTCCCTGCCTGAGATACCCCTCCTGTCCCAGACCCAACAGATTTTTTCCTTCCTCACCTCTGCCAGTGGAGAAATTCCAGCAGAAGGTAGGGTGACACATCCTCTTCTTTAGCAGGTGGCAGCCTGGCAACTCCTGCAGAAAGTCCAGCAGAGACCCACTCACACCGGGCCCCCCACAAAGCCATGGCCCCTCACTCCCTCCCACCAGCACAGCCCCGAGACTGCTGATGGGGCAGAGAATATGGCATCAGGCACAGCTGCAGGGGCTCTTGCTCCCTGGAGTGGTGTTTCTACTGACCTCAAGCCAGGCACACCTGGGGAGGGCTGGCTGGCAGTGTCAGGCTTCCCAGTTCAGCTAATCCTCACCCCTCAGGGGCTCACATTGCAGAAAATGGACCTCGCTGAACCGGCCAGGTCCAAGGAACACGTGTGGGCTCCTGAGAGTCAGGATACACAAGGGGCTGCAGCTCCGGCTTGTTTTCTAATCATTTTCTCTGGCCCATGAGTGGGAGACAACTTCAAGAAGATCCTCTCCTAATGAGAGGAATCCAGGAGTCAGGGAGACGACGGCTGATAGGTGGAGACAGAGGCCTGGTGTCCAGGCTGCAGTGGAAGTCTCTGGAAGACCAGGCAGAGGGAGGCCGCACAGAGTGATGCCCAGAGTCACAGACCTGTCGGAGCTGCTGTTTGTTAGTTCAAGTCCTGCTCTAAGGTGCTCTGTGTCAGCTCTGAGTGACAGGCGATCTGAGGTGCTCTCCAATGCCGGCCACGTGCACGGTTCCTGTGTGCCTAGCCCTGCTGGCGTACCTGCCCAGGGGAGCTCCGTATCCTGGGAGGGGCCTGACCACGAGAGCCCCATGGGCTGTTGGGTAGTTGCGCAGCTGGGCTCCATAAACTGCGATTGCCCTGACCACGAGAGCCCCGTGGGCTGCTGGGGACCTGGTAAAGGATGTCAGGACACTCAGTGAAGCCACCGAGGATATACATCCAGGAGTCTCTAATTCCTACACCCTGCTGGTCATTCTACCATCCACCAGGACATGCTATTCTGTAGTAGACTTCAATGATGCCTTCTTCTGTATTCCACTGGTCCCAGAAATGCTCTGCTGCCCTAGTAACCAGATTTGGGAATGGAGAAATGCTGCCGCCTTGTGGCCATTTCCCACAACAGCAGCTTTAAACCCAGTGCTAATGGTCACTAAATATTCACACTCATTGCAGGCCTGTGAATGACACCTGCCCTCTAAAACAATCCTGGGGTCAAAAATTGACCAAAAAATTCAAAAGAGGGCAACCATCCAAGAAGACAATTGCAAGAGGTTAATTGTACTCTCCGTTTTTTTTCTGTTTTTCTGTACCAGAAGTTTAAAAAGGCATGGAAAAATGCTGAACATCAGGATGAATTAAAGGTATGTAAATCCAAATTACAAAAACTTATCAGCTCACACCAGTCAGAATGGCCATCAGCAAAAGTTCTGCAAACAATAAATGCTGAAGGGGTTTTGGAGAAATGCCTACACTTGATTCAACGTGGGACATGGTAAGAGCCAGTAATGAGAACAAAAATGTGGTGCTTTGTAAAGGTAAATACTGAGCTACCATTCAATCAAGCATACCCACTGCTGGGCCTATCGCCTGAGGGGATGAGAATCAAAAAGACACAGGCTGGTTTTCACCGGTGGCGTAGTGGATGAGAGTCTGCCTGCCAATGCAGGGGACATGGGATCATGCCCGGTTAGGGAAGATCACACATGCCGCGGAGCGCCTGGTCCCGTGAGCCATGGCTGCTGGGCCTGCACATCCAGAGCCTGTGCTCTGCAATGGGAGGGTGCACGGAAGCAAGAGGCCCACGTACTGCAAAAAAAAATGACACAGGCTGGCAATCCTGCACTCCAGCAATATTTACCATAGCCAAAACATGGAAGCTACGAAAATGTCCATCAATAGAGGAATGCACAAAGAAGAAGTGGTCCATGTACACAGTGGAATATGACTCCAATAAAAAATATATAAATTCAATTTATAAAACAAACATAAGTAAGGAGACATCAGCTTTGGGGGGCACATTCCACTCTAATATATAACCAAGGAACACCACTGCCAAGATGGTCTGTTTCCCTAGTTACCAGATTGGGAAAAGCAGAAATGCTGCCGCCTTCTGGCCATTACCTGCAACAGCAGCTTTAAAACCTGTGTTAAGGTTCACTTCATAGGCACCAGTACTGGAGGGCTGTAAATGAAACCTGCCCTCAAAATGTCTTGAGTGAGGTAATGGCCAAACTATTTCTAAGTGTCCCACATACTTCACAAAAACAATTTGAAGAGGTAAGCTGTACTCACAGTTTGAAGAAAAGAAGGACATGCCAGAAAATCAATTTCAAGGGGTTATGAGACACATACAAATCCAACCACAAAGTGGTATCAGCTCACACGAGTCAGAATATACATCAGCAAAAATACTACAAACAATAATCGCTGAAGGTGTTGTGAAGAAGAGCATAACCTCAACCTTAGGTGGGACATAACCTGGTAAGAGCCACTAATGAGAACAGAATGGAGGTGCCTCTACAAGGTAAACGTTTTGCTACCATATGATCCAGCAGGCCCACTCCTGGGCCTATAACCTAAGAAGACAGAATTGGAAAGACACAGGCAGGCAAATGTGCATTGCCGCAGCATTACAATAGCCATGACATGGAAGCAACCAAAAAGTCCATCAACAGATGAGTGGACAAAGAAGAACGGGTCCCTATACAGACAGAATATTAGCCAAGGAAAAAAAGGACACAGTGCCATTTGCAGCACCGTAGATGAGTCTAGAGGTAATCACGTGACTTGTAGTAAGTCAGAAACAGAAAGACACATGTCGTATGATATCCCTTATAGGTGTTACTGAAAAATTCACACCAGTGAAGACATTTCCACAGAGAAGGGCTATCACAGATTCATTAAACAAACTGATGGTTCACCAATGGAAAGGTGTGAGGATTGCATACATTAGGATATTGCGCTTCACGGACATATACAAACACAGGTGAAATATATAATCACCAAACACCTACGGAATACCAAGAGAAGGCTACTCAACATTCTGTCATAACGTACATGGGAAAAGGATCCCAGGAAGAACAGACATATGTATATGTGTAAAAGAACCTCATCTTGCACACCTACATCAAGCCCAACATTGTAATCAAAGTTGCTCTGATAAAACATAAAAATTAAATTAAAATTATGAACTAGAAGTAGTGAGACACACGTAAGGGGCTTTGACTTGGCATATTCCATTCTAAATGACAAGCTGGGACGCGACTTGCATTGAGGCTCTGTTGTCCTAGTAACCAGATTTGGTAAAGGAGAACTGCTGCCACCTTGTGGCCGTTTCACACAACAGCAGCTTTAATCCCAGCTCTAATGGTCACTTGATATTCAAAAGAATTGCAGGCCTGTGAATGACACCTGCCCTGAAAACAAATCCTGGGGTCGTATATCGACCCAAAAATACAAAAGACATTCATATTTCAAAACGACAGTTTCAAGAAGCCTATTTTACACACATTTGTGTTCTGCTTCTTTTTCTTTCTTTCTTTTTTTTGTTAAAAACCGCGAAAGGAAAAAGGCAACCCTCAGAATGGGAGCAAATATTTGCAAACGAATCAATGGACAAAGGTTTAATCTCCAATACATATAAACAGCTCATGCAGCTTAATCTTAAAAAAACAAACAACCCAATAGAAAAATGGCTAGAAGATCTAAATAGACACTTCTTCAAAGAAGACACAGAGATGGCCAAGACGCACATGAAATGCTGCTCAACATCTCTCATTATTAGAGAAATGCAAATCAAAACTCCAATGAGGTATCACCTCACACCTGTTAGAATGGGCATCATCAGAAAATCTACAAACAACAAATGCTGGGGAGGGTGTGGAGAAAAGGAACCCTCTTCCACTATCGGTGGGAATGTAAAGTGATACAGTCACTATGGAGAACAGTATGGACGTTCCTTAAAAAACTAAATATAGAATTACCATATGATCCAGCAATCCCACTTCTGGGCATATACCCAGAGAAAACCATAAATCAAAAAGACCCACTCACCACAAAGTTCATTGCAGAACTATTTACCATAGCCAAGTAATGGAAGCAACCTAAATGCCCACAGCCAGACGAACGGATAAAGATGTCGTGCATACATAAAATGGAATATTACTCAGCCATACAAAGGAATGAAACTGGGTCATTTGTAGAGACGTCGATGGATCTAGAGACTGTCATACAGAGTGAAGTAAGTCGGAAAGAGAAAAACAAATATTGTATATATAATGCATGCATGTGGAACCTAGAAAAATGGTACAGATGAACCGGTTTGCAGGGCAGAAATAGAGACACAGAGGTAGGGAACACACATATGGACACCAAAGGGGCGAAGACATGGGGTGGTGCTGCTGGGATGAGTTGCGGGATTGGGACTGACTTGTATACATGTATATGTCTAAAATAGATAACTAATAATATCCTGCCGTATAAGTAAAAAAAATTAAATTAAATTACAAAGTTTTTAAAAATAAATAAAATTTAAAAATAAAACAGAAAAAAGTGCTTCCCTTCACCAGATGTATTTATATGAATGAATTATTTCCATGCTTATATCTATAAATACATAAAAGAGTAATGAAATCTACCTTGAACCAAAAAAAGAAATATATAGAGGAAAACCCTATCAGGCACTTGCTCCAGGGGTAAACAATTCTGAAGACGGTCAGAGGTGGGGAATCATCTACCATGAAGCCAGCAGCCCCCCCGCAAGCAGCTTCCTCATTGCAAAGCTGGGGGCCCATGCCGAGGCGTCTGTGAGTAAACGTGAGCTGAGCCCCAAGCCAGCTGCTGCTAAACTGTTCCCAGCCTTCTCAAGTAAAACACCTGAATATGTACAAGGACTTGAAAGCCTAGGGGAAGGGCCGTGGAGCCACACCAGTGACAGCATGCAGACCGACTTGGTGCCTGCAGGACAGCCAGGATGGTCCTGGCCCCGGGCGCTCTTCTGGAAGCTTTCCATTTCCCTGCCTGAGATACCCCTCCTGTCCCAGACCCAACAGATTTTTTCCTTCCTCACCTCTGCCAGTGGAGAAATTCCAGCAGAAGGTAGGGTGACACATCCTCTTCTTTAGCAGGTGGCAGCCTGGCAACTCCTGCAGAAAGTCCAGCAGAGACCCACTCACACCGGGCCCCCCACAAAGCCATGGCCCCTCACTCCCTCCCACCAGCACAGCCCCGAGACTGCTGATGGGGCAGAGAATATGGCATCAGGCACAGCTGCAGGGGCTCTTGCTCCCTGGAGTGGTGTTTCTACTGACCTCAAGCCAGGCACACCTGGGGAGGGCTGGCTGGCAGTGTCAGGCTTCCCAGTTCAGCTAATCCTCACCCCTCAGGGGCTCACATTGCAGAAAATGGACCTCGCTGAACCGGCCAGGTCCAAGGAACACGTGTGGGCTCCTGAGAGTCAGGATACACAAGGGGCTGCAGCTCCGGCTTGTTTTCTAATCATTTTCTCTGGCCCATGAGTGGGAGACAACTTCAAGAAGATCCTCTCCTAATGAGAGGAATCCAGGAGTCAGGGAGACGACGGCTGATAGGTGGAGACAGAGGCCTGGTGTCCAGGCTGCAGTGGAAGTCTCTGGAAGACCAGGCAGAGGGAGGCCGCACAGAGTGATGCCCAGAGTCACAGACCTGTCGGAGCTGCTGTTTGTTAGTTCAAGTCCTGCTCTAAGGTGCTCTGTGTCAGCTCTGAGTGACAGGCGATCTGAGGTGCTCTCCAATGCCGGCCACGTGCACGGTTCCTGTGTGCCTAGCCCTGCTGGCGTACCTGCCCAGGGGAGCTCCGTATCCTGGGAGGGGCCTGACCACGAGAGCCCCATGGGCTGTTGGGTAGTTGCGCAGCTGGGCTCCATAAACTGCGATTGCCCTGACCACGAGAGCCCCGTGGGCTGCTGGGGACCTGGTAAAGGATGTCAGGACACTCAGTGAAGCCACCGAGGATATACATCCAGGAGTCTCTAATTCCTACACCCTGCTGGTCATTCTACCATCCACCAGGACATGCTATTCTGTAGTAGACTTCAATGATGCCTTCTTCTGTATTCCACTGGTCCCAGAAATGCTCTGCTGCCCTAGTAACCAGATTTGGGAATGGAGAAACGCTGCCGCCTTGTGGCCATTTCCCACAACAGCAGCTTTAAACCCAGTGCTAATGGTCACTAAATATTCACACTCATTGCAGGCCTGTGAATGACACCTGCCCTCTAAAACAATCCTGGGGTCAAAAATTGACCAAAAAATTCAAAAGAGGGCAACCATCCAAGAAGACAATTGCAAGAGGTTAATTGTACTCTCCGTTTTTTTCTGTTTTTCTGTACCAGAAGTTGAAAAAGGCATGGAAAAATGCTGAACATCAGGATGAATTAAAGGTATGTAAATCCAAATTACAAAAACTTATCAGCTCACACCAGTCAGAATGGCCATCAGCAAAAGTTCTGCAAACAATAAATGCTGAAGGGGTTTTGGAGAAATGCCTACACTTGGTTCAACGTGGGACATGGTAAGAGCCAGTAATGAGAACAAAAATGTGGTGCTTTCTAAAGGTAAATACTGAGCTACCATTCAATCAAGCATACCCACTGCTGGGCCTATCGCCTGAGGGGATGAGAATCAAAAAGACACAGGCTGGTTTTCACCGGTGGCGTAGTGGATGAGAGTCTCCCTGCCAATGCAGGGGACATGGGATCATGCCCGGTTAGGGAAGATCACACATGCGGCGGAGCGCCTGGTCCCGTGAGCTATGGCTGCTGGGCCTGCACATCCAGAGCCTGTGCTCTGCAATGGGAGGGTGCACGGAAGCAAGAGGCCCACGTACTGCAAAAAAAAAAAAAGATAAAACGACACAGGCTGGCAATCCTGCACTCCAGCAATATTTACCATAGCCAAAACATGGAAGCTACGAAAATGTCCATCAATAGAGGAATGCACAAAGAAGAAGTGGTCCATGTACACAGTGGAATATGACTCCAATAAAAAATATATAAATTCAATTTATAAAACAAACATAAGTAAGGAGACATCAGCTTTGGGGGGCACATTCCACTCTAATATATAACCGAGGAACACCACTGCCAAGATGGTCTGTTTCCCTAGTTACCAGATTGGGAAAAGCAGAAATGCTGCCGCCTTCTGGCCATTACCTGCAACAGCAGCTTTAAAACCTGTGTTAAGGTTCACTTCATAGGCACCAGTACTGGAGGGCTGTAAATGAAACCTGCCCTCAAAATGTCTTGAGGGAGGTAATGGCCAAACTATTTCTAAGTGTCCCACATACTTCACAAAAACAATTTGAAGAGGTAAGCTGTACTCACAGTTTGAAGAAAAGAAGGACATGCCAGAAAATCAATTTCAAGGGGTTATGAGACACATACAAATCCAACCACAAGGTGGTATCAGCTCACACGAGTCAGAATATACATCAGCAAAAATACTACAAACAATAATCGCTGAAGGTGTTGTGAAGAAGAGCATAACCTCAACCTTAGGTGGGACATAACCTAGTAAGAGCCACTAATGAGAACAGAATGGAGGTGCCTCTACAATGTAAACGTTTTGCTACCATATGATCCAGCAGGCCCACTCCTGGGCCTATAACCTAAGAAGACAGAATTGGAAAGACACAGGCAGGCAAATGTGCATTGCCGCAGCATTACAATAGCCATGACATGGAAGCAACCAAAAAGTCCATCAACAGATGAGTGGACAAAGAAGAACGGGTCCCTATACAGACAGAATATTAGCCAAGGAAAAAAAGGACACACTGCCATTTGCAGCACCGTAGATGAGTCTAGAGGTAATCACGTGACTTGTAGTAAGTCAGAAACAGAAAGACACATGTCGTATGATATTCCTTATAGGTGTTACTGAAAAATTCACACCAGTGAGGACATTTCCACAGAGAAGGGCTATCACAGATTCATTAAACAAACTGATGGTTCACCAATGGAAAGGTGTGAGGATTGCATACATTAGGATATTGCGCTTCACGGACATATACAAACACAGGTGAAATATATAATCACCAAACACCTACGGAATACCAAGAGAAGGCTACTCAACATTCTGTCATAACGTACATGGGAAAAGGATCCCAGGAAGAACAGACATATGTATATGTGTAAAAGAACCTCATCTTGCACACCTACATCAAGCCCAACATTGTAATCAAAGTTGCTCTGATAAAACATAAAAATTAAATTAAAATTATGAACTAGAAGTAGAGAGACACACGTAAGGGGCTTTGACTTGGCACATTCCATTCTAAATGACAAGCTGGAACGCGACTTGCATTGAGGCTCTGTTTTCCTAGTAACCAGATTTGGTAAAGGAGAACTGCTGCCACCTTTTGGCCGTTTCACACAACAGCAGCTTTAATCCCAGCTCTAATGGTCACTTGATATTCAAAAGAATTGCAGGCCTGTGAATGACACCTGCCCTGAAAACAAATCCTGGGGTCGTATATCGACCCAAAAATACAAAAGACATTCATATTTCAAAACGACAGTTTCAAGAGGCCTATTTTACACACATTTGTATTCTGCTTCTTTTTCTTTCTTTCTTTTTCTGTTAAAAAACGTGAAAGGAAAAAGCCAACCCTCAGAATGGGAGCAAATATTTGCAAACGAATCAATGGACAAAGGTTTAATCTCCAATACATATAAACAGCTCATGCAGCTTAATCTTAAAAAAACAAACAACCCAATAGAAAAATGGCTAGAAGATCTAAATAGACACTTCTTCAAAGAAGACACAGAGATGGCCAAGACGCACATGAAATGCTGCTCAACATCTCTCATTATTAGAGAAATGCAAATCAAAACTACAATGAGGTATCACCTCACACCTGTTAGAATGGGCATCATCAGATAATCTACAAACAACAAATGCTGGGGAGGGTGTGGAGAAAAGGAACCCTCTTCCACTATCGGTGGGAATGTAAAGTGATACAGTCACTATGGAGAACAGTATGGACGTTCCTTAAAAAACTAAATATAGAATTACCATATGATCCAGCAATCCCACTTCTGGGCATATACCCAGAGAAAACCATAAATCAAAAAGACCCACTCACCACAATGTTCATTGCAGAACTATTTACCATAGCCAAGTAATGGAAGCAACCTAAATGCCCACAGCCAGACGAACGGATAAAGATGTCGTGCATACATAAAATGGAATATTACTCAGCCATACAAAGGAATGAAACTGGGTCATTTGTAGAGACGTCGATGGATCTAGAGACTGTCATACAGAGTGAAGTAAGTCGGAAAGAGAAAAACAAATATTGTATATATAATGCATGCATGTGGAACCTAGAAAAATGGTACAGATGAACCGGTTTGCAGTGCAGAAATAGAGACACAGAGGTAGGGAACACACGTATGGACACCAAAGGGGCGAAGCCATGGGGTGGCGCTGCTGGGATGAGTTGCGGGATTGGGACTGACTTGTATACGTGTATATGTCTAAAATAGATAACTAATAATATCCTGCCGTATAAGTAAAAAAAATTAAATTAAATTACAAAGTTTTTAAAAATAAATAAAATTTAAAAATAAAACAGAAAAAAGTGCTGCCCTTCACCAGATGTATTTATATGAATGAATTATTTCCATGCTTATATCTATAAATACATAAAAGAGGAATAAAATCTACCTTGAACCAAACAAAGAAATATACAGAGGAAAACCCTATCAGGCACTTGCTCCAGGGGTAAACAATTCTGAAGACGGTCAGAGGTGGGGAATCATCTACCATGAAGCCAGCAGCCCCCCCGCAAGCAGCTTCCTCATTGCAAAGCTGGGGGCCCATGCCGAGGCGTCTGTGAGTAAACGTGAGCTGAGCCCCAAGCCAGCTGCTGCTAAACTGTTCCCAGCCTTCTCAAGTAAAACACCTGAATATGTACAAGGACTTGAAAGCCTAGGGGAAGGGCCGTGGAGCCACACCAGTGACAGCATGCAGACCGACTTGGTGCCTGCAGGACAGCCAGGATGGTCCTGGCCCCGGGCGCTCTTCTGGAAGCTTTCCATTTCCCTGCCTGAGATACCCCTCCTGTCCCAGACCCAACAGATTTTTTCCTTCCTCACCTCTGCCAGTGGAGAAATTCCAGCAGAAGGTAGGGTGACACATCCTCTTCTTTAGCAGGTGGCAGCCTGGCAACTCCTGCAGAAAGTCCAGCAGAGACCCACTCACACCGGGCCCCCCACAAAGCCATGGCCCCTCACTCCCTCCCACCAGCACAGCCCCGAGACTGCTGATGGGGCAGAGAATATGGCATCAGGCACAGCTGCAGGGGCTCTTGCTCCCTGGAGTGGTGTTTCTACTGACCTCAAGCCAGGCACACCTGGGGAGGGCTGGCTGGCAGTGTCAGGCTTCCCAGTTCAGCTAATCCTCACCCCTCAGGGGCTCACATTGCAGAAAATGGACCTCGCTGAACCGGCCAGGTCCAAGGAACACGTGTGGGCTCCTGAGAGTCAGGATAGACAAGGGGCTGCAGCTCCGGCTTCTTTTCTAATCATTTTCTCTGGCCCATGAGTGGGAGACAACTTCAAGAAGATCCTCTCCTAATGAGAGGAATCCAGGAGTCAGGGAGACGACGGCTGATAGGTGGAGACAGAGGCCTGGTGTCCAGGCTGCAGTGGAAGTCTCTGGAAGACCAGGCAGAGGGAGGCCGCACAGAGTGATGCCCAGAGTCACAGACCTGTCGGAGCTGCTGTTTGTTAGTTCAAGTCCTGCTCTAAGGTGCTCTGTGTCAGCTCTGAGTGACAGGCGATCTGAGGTGCTCTCCAATGCCGGCCACGTGCACGGTTCCTGTGTGCCTAGCCCTGCTGGCGTACCTGCCCAGGGGAGCTCCGTATCCTGGGAGGGGCCTGACCACGAGAGCCCCATGGGCTGTTGGGTAGTTGCGCAGCTGGGCTCCATAAACTGCGATTGCCCTGACCACGAGAGCCCCGTGGGCTGCTGGGGACCTGGTAAAGGATGTCAGGACACTCAGTGAAGCCACCGAGGATATACATCCAGGAGTCTCTAATTCCTACACCCTGCTGGTCATTCTACCATCCACCAGGACATGCTATTCTGTAGTAGACTTCAATGATGCCTTCTTCTGTATTCCACTGGTCCCAGAAATGCTCTGCTGCCCTAGTAACCAGATTTGGGAATGGAGAAACGCTGCCGCCTTGTGGCCATTTCCCACAACAGCAGCTTTAAACCCAGTGCTAATGGTCACTAAATATTCACACTCATTGCAGGCCTGTGAATGACACCTGCCCTCTAAAACAATCCTGGGGTCAAAAATTGACCAAAAAATTCAAAAGAGGGCAACCATCCAAGAAGACAATTGCAAGAGGTTAATTGTACTCTCCGTTTTTTTCTGTTTTTCTGTACCAGAAGTTGAAAAAGGCATGGAAAAATGCTGAACATCAGGATGAATTAAAGGTATGTAAATCCAAATTACAAAAACTTATCAGCTCACACCAGTCAGAATGGCCATCAGCAAAAGTTCTGCAAACAATAAATGCTGAAGGGGTTTTGGAGAAATGCCTACACTTGGTTCAACGTGGGACATGGTAAGAGCCAGTAATGAGAACAAAAATGTGGTGCTTTGTAAAGGTAAATACTGAGCTACCATTCAATCAAGCATACCCACTGCTGGGCCTATCGCCTGAGGGGATGAGAATCAAAAAGACACAGGCTGGTTTTCACCGGTGGCGTAGTGGATGAGAGTCTGCCTGCCAATGCAGGGGACATGGGATCATGCCCGGTTAGGGAAGATCACACATGCGGCGGAGCGCCTGGTCCTGTGAGCTATGGCTGCTGGGCCTGCACATCCAGAGCCTGTGCTCTGCAATGGGAGGGTGCACGGAAGCAAGAAGCCCACGTACTGCAAAAAAAAAAAAAAAAAAAAAACGACACAGGCTGGCAATCCTGCACTCCAGCAATATTTACCATAGCCAAAACATGGAAGCTACGAAAATGTCCATCAATAGAGGAATGCACAAAGAAGAAGTGGTCCATGTACACAATGGAATATGACTCCAATAAAAAATATATAAATTCAATTTATAAAACAAACATAAGTAAGGAGACATCAGCTTTGGGGGGCACATTCCACTCTAATATATAACCGAGGAACACCACTGCCAAGATGGTCTGTTTCCCTAGTTACCAGATTGGGAAAAGCAGAAATGCTGCCGCCTTCTGGCCGTTACCTGCAACAGCAGCTTTAAAACCTGTGTTAAGGTTCACTTCATAGGCACCAGTACTGGAGGGCTGTAAATGAAACCTGCCCTCAAAATGTCTTGAGTGAGGTAATGGCCAAACTATTTCTAAGTGTCCCACATACTTCACAAAAACAATTTGAAGAGGTAAGCTGTACTCACAGTTTGAAGAAAAGAAGGACATGCCAGAAAATCAATTTCAAGGGGTTATGAGACACATACAAATACAACCACAAGGTGGTATCAGCTCACACGAGTCAGAATATACATCAGCAAAAATACTACAATCAATAATCACTGAAGGTGTTGTGAAGAAGAGCATAACCTCAACCTTAGGTGGGACATAACCTGGTAAGAGCCACTAATGAGAACAGAATGGAGGTGCCTCTACAAGGTAAACGTTTTGCTACCATATGATCCAGCAGGCCCACTCCTGGGCCTATAACCTAAGAAGACAGAATTGGAAAGACACAGGCAGGCAAATGTGCATTGCCGCAGCATTACAATAGCCATGACATGGAAGCAACCAAAAAGTCCATCAACAGATGAGTGGACAAAGAAGAACGGGTCCCTATACAGACAGAATATTAGCCAAGGAAAAAAAGGACACACTGCCATTTGCAGCACCGTAGATGAGTCTAGAGGTAATCACGTGACTTGTAGTAAGTCAGAAACAGAAAGACACATGTCGTATGATATTCCTTATAGGTGTTACTGAAAAATTCACACCAGTGAAGACATTTCCACAGAGTAGGGCTATCACAGATTCATTAAACAAACTGATGGTTCACCAATGGAAAGGTGTGAGGATTGCATACATTAGGATATTGCGCTTCACGGACATATACAAACACAGGTGAAATATATAATCACCAAACACCTACGGAATACCAAGAGAAGGCTACTCAACATTCTGTCATAACGTACATGGGAAAAGGATCCCAGGAAGAACAGACATATGTATATGTGTAAAAGAACCTCATCTTGCACACCTACATCAAGCCAAACATTGTAATCAAAGTTGCTCTGATAAAACATAAAAATTAAATTAAAATTATGAACTAGAAGTAGTGAGACACACGTAAGGGGCTTTGACTTGGCACATTCCATTCTAAATGACAAGCTGGGACGCGACTTGCATTGAGGCTCTGTTGTCCTAGTAACCAGATTTGGTAAAGGAGAACTGCTGCCACCTTGTGGCTGTTTCACACAACAGCAGCTTTAATCCCAGCTCTAATGGTCACTTGATATTCAAAAGAATTGCAGGCCTGTGAATGACACCTGCCCTGAAAACAAATCCTAGGGTCGTATATCGACCCAAAAATACAAAAGACATTCATATTTCAAAACGACAGTTTCAAGAGGCCTATTTTACACACATTTGTGTTCTGCTTCTTTTTCTTTCTTTCTTTTTTTTGTTAAAAAACGAGAAAAGAAAAAGGCAACCCTCAGAATGGGAGCAAATATTTGCAAACGAATCAATGGACAAAGGTTTAATCTCCAATACATATAAACAGCTCATGCAGCTTAATATTAAAAAAACAAACAACCCAATAGAAAAATGGCTAGAAGATCTAAATAGACACTTCTTCAAAGAAGACACAGAGATGGCCAAGACGCACATGAAATGCTGCTCAACATCTCTCATTATTAGAGAAATGCAAATCAAAACTACAATGAGGTATCACCTCACACCTGTTAGAATGGGCATCATCAGAAAATCTACAAACAACAAATGCTGGGGAGGGTGTGGAGAAAAGGAACCCTCTTCCACTATCGGTGGGAATGTAAAGTGATACAGTCACTATGGAGAACAGTATGGACGTTCCTTAAAAAACTAAATATAGAATTACCATATGATCCAGCAATCCCACTTCTGGGCATATACCCAGAGAAAACCATAAATCAAAAAGACGCACTCACCACAATGTTCATTGCAGAACTATTTACCATAGCCAAGTAATGGAAGCAACCTAAATGCCCACAGCCAGACGAACGGATAAAGATGTCGTGCATACATAAAATGGAATATTACTCAGCCATACAAAGGAATGAAACTGGGTCATTTGTAGAGACGTCGATGGATCTAGAGACTGTCATACAGAGTGAAGTAAGTCGGAAAGAGAAAAACAAATATTGTATATATAATGCATGCATGTGGAACCTAGAAAAATGGTACAGATGAACCGGTTTGCAGGGCAGAAATTGAGACACAGAGGTAGGGAACACACGTATGGACACCAAAGGGGCGAAGCCATGGGGTGGCGCTGCTGGGATGAGTTGCGGGATTGGGACTGACTTGTATACATGTATATGTCTAAAATAGATAACTAATAATATCCTGCCGTATAAGTAAAAAAAAATTAAATTAAATTACAAAGTTTTTAAAAATAAATAAAATTTAAAAATAAAACAGAAAAAAGTGCTTCCCTTCACCAGATGTATTTATATGAATGAATTATTTCCATGCTTATATCTATAAATACATAAAAGAGGAATAAAATCTACCTTGAACCAAAAAAAGAAATATACAGAGGAAAACCCTATCAGGCACTTGCTCCAGGGGTAAACAATTCTGAAGACGGTCAGAGGTGGGGAATCATCTACCATGAAGCCAGCAGCCCCCCCGCAAGCAGCTTCCTCATTGCAAAGCTGGGGGCCCATGCCGAGGCGTCTGTGAGTAAACGTGAGCTGAGCCCCAAGCCAGCTGCTGCTAAACTGTTCCCAGCCTTCTCAAGTAAAACACCTGAATATGTACAAGGACTTGAAAGCCTAGGGGAAGGGCCGTGGAGCCACACCAGTGACAGCATGCAGACCGACTTGGTGCCTGCAGGACAGCCAGGATGGTCCTGGCCCCGGGCGCTCTTCTGGAAGCTTTCCATTTCCCTGCCTGAGATACCCCTCCTGTCCCAGACCCAACAGATTTTTTCCTTCCTCACCTCTGCCAGTGGAGAAATTCCAGCAGAAGGTAGGGTGACACATCCTCTTCTTTAGCAGGTGGCAGCCTGGCAACTCCTGCAGAAAGTCCAGCAGAGACCCACTCACACCGGGCCCCCCACAAAGCCATGGCCCCTCACTCCCTCCCACCAGCACAGCCCCGAGACTGCTGATGGGGCAGAGAATATGGCATCAGGCACAGCTGCAGGGGCTCTTGCTCCCTGGAGTGGTGTTTCTACTGACCTCAAGCCAGGCACACCTGGGGAGGGCTGGCTGGCAGTGTCAGGCTTCCCAGTTCAGCTAATCCTCACCCCTCAGGGGCTCACATTGCAGAAAATGGACCTCGCTGAACCGGCCAGGTCCAAGGAACACGTGTGGGTTCCTGAGAGTCAGGATAGACAAGGGGCTGCAGCTCCGGCTTGTTTTCTAATCATTTTCTCTGGCCCATGAGTGGGAGACAACTTCAAGAAGATCCTCTCCTAATGAGAGGAATCCAGGAGTCAGGGAGACGACGGCTGATAGGTGGAGACAGAGGCCTGGTGTCCAGGCTGCAGTGGAAGTCTCTGGAAGACCAGGCAGAGGGAGGCCGCACAGAGTGATGCCCAGAGTCACAGACCTGTCGGAGCTGCTGTTTGTTAGTTCAAGTCCTGCTCTAAGGTGCTCTGTGTCAGCTCTGAGTGACAGGCGATCTGAGGTGCTCTCCAATGCCGGCCACGTGCACGGTTCCTGTGTGCCTAGCCCTGCTGGCGTACCTGCCCAGGGGAGCTCCGTATCCTGGGAGGGGCCTGACCACGAGAGACCCATGGGCTGTTGGGTAGTTGCGCAGGTGGGCTCCATAAACTGCCATTGCCCTGACCACGAGAGCCCCGTGGGCTGCTGGGGACCTGTTAAAGGATGTCAGGACACTCAGTGAAGCCACCAAGGATATACATCCAGGAGTCTCTAATTCCTACACCCTGCTGGTCATTCTACCATCCACCAGGACATGCTATTCTGTAGTAGACTTCAATGATGCCTTCTTCTGTATTCCACTGGTCCCAGAAATGCTCTGCTGCCCTAGTAACCAGATTTGGGAATGGAGAAATGCTGCCGCCTTGTGGCCATTTCCCACAACAGCAGCTTTAAACCCAGTGCTAATGGTCACTAAATATTCACACTCATTGCAGGCCTGTGAATGACACCTGCCCTCTAAAACAATCCTGGGGTCAAAAATTGACCAAAAAATTCAAAAGAGGGCAACCATCCAAGAAGACAATTGCAAGAGGTTAATTGTACTCTCCGTTTTTTTCTGTTTTTCTGTACCAGAAGTTGAAAAAGGCATGGAAAAATGCTGAACATCAGGATGAATTAAAGGTATGTAAATCCAAATTACAAAAACTTATCAGCTCACACCAGTCAGAATGGCCATCAGCAAAAGTTCTGCAAACAATAAATGCTGAAGGGGTTTTGGAGAAATGCCTACACTTGGTTCAACGTGGGACATGGTAAGAGCCAGTAATGAAAACAAAAATGTGGTGCTTTGTAAAGGTAAATACTGAGCTACCATTCAATCAAGCATACCCACTGCTGGGCCTATCGCCTGAGGGGATGAGAATCAAAAAGACACAGGCTGGTTTTCACCGGTGGCGTAGTGGATGAGAGTCTGCCTGCCAATGCAGGGGACATGGGATCATGCCCGGTTAGGGAAGATCACACATGCGGCGGAGCGCCTGGTCCCCTGAGCTATGGCTGTTGGGCTTGCACATCCAGAGCCTGTGCTCTGCAATGGGAGGGTGCATGGAAGCAAGAGGCCCACGTACAGCAAAAAAAAAAAAAAAAAACGACACAGGCTGGCAATCCTGCACTCCAGCAATATTTACCATAGCCAAAACATGGAAGCTACGAAAATGTCCATCAATAGAGGAATGCACAAAGAAGAAGTGGTCCATGTACACAATGGAATATGACTCCAATAAAAAATATATAAATTCAATTTATAAAACAAACATAAGTAAGGAGACATCAGCTTTGGGGGGTACATTCCTCTCTAATATATAACCGAGGAACACCACTGCCAAGATGGTCTGTTTCCCTAGTTACCAGATTGGGAAAAGCAGAAATGCTGCCGCCTTCTGGCCTTTTTCTGCAACAGCAGCTTTAAAACCTGTGTTAAGGTTCACTTCATAGGCACCAGTACTGGAGGGCTGTAAATGAAACCTGCCCTCAAAATGTCTTGAGGGAGGTAATGGCCAAACTATTTCTAAGTGTCCCACATACTTCACAAAAGCAATTTGAAGAGGTAAGCTGTACTCACAGTTTGAAGAAAAGAAGGACATGCCAGAAAATCAATTTCAAGGGGTTATGAGACACATACAAATACAACCACAAAGTGGTATCAGCTCACACGAGTCAGAATATACATCAGCAAAAATACTACAAACAATAATCGCTGAAGGTGTTGTGAAGAAGAGCATAACCTCAACCTTAGGTGGGACATAACCTGGTAAGAGCCACTAATGAGAACAGAATGGAGGTGCCTCTACAAGGTAAACGTTTTGCTACCATATGATCCAGCAGGCCCACTCCTGGGCCTATAACCTAAGAAGACAGAATTGGAAAGACACAGGCAGGCAAATGTGCATTGCCGCAGCATTACAATAGCCATGACATGGAAGCAACCAAAAAGTCCATCAACAGATGAGTGGACAAAGAAGAACGGGTCCCTATACAGACAGAATATTAGCCAAGGAAAAAAAGGACCCAGTGCCATTTGCAGCACCGTAGATGAGTCTAGAGGTAATCACGTGACTTGTAGTAAGTCAGAAACAGAAAGACACATGTCGTATGATATCCCTTATAGGTGTTACTGAAAAATTCACACCAGTGAAGACATTTCCACAGAGAAGGGCTATCACAGATTCATTAAACAAACTGATGGTTCACCAATGGAAAGGTGTGAGGATTGCATACATTAGGATATTGCGCTTCACGGACATATACAAACACAGGTGAAATATATAATCACCAAACACCTACGGAATACCAAGAGAAGGCTACTCAACATTCTGTCATAACGTACATGGGAAAAGGATCCCAGGAAGAACAGACATATGTATATGTGTAAAAGAACCTCATCTTGCACACCTACAACAAGCCAAACATTGTAATCAAAGTTGCTCTGATAAAACATAAAAATTAAATTAAAATTATGAACTAGAAGTAGTGAGACACACGTAAGGGGCTTTGACTTGGCACATTCCATTCTAAATGACAAGCTGGAACGCGACTTGCATTGAGGCTCTGTTGTCCTAGTAACCAGATTTGGTAAAGGAGAACTGCTGCCACCTTGTGGCCGTTTCACACAACAGCAGCTTCAATCCCAGCTCTAATGGTCACTTGATATTCAAAAGAATTGCAGGCCTGTGAATGACACCTGCCCTGAAAACAAATCCTGGGGTCGTATATCGACCCAAAAATACAAAAGACATTCATATTTCAAAACGACAGTTTCAAGAGGCCTATTTTACACACATTTGTGTTCTGCTTCTTTTTCTTTCTTTCTTTTTCTGTTAAAAAACGCGAAAGGAAAAAGGCAACCCTCAGAATGGGAGCAAATATTTGCAAACGAATCAATGGACAAAGGTTTAATCTCCAATACATATAAACAGCTCATGCAGCTTAATCTTAAAAAAACAAACAACCCAATAGAAAAATGGCTAGAAGACCTAAATAGACACTTCTTCAAAGAAGACACAGAGATGGCCAAGACGCACATGAAATGCTGCTCAACATCTCTCATTATTAGAGAAATGCAAATCAAAACTACAATGAGGTATCACCTCACACCTGTTAGAATGGGCATCATCAGAAAATCTACAAACAACAAATGCTGGGGAGGGTGTGGAGAAAAGGAACCCTCTTCCACTATCGGTGGGAATGTAAAGTGATACAGTCACTATGGAGAACAGTATGGACGTTCCTTAAAAAACTAAATATAGAATTACCATATGATCCAGCAATCCCACTTCTGGGCATATACCCAGAGAAAACCATAAATCAAAAAGACGCACTCACCACAATGTTCATTGCAGAACTATTTACCATAGCCAAGTAATGGAAGCAACCTAAATGCCCACAGCCAGACGAACGGATAAAGATGTCGTGCATACATAAAATGGAATATTACTCAGCCATACAAAGGAATGAAACTGGGTCATTTGTAGAGACGTCGATGGATCTAGAGACTGTCATACAGAGTGAAGTAAGTCGGAAAGAGAAAAACAAATATTGTATATATAATGCATGCATGTGGAACCTAGAAAAATGGTACAGATGAACCGGTTTGCAGGGCAGAAATAGAGACACAGAGGTAGGGAACACACGTATGGACACCAAAGGGGCGAAGCCATGGGGTGGCGCTGCTGGGATGAGTTGCGGGATTGGGACTGACTTGTATACATGTATATGTCTAAAATAGATAACTAATAATATCCTGCCGTATAAGTAAAAAAAATTAAATTAAATTACAAAGTTTTTAAAAATAAATAAAATTTAAAAATAAAACAGAAAAAAGTGCTTCCCTTCACCAGATGTATTTATATGAATGAATTATTTCCATGCTTATATCTATAAATACATAAAAGAGGAATGAAATCTACCTTGAACCAAAAAAAGAAATATACAGAGGAAAACCCTATCAGGCACTTGCTCCAGGGGTAAACAATTCTGAAGACGGTCAGAGGTGGGGAATCATCTACCATGAAGCCAGCAGCCCCCCCGCAAGCAGCTTCCTCATTGCAAAGCTGGGGGCCCATGCCGAGGCGTCTGTGAGTAAACGTGAGCTGAGCCCCAAGCCAGCTGCTGCTAAACTGTTCCCAGCCTTCTCAAGTAAAACACCTGAATATGTACAAGGACTTGAAAGCCTAGGGGAAGGGCCGTGGAGCCACACCAGTGACAGCATGCAGACCGACTTGGTGCCTGCAGGACAGCCAGGATGGTCCTGGCCCCGGGCGCTCTTCTGGAAGCTTTCCATTTCCCTGCCTGAGATACCCCTCCTGTCCCAGACCCAACAGATTTTTTCCTTCCTCACCTCTGCCAGTGGAGAAATTCCAGCAGAAGGTAGGGTGACACATCCTCTTCTTTAGCAGGTGGCAGCCTGGCAACTCCTGCAGAAAGTCCAGCAGAGACCCACTCACACCGGGCCCCCCACAAAGCCATGGCCCCTCACTCCCTCCCACCAGCACAGCCCCGAGACTGCTGATGGGGCAGAGAATATGGCATCAGGCACAGCTGCAGGGGCTCTTGCTCCCTGGAGTGGTGTTTCTACTGACCTCAAGCCAGGCACACCTGGGGAGGGCTGGCTGGCAGTGTCAGGCTTCCCAGTTCAGCTAATCCTCACCCCTCAGGGGCTCACATTGCAGAAAATGGACCTCGCTGAACCGGCCAGGTCCAAGGAACACGTGTGGGCTCCTGAGAGTCAGGATAGACAAGGGGCTGCAGCTCCGGCTTCTTTTCTAATCATTTTCTCTGGCCCATGAGTGGGAGACAACTTCAAGAAGATCCTCTCCTAATGAGAGGAATCCAGGAGTCAGGGAGACGACGGCTGATAGGTGGAGACAGAGGCCTGGTGTCCAGGCTGCAGTGGAAGTCTCTGGAAGACCAGGCAGAGGGAGGCAGCACAGAGTGATGCCCAGAGTCACAGACCTGTCGGAGCTGCTGTTTGTTAGTTCAAGTCCTGCTCTAAGGTGCTCTGTGTCAGCTCTGAGTGACAGGCGATCTGAGGTGCTCTCCAATGCCGGCCACGTGCACGGTTCCTGTGTGCCTAGCCCTGCTGGCGTACCTGCCCAGGGGAGCTCCGTATCCTGGGAGGGGCCTGACCACGAGAGACCCATGGGCTGTTGGGTAGTTGCGCAGCTGGGCTCCATAAACTGCGATTGCCCTGACCACGAGAGCCCCGTGGGCTGCTGGGGACCTGGTAAAGGATGTCAGGACACTCAGTGAAGCCACCGAGGATATACATCCAGGAGTCTCTAATTCCTACACCCTGCTGGTCATTCTACCATCCACCAGGACATGCTATTCTGTAGTAGACTTCAATGATGCCTTCTTCTGTATTCCACTGGTCCCAGAAATGCTCTGCTGCCCTAGTAACCAGATTTGGGAATGGAGAAATGCTGCCGCCTTGTGGCCATTTCCCACAACAGCAGCTTTAAACCCAGTGCTAATGGTCACTAAATATTCACACTCATTGCAGGCCTGTGAATGACACCTGCCCTCTAAAACAATCCTGGGGTCAAAAATTGACCAAAAAATTCAAAAGAGGGCAACCATCCAAGAAGACAATTGCAAGAGGTTAATTGTACTCTCCGTTTTTTTCTGTTTTTCTGTACCGGAAGTTGAAAAAGGCATGGAAAAATGCTGAACATCAGGATGAATTAAAGGTATGTAAATCCAAATTACAAAAACTTATCAGCTCACACCAGTCAGAATGGCCATCAGCAAAAGTTCTGCAAACAATAAATGCTGAAGGGGTTTTGGAGAAATGCCTACACTTGGTTCAACGTGGGACATGGTAAGAGCCAGTAATGAAAACAAAAATGTGGTGCTTTGTAAAGGTAAATACTGAGCTACCATTCAATCAAGCATACCCACTGCTGGGCCTATCGCCTGAGGGGATGAGAATCAAAAAGACACAGGCTGGTTTTCACCGGTGGCGTAGTGGATGAGAGTCTGCCTGCCAATGCAGGGGACATGGGATCATGCCCGGTTAGGGAAGATCACACATGCGGCGGAGCGCCTGGTCCCGTGAGCTATGGCTGCTGGCCCTGCACATCCAGAGCCTGTGCTCTGCAATGGGAGGGTGCACTGAAGCAAGAGGCCCACGTACTGCAAAAAAAAAAAAAAAAAACGACACAGGCTGGCAATCCTGCACTCCAGCAATATTTACCATAGCCAAAACATGGAAGCTACGAAAATGTCCATCAATAGAGGAATGCACAAAGAAGAAGTGTTCCATGTACACAATGGAATATGACTCCAATAAAAAATATATAAATTCAATTTATAAAACAAACATAAGTAAGGAGACATCAGCTTTGGGGGGCACATTCCTCTCTAATATATAACCGAGGAACACCACTGCCAAGATGGTCTGTTTCCCTAGTTACCAGATTGGGAAAAGCAGAAATGCTGCCGCCTTCTGGCCTTTTTCTGCAACAGCAGCTTTAAAACCTGTGTTAAGGTTCACTTCATAGGCACCAGTACTGGAGGGCTGTAAATGAAACCTGCCCTCAAAATGTCTTGAGGGAGGTAATGGCCAAACTATTTCTAAGTGTCCCACATACTTCACAAAAGCAATTTGAAGAGGTAAGCTGTACTCACAGTTTGAAGAAAAGAAGGACATGCCAGAAAATCAATTTCAAGGGGTTATGAGACACATACAAATACAACCACAAAGTGGTATCAGCTCACACGAGTCAGAATATACATCAGCAAAAATACTACAAACAATAATCGCTGAAGGTGTTGTGAAGAAGAGCATAACCTAAACCTTAGGTGGGACATAACCTGGTAAGAGCCACTAATGAGAACAGAATGGAGGTGCCTCTACAAGGTAAACGTTTTGCTACCATATGATCCAGCAGGCCCACTCCTGGGCCTATAACCTAAGAAGACAGAATTGGAAAGACACAGGCAGGCAAATGTGCATTGCCGCAGCATTACAATAGCCATGACATGGAAGCAACCAAAAAGTCCATCAACAGATGAGTGGACAAAGAAGAACGGGTCCCTATACAGACAGAATATTAGCCAAGGAAAAAAAGGACCCAGTGCCATTTGCAGCACCGTAGATGAGTCTAGAGGTAATCACGTGACTTGTAGTAAGTCAGAAACAGAAAGACACATGTCGTATGATATCCCTTATAGGTGTTACTGAAAAATTCACACCAGTGAAGACATTTCCACAGAGAAGGGCTATCACAGATTCATTAAACAAACTGATGGTTCACCAATGGAAAGGTGTGAGGATTGCATACATTAGGATATTGCGCTTCACGGACATATACAAACACAGGTGAAATATATAATCACCAAACACCTACGGAATACCAAGAGAAGGCTACTCAACATTCTGTCATAACGTACATGGGAAAAGGATCCCAGGAAGAACAGACATATGTATATGTGTAAAAGAACCTCATCTTGCACACCTACAACAAGCCAAACATTGTAATCAAAGTTGCTCTGATAAAACATAAAAATTAAATTAAAATTATGAACTAGAAGTAGTGAGACACACGTAAGGGGCTTTGACTTGGCACATTCCATTCTAAATGACAAGCTGGAACGCGACTTGCATTGAGGCTCTGTTGTCCTAGTAACCAGATTTGGTAAAGGAGAACTGCTGCCACCTTGTGGCCGTTTCACACAACAGCAGCTTCAATCCCAGCTCTAATGGTCACTTGATATTCAAAAGAATTGCAGGCCTGTGAATGACACCTGCCCTGAAAACAAATCCTGGGGTCGTATATCGACCCAAAAATACAAAAGACATTCATATTTCAAAACGACAGTTTCAAGAGGCCTATTTTACACACATTTGTGTTCTGCTTCTTTTTCTTTCTTTCTTTTTCTGTTAAAAAACGCGAAAGGAAAAAGGCAACCCTCAGAATGGGAGCAAATATTTGCAAACGAATCAATGGACAAAGGTTTAATCTCCAATACATATAAACAGCTCATGCAGCTTAATCTTAAAAAATCAAACAACCCAATAGAAAAATGGCTAGAAGACCTAAATAGACACTTCTTCAAAGAAGACACAGAGATGGCCAAGACGCACATGAAATGCTGCTCAACATCTCTCATTATTAGAGAAATGCAAATCAAAACTACAATGAGGTATCACCTCACACCTGTTAGAATGGGCATCATCAGAAAATCTACAAACAACAAATGCTGGGGAGGGTGTGGAGAAAAGGAACCCTCTTCCACTATCAGTGGGAATGTAAAGTGATACAGTCACTATGGAGAACAGTATGGACGTTCCTTAAAAAACTAAATATAGAATTACCATATGATCCAGCAATCCCACTTCTGGGCATATACCCAGAGAAAACCATAAATCAAAAAGACGCACTCACCACAATGTTCATTGCAGAACTATTTACCATAGCCAAGTAATGGAAGCAACCTAAATGCCCACAGCCAGACGAACGGATAAAGATGTTGTGCATACATAAAATGGAATATTACTCAGCCATACAAAGGAATGAAACTGGGTCATTTGTAGAGACGTCGATGGATCTAGAGACTGTCATACAGAGTGAAGTAAGTCGGAAAGAGAAAAACAAATATTGTATATATAATGCATGCATGTGGAACCTAGAAAAATGGTACAGATGAACCGGTTTGCAGGGCAGAAATAGAGACACAGAGGTAGGGAACACACGTATGGACACCAAAGGGGCGAAGCCATGGGGTGGCGCTGCTGGGATGAGTTGCGGGATTGGGACTGACTTGTATACATGTATATGTCTAAAATAGATAACTAATAATATCCTGCCGTATAAGTAAAAAAAAATTAAATTAAATTACAAAGTTTTTAAAAATAAATAAAATTTAAAAATAAAACAGAAAAAAGTGCTTCCCTTCACCAGATGTATTTATATGAATGAATTATTTCCATGCTTATATCTATAAATACATAAAAGAGGAATAAAATCTACCTTGAACCAAAAAAAGAAATATACAGAGGAAAACCCTATCAGGCACTTGCTCCAGGGGTAAACAATTCTGAAGACGGTCAGAGGTGGGGAATCATCTACCATGAAGCCAGCAGCCCCCCCGCAAGCAGCTTCCTCATTGCAAAGCTGGGGGCCCATGCCGAGGCGTCTGTGAGTAAACGTGAGCTGAGCCCCAAGCCAGCTGCTGCTAAACTGTTCCCAGCCTTCTCAAGTAAAACACCTGAATATGTACAAGGACTTGAAAGCCTAGGGGAAGGGCCGTGGAGCCACACCAGTGACAGCATGCAGACCGACTTGGTGCCTGCAGGACAGCCAGGATGGTCCTGGCCCCGGGCGCTCTTCTGGAAGCTTTCCATTTCCCTGCCTGAGATACCCCTCCTGTCCCAGACCCAACAGATTTTTTCCTTCCTCACCTCTGCCAGTGGAGAAATTCCAGCAGAAGGTAGGGTGACACATCCTCTTCTTTAGCAGGTGGCAGCCTGGCAACTCCTGCAGAAAGTCCAGCAGAGACCCACTCACACCGGGCCCCCCACAAAGCCATGGCCCCTCACTCCCTCCCACCAGCACAGCCCCGAGACTGCTGATGGGGCAGAGAATATGGCATCAGGCACAGCTGCAGGGGCTCTTGCTCCCTGGAGTGGTGTTTCTACTGACCTCAAGCCAGGCACACCTGGGGAGGGCTGGCTGGCAGTGTCAGGCTTCCCAGTTCAGCTAATCCTCACCCCTCAGGGGCTCACATTGCAGAAAATGGACCTCGCTGAACCGGCCAGGTCCAAGGAACACGTGTGGGCTCCTGAGAGTCAGGATAGACAAGGGGCTGCAGCTCCGGCTTCTTTTCTAATCATTTTCTCTGGCCCATGAGTGGGAGACAACTTCAAGAAGATCCTCTCCTAATGAGAGGAATCCAGGAGTCAGGGAGACGACGGCTGATAGGTGGAGACAGAGGCCTGGTGTCCAGGCTGCAGTGGAAGTCTCTGGAAGACCAGGCAGAGGGAGGCAGCACAGAGTGATGCCCAGAGTCACAGACCTGTCGGAGCTGCTGTTTGTTAGTTCAAGTCCTGCTCTAAGGTGCTCTGTGTCAGCTCTGAGTGACAGGCGATCTGAGGTGCTCTCCAATGCCGGCCACGTGCACGGTTCCTGTGTGCCTAGCCCTGCTGGCGTACCTGCCCAGGGGAGCTCCGTATCCTGGGAGGGGCCTGACCACGAGAGACCCATGGGCTGTTGGGTAGTTGCGCAGCTGGGCTCCATAAACTGCGATTGCCCTGACCACGAGAGCCCCGTGGGCTGCTGGGGACCTGGTAAAGGATGTCAGGACACTCAGTGAAGCCACCGAGGATATACATCCAGGAGTCTCTAATTCCTACACCCTGCTGGTCATTCTACCATCCACCAGGACATGCTATTCTGTAGTAGACTTCAATGATGCCTTCTTCTGTATTCCACTGGTCCCAGAAATGCTCTGCTGCCCTAGTAACCAGATTTGGGAATGGAGAAATGCTGCCGCCTTGTGGCCATTTCCCACAACAGCAGCTTTAAACCCAGTGCTAATGGTCACTAAATATTCACACTCATTGCAGGCCTGTGAATGACACCTGCCCTCTAAAACAATCCTGGGGTCAAAAATTGACCAAAAAATTCAAAAGAGGGCAACCATCCAAGAAGACAATTGCAAGAGGTTAATTGTACTCTCCGTTTTTTTGTTTTTCTGTACCAGAAGTTGAAAAAGGCATGGAAAAATGCTGAACATCAGGATGAATTAAAGGTATGTAAATCCAAATTACAAAAACTTATCAGCTCACACCAGTCAGAATGGCCATCAGCAAAAGTTCTGCAAACAATAAATGCTGAAGGGGTTTTGGAGAAATGCCTACACTTGGTTCAACGTGGGACATGGTAAGAGCCAGTAATGAGAACAAAAATGTGGTGCTTTGTAAAGGTAAATACTGAGCTACCATTCAATCAAGCATACCCACTGCTGGGCCTATCGCCTGAGGGGATGAGAATCAAAAAGACACAGGCTGGTTTTCACCGGTGGCGTAGTGGATGAGAGTCTGCCTGCCAATGCAGGGGACATGGGATCATGCCCGGTTAGGGAAGATCACACATGCGGCGGAGCGCCTGGTCCCGTGAGCTATGGCTGCTGGGCCTGCACATCCAGAGCCTGTGCTCTGCAATGGGAGGGTGCACTGAAGCAAGAGGCCCACGTACTGCAAAAAAAAAAAAAAAAAACGACACAGGCTGGCAATCCTGCACTCCAGCAATATTTACCATAGCCAAAACATGGAAGCTACGAAAATGTCCATCAATAGAGGAATGCACAAAGAAGAAGTGTTCCATGTACACAATGGAATATGACTCCAATAAAAAATATATAAATTCAATTTATAAAACAAACATAAGTAAGGAGACATCAGCTTTGGGGGGCACATTCCTCTCTAATATATAACCGAGGAACACCACTGCCAAGATGGTCTGTTTCCCTAGTTACCAGATTGGGAAAAGCAGAAATGCTGCCGCCTTCTGGCCTTTTTCTGCAACAGCAGCTTTAAAACCTGTGTTAAGGTTCACTTCATAGGCACCAGTACTGGAGGGCTGTAAATGAAACCTGCCCTCAAAATGTCTTGAGGGAGGTAATGGCCAAACTATTTCTAAGTGGCCCACATACTTCACAAAAGCAATTTGAAGAGGTAAGCTGTACTCACAGTTTGAAGAAAAGAAGGACATGCCAGAAAATCAATTTCAAGGGGTTATGAGACACATACAAATACAACCACAAAGTGGTATCAGCTCACACGAGTCAGAATATACATCAGCAAAAATACTACAAACAATAATCGCTGAAGGTGTTGTGAAGAAGAGCATAACCTAAACCTTAGGTGGGACATAACCTGGTAAGAGCCACTAATGAGAACAGAATGGAGGTGCCTCTACAAGGTAAACGTTTTGCTACCATATGATCCAGCAGGCCCACTCCTGGGCCTATAACCTAAGAAGACAGAATTGGAAAGACACAGGCAGGCAAATGTGCATTGCCGCAGCATTACAATAGCCATGACATGGAAGCAACCAAAAAGTCCATCAACAGATGAGTGGACAAAGAAGAACGGGTCCCTATACAGACAGAATATTAGCCAAGGAAAAAAAGGACCCAGTGCCATTTGCAGCACCGTAGATGAGTCTAGAGGTAATCACGTGACTTGTAGTAAGTCAGAAACAGAAAGACACATGTCGTATGATATCCCTTATAGGTGTTACTGAAAAATTCACACCAGTGAAGACATTTCCACAGAGAAGGGCTATCACAGATTCATTAAACAAACTGATGGTTCACCAATGGAAAGGTGTGAGGATTGCATACATTAGGATATTGCGCTTCACGGACATATACAAACACAGGTGAAATATATAATCACCAAACACCTACGGAATACCAAGAGAAGGCTACTCAACATTCTGTCATAACGTACATGGGAAAAGGATCCCAGGAAGAACAGACATATGTATATGTGTAAAAGAACCTCATCTTGCACACCTACCACAAGCCAAACATTGTAATCAAAGTTGCTCTGAAAAAACATAAAAATTAAATTAAAATTATGAACTAGAAGTAGTGAGACACACGTAAGGGGCTTTGACTTGGCACATTCCATTCTAAATGACAAGCTGGAACGCGACTTGCATTGAGGCTCTGTTGTCCTAGTAACCAGATTTGGTAAAGGAGAACTGCTGCCACCTTGTGGCCGTTTCACACAACAGCAGCTTCAATCCCAGCTCTAATGGTCACTTGATATTCAAAAGAATTGCAGGCCTGTGAATGACACCTGCCCTGAAAACAAATCCTGGGGTCGTATATCGACCCAAAAATACAAAAGACATTCATATTTCAAAACGACAGTTTCAAGAGGCCTATTTTACACACATTTGTGTTCTGCTTCTTTTTCTTTCTTTCTTTTTCTGTTAAAAAACGCGAAAGGAAAAAGGCAACCCTCAGAATGGGAGCAAATATTTGCAAACGAATCAATGGACAAAGGTTTAATCTCCAATACATATAAACAGCTCATGCAGCTTAATCTTAAAAAAACAAACAACCCAATAGAAAAATGGCTAGAAGACCTAAATAGACACTTCTTCAAAGAAGACACAGAGATGGCCAAGACGCACATGAAATGCTGCTCAACATCTCTCATTATTAGAGAAATGCAAATCAAAACTACAATGAGGTATCACCTCACACCTGTTAGAATGGGCATCATCAGAAAATCTACAAACAACAAATGCTGGGGAGGGTGTGGAGAAAAGGAACCCTCTTCCACTATCGGTGGGAATGTAAAGTGATACAGTCACTATGGAGAACAGTATGGACGTTCCTTAAAAAACTAAATATAGAATTACCATATGATCCAGCAATCCCACTTCTGGGCATATACCCAGAGAAAACCATAAATCAAAAAGACGCACTCACCACAATGTTCATTGCAGAACTATTTACCATAGCCAAGTAATGGAAGCAACCTAAATGCCCACAGCCAGACGAACGGATAAAGATGTCGTGCATACATAAAATGGAATATTACTCAGCCATACAAAGGAATGAAACTGGGTCATTTGTAGAGACGTCGATGGATCTAGAGACTGTCATACAGAGTGAAGTAAGTCGGAAAGAGAAAAACAAATATTGTATATATAATGCATGCATGTGGAACCTAGAAAAATGGTACAGATGAACCGGTTTGCAGGGCAGAAATAGAGACACAGAGGTAGGGAACACACGTATGGACACCAAAGGGGCGAAGCCATGGGGTGGCGCTGCTGGGATGAGTTGCGGGATTGGGACTGACTTGTATACATGTATATGTCTAAAATAGATAACTAATAATATCCTGCCGTATAAGTAAAAAAAATTAAATTAAATTACAAAGTTTTTAAAAATAAATAAAATTTAAAAATAAAACAGAAAAAAGTGCTTCCCTTCACCAGATGTATTTATATGAATGAATTATTTCCATGCTTATATCTATAAATACATAAAAGAGGAATGAAATCTACCTTGAACCAAAAAAAGAAATATACAGAGGAAAACCCTATCAGGCACTTGCTCCAGGGGTAAACAATTCTGAAGACGGTCAGAGGTGGGGAATCATCTACCATGAAGCCAGCAGCCCCCCCGCAAGCAGCTTCCTCATTGCAAAGCTGGGGGCCCATGCCGAGGCGTCTGTGAGTAAACGTGAGCTGAGCCCCAAGCCAGCTGCTGCTAAACTGTTCCCAGCCTTCTCAAGTAAAACACCTGAATATGTACAAGGACTTGAAAGCCTAGGGGAAGGGCCGTGGAGCCACACCAGTGACAGCATGCAGACCGACTTGGTGCCTGCAGGACAGCCAGGATGGTCCTGGCCCCGGGCGCTCTTCTGGAAGCTTTCCATTTCCCTGCCTGAGATACCCCTCCTGTCCCAGACCCAACAGATTTTTTCCTTCCTCACCTCTGCCAGTGGAGAAATTCCAGCAGAAGGTAGGGTGACACATCCTCTTCTTTAGCAGGTGGCAGCCTGGCAACTCCTGCAGAAAGTCCAGCAGAGACCCACTCACACCGGGCCCCCCACAAAGCCATGGCCCCTCACTCCCTCCCACCAGCACAGCCCCGAGACTGCTGATGGGGCAGAGAATATGGCATCAGGCACAGCTGCAGGGGCTCTTGCTCCCTGGAGTGGTGTTTCTACTGACCTCAAGCCAGGCACACCTGGGGAGGGCTGGCTGGCAGTGTCAGGCTTCCCAGTTCAGCTAATCCTCACCCCTCAGGGGCTCACATTGCAGAAAATGGACCTCGCTGAACCGGCCAGGTCCAAGGAACACGTGTGGGCTCCTGAGAGTCAGGATAGACAAGGGGCTGCAGCTCCGGCTTCTTTTCTAATCATTTTCTCTGGCCCATGAGTGGGAGACAACTTCAAGAAGATCCTCTCCTAATGAGAGGAATCCAGGAGTCAGGGAGACGACGGCTGATAGGTGGAGACAGAGGCCTGGTGTCCAGGCTGCAGTGGAAGTCTCTGGAAGACCAGGCAGAGGGAGGCAGCACAGAGTGATGCCCAGAGTCACAGACCTGTCGGAGCTGCTGTTTGTTAGTTCAAGTCCTGCTCTAAGGTGCTCTGTGTCAGCTCTGAGTGACAGGCGATCTGAGGTGCTCTCCAATGCCGGCCACGTGCACGGTTCCTGTGTGCCTAGCCCTGCTGGCGTACCTGCCCAGGGGAGCTCCGTATCCTGGGAGGGGCCTGACCACGAGAGACCCATGGGCTGTTGGGTAGTTGCGCAGCTGGGCTCCATAAACTGCGATTGCCCTGACCACGAGAGCCCCGTGGGCTGCTGGGGACCTGGTAAAGGATGTCAGGACACTCAGTGAAGCCACCGAGGATATACATCCAGGAGTCTCTAATTCCTACACCCTGCTGGTCATTCTACCATCCACCAGGACATGCTATTCTGTAGTAGACTTCAATGATGCCTTCTTCTGTATTCCACTGGTCCCAGAAATGCTCTGCTGCCCTAGTAACCAGATTTGGGAATGGAGAAATGCTGCCGCCTTGTGGCCATTTCCCACAACAGCAGCTTTAAACCCAGTGCTAATGGTCACTAAATATTCACACTCATTGCAGGCCTGTGAATGACACCTGCCCTCTAAAACAATCCTGGGGTCAAAAATTGACCAAAAAATTCAAAAGAGGGCAACCATCCAAGAAGACAATTGCAAGAGGTTAATTGTACTCTCCGTTTTTTTGTTTTTCTGTACCAGAAGTTGAAAAAGGCATGGAAAAATGCTGAACATCAGGATGAATTAAAGGTATGTAAATCCAAATTACAAAAACTTATCAGCTCACACCAGTCAGAATGGCCATCAGCAAAAGTTCTGCAAACAATAAATGCTGAAGGGGTTTTGGAGAAATGCCTACACTTGGTTCAACGTGGGACATGGTAAGAGCCAGTAATGAGAACAAAAATGTGGTGCTTTGTAAAGGTAAATACTGAGCTACCATTCAATCAAGCATACCCACTGCTGGGCCTATCGCCTGAGGGGATGAGAATCAAAAAGACACAGGCTGGTTTTCACCGGTGGCGTAGTGGATGAGAGTCTGCCTGCCAATGCAGGGGACATGGGATCATGCCCGGTTAGGGAAGATCACACATGCGGCGGAGCGCCTGGTCCCGTGAGCTATGGCTGCTGGGCCTGCACATCCAGAGCCTGTGCTCTGCAATGGGAGGGTGTACTGAAGCAAGAGGCCCACGTACTGCAAAAAAAAAAAAAAAAAACGACACAGGCTGGCAATCCTGCACTCCAGCAATATTTACCATAGCCAAAACATGGAAGCTACGAAAATGTCCATCAATAGAGGAATGCACAAAGAAGAAGTGTTCCATGTACACAATGGAATATGACTCCAATAAAAAATATATAAATTCAATTTATAAAACAAACATAAGTAAGGAGACATCAGCTTTGGGGGGCACATTCCTCTCTAATATATAACCGAGGAACACCACTGCCAAGATGGTCTGTTTCCCTAGTTACCAGATTGGGAAAAGCAGAAATGCTGCCGCCTTCTGGCCTTTTTCTGCAACAGCAGCTTTAAAACCTGTGTTAAGGTTCACTTCATAGGCACCAGTACTGGAGGGCTGTAAATGAAACCTGCCCTCAAAATGTCTTGAGGGAGGTAATGGCCAAACTATTTCTAAGTGGCCCACATACTTCACAAAAGCAATTTGAAGAGGTAAGCTGTACTCACAGTTTGAAGAAAAGAAGGACATGCCAGAAAATCAATTTCAAGGGGTTATGAGACACATACAAATACAACCACAAAGTGGTATCAGCTCACACGAGTCAGAATATACATCAGCAAAAATACTACAAACAATAATCGCTGAAGGTGTTGTGAAGAAGAGCATAACCTAAACCTTAGGTGGGACATAACCTGGTAAGAGCCACTAATGAGAACAGAATGGAGGTGCCTCTACAAGGTAAACGTTTTGCTACCATATGATCCAGCAGGCCCACTCCTGGGCCTATAACCTAAGAAGACAGAATTGGAAAGACACAGGCATGCAAATGTGCATTGCCGCAGCATTACAATAGCCATGACATGGAAGCAACCAAAAAGTCCATCAACAGATGAGTGGACAAAGAAGAACGGGTCCCTATACAGACAGAATATTAGCCAAGGAAAAAAAGGACCCAGTGCCATTTGCAGCACCGTAGATGAGTCTAGAGGTAATCACGTGACTTGTAGTAAGTCAGAAACAGAAAGACACATGTCGTATGATATCCCTTATAGGTGTTACTGAAAAATTCACACCAGTGAAGACATTTCCACAGAGAAGGGCTATCACAGATTCATTAAACAAACTGATGGTTCACCAATGGAAAGGTGTGAGGATTGCATACATTAGGATATTGCGCTTCACGGACATATACAAACACAGGTGAAATATATAATCACCAAACACCTACGGAATACCAAGAGAAGGCTACTCAACATTCTGTCATAACGTACATGGGAAAAGGATCCCAGGAAGAACAGACATATGTATATGTGTAAAAGAACCTCATCTTGCACACCTACCACAAGCCAAACATTGTAATCAAAGTTGCTCTGAAAAAACATAAAAATTAAATTAAAATTATGAACTAGAAGTAGTGAGACACACGTAAGGGGCTTTGACTTGGCACATTCCATTCTAAATGACAAGCTGGAACACGACTTGCATTGAGGCTCTGTTGTCCTAGTAACCAGATTTGGTAAAGGAGAACTGCTGCCACCTTGTGGCCGTTTCACACAACAGCAGCTTCAATCCCAGCTCTAATGGTCACTTGATATTCAAAAGAATTGCAGGCCTGTGAATGACACCTGCCCTGAAAACAAATCCTGGGGTCGTATATCGACCCAAAAATACAAAAGACATTCATATTTCAAAACGACAGTTTCAAGAGGCCTATTTTACACACATTTGTGTTCTGCTTCTTTTTCTTTCTTTCTTTTTCTGTTAAAAAACGCGAAAGGAAAAAGGCAACCCTCAGAATGGGAGCAAATATTTGCAAACGAATCAATGGACAAAGGTTTAATCTCCAATACATATAAACAGCTCATGCAGCTTAATCTTAAAAAAACAAACAACCCAATAGAAAAATGGCTAGAAGACCTAAATAGACACTTCTTCAAAGAAGACACAGAGATGGCCAAGACGCACATGAAATGCTGCTCAACATCTCTCATTATTAGAGAAATGCAAATCAAAACTACAATGAGGTATCACCTCACACCTGTTAGAATGGGCATCATCAGAAAATCTACAAACAACAAATGCTGGGGAGGGTGTGGAGAAAAGGAACCCTCTTCCACTATCGGTGGGAATGTAAAGTGATACAGTCACTATGGAGAACAGTATGGACGTTCCTTAAAAAACTAAATATAGAATTACCATATGATCCAGCAATCCCACTTCTGGGCATATACCCAGAGAAAACCATAAATCAAAAAGACGCACTCACCACAATTTTCATTGCAGAACTATTTACCATAGCCAAGTAATGGAAGCAACCTAAATGCCCACAGCCAGACGAACGGATAAAGATGTCGTGCATACATAAAATGGAATATTACTCAGCCATACAAAGGAATGAAACTGGGTCATTTGTAGAGACGTCGATGGATCTAGAGACTGTCATACAGAGTGAAGTAAGTCGGAAAGAGAAAAACAAATATTGTATATATAATGCATGCATGTGGAACCTAGAAAAATGGTACAGATGAACCGGTTTGCAGGGCAGAAATAGAGACACAGAGGTAGGGAACACACGTATGGACACCAAAGGGGCGAAGCCATGGGGTGGCGCTGCTGGGATGAGTTGCGGGATTGGGACTGACTTGTATACATGTATATGTCTAAAATAGATAACTAATAATATCCTGCCGTATAAGTAAAAAAAATTAAATTAAATTACAAAGTTTTTAAAAATAAATAAAATTTAAAAATAAAACAGAAAAAAGTGCTTCCCTTCACCAGATGTATTTATATGAATGAATTATTTCCATGCTTATATCTATAAATACATAAAAGAGGAATGAAATCTACCTTGAACCAAAAAAAGAAATATACAGAGGAAAACCCTATCAGGCACTTGCTCCAGGGGTAAACAATTCTGAAGACGGTCAGAGGTGGGGAATCATCTCCCATGAAGCCAGCAGCCCCCCCGCAAGCAGCTTCCTCATTGCAAAGCTGGGGGCCCATGCCGAGGCGTCTGTGAGTAAACGTGAGCTGAGCCCCAAGCCAGCTGCTGCTAAACTGTTCCCAGCCTTCTCAAGTAAAACACCTGAATATGTACAAGGACTTGAAAGCCTAGGGGAAGGGCCGTGGAGCCACACCAGTGACAGCATGCAGACCGACTTGGTGCCTGCAGGACAGCCAGGATGGTCCTGGCCCCGGGCGCTCTTCTGGAAGCTTTCCATTTCCCTGCCTGAGATACCCCTCCTGTCCCAGACCCAACAGATTTTTTCCTTCCTCACCTCTGCCAGTGGAGAAATTCCAGCAGAAGGTAGGGTGACACATCCTCTTCTTTAGCAGGTGGCAGCCTGGCAACTCCTGCAGAAAGTCCAGCAGAGACCCACTCACACCGGGCCCCCCACAAAGCCATGGCCCCTCACTCCCTCCCACCAGCACAGCCCCGAGACTGCTGATAGGGCAGAGAATATGGCATCAGGCACAGCTGCAGGGGCTCTTGCTCCCTGGAGTGGTGTTTCTACTGACCTCAAGCCAGGCACACCTGGGGAGGGCTGGCTGGCAGTGTCAGGCTTCCCAGTTCAGCTAATCCTCACCCCTCAGGGGCTCACATTGCAGAAAATGGACCTCGCTGAACCGGCCAGGTCCAAGGAACACGTGTGGGCTCCTGAGAGTCAGGATAGACAAGGGGCTGCAGCTCCGGCTTGTTTTCTAATCATTTTCTCTGGCCCATGAGTGGGAGACAACTTCAAGAAGATCCTCTCCTAATGAGAGGAATCCAGGAGTCAGGGAGACGACGGCTGATAGGTGGAGACAGAGGCCTGGTGTCCAGGCTGCAGTGGAAGTCTCTGGAAGACCAGGCAGAGGGAGGCCGCACAGAGTGATGCCCAGAGTCACAGACCTGTCGGAGCTGCTGTTTGTTAGTTCAAGTCCTGCTCTAAGGTGCTCTGTGTCAGCTCTGAGTGACAGGCGATCTGAGGTGCTCTCCAATGCCGGCCACGTGCACGGTTCCTGTGTGCCTAGCCCTGCTGGCGTACCTGCCCAGGGGAGCTCCGTATCCTGGGAGGGGCCTGACCACGAGAGACCCATGGGCTGTTGGGTAGTTGCGCAGGTGGGCTCCATAAACTGCCATTGCCCTGACCACGAGAGCCCCGTGGGCTGCTGGGGACCTGGTAAAGGATGTCAGGACACTCAGTGAAGCCACCGAGGATATACATCCAGGAGTCTCTAATTCCTACACCCTGCTGGTCATTCTACCATCCACCAGGACATGCTATTCTGTAGTAGACTTCAATGATGCCTTCTTCTGTATTCCACTGGTCCCAGAAATGCTCTGCTGCCCTAGTAACCAGATTTGGGAATGGAGAAATGCTGCCGCCTTGTGGCCATTTCCCACAACAGCAGCTTTAAACCCAGTGCTAATGGTCACTAAATATTCACACTCATTGCAGGCCTGTGAATGACACCTGCCCTCTAAAACAATCCTGGGGTCAAAAATTGACCAAAAAATTCAAAAGAGGGGAACCATCCAAGAAGACAATTGCAAGAGGTTAATTGTACTCTCCGTTTTTTTCTGTTTTTCTGTACCAGAAGTTGAAAAAGGCATGGAAAAATGCTGAACATCAGGATGAATTAAAGGTATGTAAATCCAAATTACAAAATCTTATCAGCTCACACCAGTCAGAATGGCCATCAGCAAAAGTTCTGCAAACAATAAATGCTGAAGGGGTTTTGGAGAAATGCCTACACTTGGTTCAACGTGGGACATGGTAAGAGCCAGTAAAGAAAACAAAAATGTGGTGCTTTGTAAAGGTAAATACTGAGCTACCATTGAATCAAGCATACCCACTGCTGGGCCTATCGCCTGAGGGGATGAGAATCAAAAAGACACAGGCTGGTTTTCACCGGTGGCGTAGTGGATGAGAGTCTGCCTGCCAATGCAGGGGACATGGGATCATGCCCGGTTAGGGAAGATCACACATGCCGCGGAGCGCCTGGTCCCGTGAGCTATGGCTGTTGGGCTTGCACATCCAGAGCCTGTGCTCTGTAATGGGAGGGTGCATGGAAGCAAGAGGCCCACGTACTGCAAAAAAAAAAAAAAAAACGACACAGGCTGGCAATCCTGCACTCCAGCAATATTTACCATAGCCAAAACATGGAAGCTACGAAAATGTCCATCAATAGAGGAATGCACAAAGAAGAAGTGGTCCATGTACACAATGGAATATGACTCCAATAAAAAATATATAAATTCAATTTATAAAACAAACATAAGTAAGGAGACATCAGCTTTGGGGGGCACATTCCTCTCTAATATATAACCGAGGAACACCACTGCCAAGATGGTCTGTTTCCCTAGTTACCAGATTGGGAAAAGCAGAAATGCTGCCGCCTTCTGGCCTTTTTCTGCAACAGCAGCTTTAAAACCTGTGTTAAGGTTCACTTCATAGGCACCAGTACTGGAGGGCTGTAAATGAAACCTGCCCTCAAAATGTCTTGAGTGAGGTAATGGCCAAACTATTTCTAAGAGTCCCAAATACTTCACAAAAGCAATTTGAAGAGGTAAGCTGTACTCACAGTTTGAAGAAAAGAAGGACATGCCAGAAAATCAATTTCAAGGGGTTATGAGACACATACAAATCCAACCACAAAGTGGTATCAGCTCACACGAGTCAGAATATACATCAGCAAAAATACTACAAACAATAATCGCTGAAGGTGTTGTGAAGAAGAGCATAACCTCAACCTTAGGTGGGACATAACCTGGTAAGAGCCACTAATGAGAACAGAATGGAGGTGCCTCTACAAGGTAAACGTTTTGCTACCATATGATCCAGCAGGCCCACTCCTGGGCCTATAACCTAAGAAGACAGAATTGGAAAGACACAGGCAGGCAAATGTGCATTGCCGCAGCATTACAATAGCCATGACATGGAAGCAACCAAAAAGTCCATCAACAGATGAGTGGACAAAGAAGAACGGGTCCCTATACAGACAGAATATTAGCCAAGGAAAAAAAGGACCCAGTGCCATTTGCAGCACCGTAGATGAGTCTAGAGGTAATCACGTGACTTGTAGTAAGTCAGAAACAGAAAGACACATGTCGTATGATATCCCTTATAGGTGTTACTGAAAAATTCACACCAGTGAAGACATTTCCACAGAGAAGGGCTATCACAGATTCATTAAACAAACTGATGGTTCACCAATGGAAAGGTGTGAGGATTGCATACATTAGGGTATTGCGCTTCACGGACATATACAAACACAGGTGAAATATATAATCACCAAACACCTACGGAATACCAAGAGAAGGCTACTCAACATTCTGTCATAACATACATGGGAAAAGGATCCCAGGAAGAACAGACATATGTATATGTGTAAAAGAACCACATCTTGCACACCTACAACAAGCCAAACATTGTAATCAAAGTTGCTCTGATAAAACATAAAAATTAAATTAAAATTATGAACTAGAAGTAGTGAGACACACGTAAGGGGCTTTGACTTGGCACATTCCATTCTAAATGACAAGCTGGAACGCGACTTGCATTGAGGCTCTGTTGTCCTAGTAACCAGATTTGGTAAAGGAGAACTGCTGCCACCTTGTGGCCGTTTCACACAACAGCAGCTTCAATCCCAGCTCTAATGGTCACTTGATATTCAAAAGAATTGCAGGCCTGTGAATGACACCTGCCCTGAAAACAAATCCTGGGGTCGTATATCGACCCAAAAATACAAAAGACATTCATATTTCAAAACGACAGTTTCAAGAGGCCTATTTTACACACATTTGTGTTCTGCTTCTTTTTCTTTCTTTCTTTTTCTGTTAAAAAACGCGAAAGGAAAAAGGCAACCCTCAGAATGGGAGCAAATATTTGCAAACGAATCAATGGACAAAGGTTTAATCTCCAATACATATAAACAGCTCATGCAGCTTAATCTTAAAAAATCAAACAACCCAATAGAAAAATGGCTAGAAGACCTAAATAGACACTTCTTCAAAGAAGACACAGAGATGGCCAAGACGCACATGAAATGCTGCTCAACATCTCTCATTATTAGAGAAATGCAAATCAAAACTACAATGAGGTATCACCTCACACCTGTTAGAATGGGCATCATCAGAAAATCTACAAACAACAAATGCTGGGGAGGGTGTGGAGAAAAGGAACCCTCTTCCACTATCGGTGGGAATGTAAAGTGATACAGTCACTATGGAGAACAGTATGGACGTTCCTTAAAAAACTAAATATAGAATTACCATATGATCCAGCAATCCCACTTCTGGGCATATACCCAGAGAAAACCATAAATCAAAAAGACGCACTCACCACAATGTTCATTGCAGAACTATTTACCATAGCCAAGTAATGGAAGCAACCTAAATGCCCACAGCCAGACGAACGGATAAAGATGTCGTGCATACATAAAATGGAATATTACTCAGCCATACAAAGGAATGAAACTGGGTCATTTGTAGAGACGTCGATGGATCTAGAGACTGTCATACAGAGTGAAGTAAGTCGGAAAGAGAAAAACAAATATTGTATATATAATGCATGCATGTGGAACCTAGAAAAATGGTACAGATGAACCGGTTTGCAGGGCAGAAATAGAGACACAGAGGTAGGGAACACACGTATGGACACCAAAGGGGCGAAGCCATGGGGTGGCGCTGCTGGGATGAGTTGCGGGATTGGGACTGACTTGTATACATGTATATGTCTAAAATAGATAACTAATAATATCCTGCCGTATAAGTAAAAAAAAATTAAATTAAATTACAAAGTTTTTAAAAATAAATAAAATTTAAAAATAAAACAGAAAAAAGTGCTTCCCTTCACCAGATGTATTTATATGAATGAATTATTTCCATGCTTATATCTATAAATACATAAAAGAGGAATAAAATCTACCTTGAACCAAAAAAAGAAATATACAGAGGAAAACCCTATCAGGCACTTGCTCCAGGGGTAAACAATTCTGAAGACGGTCAGAGGTGGGGAATCATCTACCATGAAGCCAGCAGCCCCCCCGCAAGCAGCTTCCTCATTGCAAAGCTGGGGGCCCATGCCGAGGCGTCTGTGAGTAAACGTGAGCTGAGCCCCAAGCCAGCTGCTGCTAAACTGTTCCCAGCCTTCTCAAGTAAAACACCTGAATATGTACAAGGACTTGAAAGCCTAGGGGAAGGGCCGTGGAGCCACACCAGTGACAGCATGCAGACCGACTTGGTGCCTGCAGGACAGCCAGGATGGTCCTGGCCCCGGGCGCTCTTCTGGAAGCTTTCCATTTCCCTGCCTGAGATACCCCTCCTGTCCCAGACCCAACAGATTTTTTCCTTCCTCACCTCTGCCAGTGGAGAAATTCCAGCAGAAGGTAGGGTGACACATCCTCTTCTTTAGCAGGTGGCAGCCTGGCAACTCCTGCAGAAAGTCCAGCAGAGACCCACTCACACCGGGCCCCCCACAAAGCCATGGCCCCTCACTCCCTCCCACCAGCACAGCCCCGAGACTGCTGATGGGGCAGAGAATATGGCATCAGGCACAGCTGCAGGGGCTCTTGCTCCCTGGAGTGGTGTTTCTACTGACCTCAAGCCAGGCACACCTGGGGAGGGCTGGCTGGCAGTGTCAGGCTTCCCAGTTCAGCTAATCCTCACCCCTCAGGGGCTCACATTGCAGAAAATGGACCTCGCTGAACCGGCCAGGTCCAAGGAACACGTGTGGGCTCCTGAGAGTCAGGATAGACAAGGGGCTGCAGCTCCGGCTTCTTTTCTAATCATTTTCTCTGGCCCATGAGTGGGAGACAACTTCAAGAAGATCCTCTCCTAATGAGAGGAATCCAGGAGTCAGGGAGACGACGGCTGATAGGTGGAGACAGAGGCCTGGTGTCCAGGCTGCAGTGGAAGTCTCTGGAAGACCAGGCAGAGGGAGGCCGCACAGAGTGATGCCCAGAGTCACAGACCTGTCGGAGCTGCTGTTTGTTAGTTCAAGTCCTGCTCTAAGGTGCTCTGTGTCAGCTCTGAGTGACAGGCGATCTGAGGTGCTCTCCAATGCCGGCCACGTGCACGGTTCCTGTGTGCCTAGCCCTGCTGGCGTACCTGCCCAGGGGAGCTCCGTATCCTGGGAGGGGCCTGACCACGAGAGCCCCATGGGCTGTTGGGTAGTTGCGCAGCTGGGCTCCATAAACTGCGATTGCCCTGACCACGAGAGCCCCGTGGGCTGCTGGGGACCTGGTAAAGGATGTCAGGACACTCAGTGAAGCCACCGAGGATATACATCCAGGAGTCTCTAATTCCTACACCCTGCTGGTCATTCTACCATCCACCAGGACATGCTATTCTGTAGTAGACTTCAATGATGCCTTCTTCTGTATTCCACTGGTCCCAGAAATGCTCTGCTGCCCTAGTAACCAGATTTGGGAATGGAGAAATGCTGCCGCCTTGTGGCCATTTCCCACAACAGCAGCTTTAAACCCAGTGCTAATGGTCACTAAATATTCACACTCATTGCAGGCCTGTGAATGACACCTGCCCTCTAAAACAATCCTGGGGTCAAAAATTGACCAAAAAATTCAAAAGAGGGCAACCATCCAAAAAGACAATTGCAAGAGGTTAATTGTACTCTCCGTTTTTTTCTGTTTTTCTGTACCAGAAGTTGAAAAAGGCATGGAAAAATGCTGAACATCAGGATGAATTAAAGGTATGTAAATCCAAATTACAAAAACTTATCAGCTCACACCAGTCAGAATGGCCATCAGCAAAAGTTCTGCAAACAATAAATGCTGAAGGGGTTTTGGAGAAATGCCTACACTTGGTTCAACGTGGGACATGGTAAGAGCCAGTAATGAAAACAAAAATGTGGTGCTTTCTAAAGGTAAATACTGAGCTACCATTCAATCAAGCATACCCACTGCTGGGCCTATCGCCTGAGGGGATGAGAATCAAAAAGACACAGGCTGGTTTTCACCGGTGGCGTAGTGGATGAGAGTCTGCCTGCCAATGCAGGGGACATGGGATCATGCCCGGTTAGGGAAGATCACACATGCGGCGGAGCGCCTGGTCCCGTGAGCTATGGCTGCTGGGCCTGCACATCCAGAGCCTGTGCTCTGCAATGGGAGGGTGCACGGAAGCAAGAGGCCCACGTACTGCAAAAAAAAAAAAAAAAAAAACGACACAGGCTGGCAATCCTGCACTCCAGCAATATTTACCATAGCCAAAACATGGAAGCTACGAAAATGTCCATCAATAGAGGAATGCACAAAGAAGAAGTGGTCCATGTACACAATGGAATATGACTCCAATAAAAAATATATAAATTCAATTTATAAAACAAACATAAGTAAGGAGACATCAGCTTTGGGGGGCACATTCCTCTCTAATATATAACCGAGGAACACCACTGCCAAGATGGTCTGTTTCCCTAGTTACCAGATTGGGAAAAGCAGAAATGCTGCCGCCTTGTGGCCGTTACCTGCAACAGCAGCTTTAAAACCTGTGTTAAGGTTCACTTCATAGGCACCAGTACTGGAGGGCTGTAAATGAAACCTGCCCTCAAAATGTCTTGAGGGAGGTAATGGCCAAACTATTTCTAAGTGTCCCACATACTTCACAAAAACAATTTGAAGAGGTAAGCTGTACTCACAGTTTGAAGAAAAGAAGGACATGCCAGAAAATCAATTTCAAGGGGTTATGAGACACTTACAAATACAACCACAAGGTGGTATCAGCTCACAAGAGTCAGAATATACATCAGCAAAAATACTACAAACAACAATCGCTGAAGGTGTTGTGAAGAAGAGCATAACCTCAACCTTAGGTGGGACATAACCTGGTAAGAGCCACTAATGAGAACAGAATGGAGGTGCCTCTACAAGGTAAACGTTTTGCTACCATATGATCCAGCAGGCCCACTCCTGGGCCTATAACCTAAGAAGACAGAATTGGAAAGACACAGGCAGGCAAATGTGCATTGCCGCAGCATTACAGTAGCCATGACATGGAAGCAACCAAAAAGTCCATCAACAGATGAGTGGACAAAGAAGAACGGGTCCCTATACAGACAGAATATTAGCCAAGGAAAAAAAGGACACAGTGCCATTTGCAGCACCGTAGATGAGTCTAGAGGTAATCACGTGACTTGTAGTAAATCAGAAACAGAAATACACATGTCGTATGATATCCTTTATAGGTGTTACTGAAAAATTCACACCAGTGAAGACATTTCCACAGAGAAGGTCTATCACAGATTCATTAAACAAACTGATGGTTCACCAATGGAAAGGTGTGAGGATTGCATACATTAGGATATTGCGCTTCACGGACATATACAAACACAGGTGAAATATATAATCACCAAACACCTACGGAATACCAAGAGAAGGCTACTCAACATTCTGTCATAACGTACATGGGAAAAGGATCCCAGGAAGAACAGACATATGTATATGTGTAAAAGAACCACATCTTGCACACCTACAACAAGCCAAACATTGTAATCAAAGTTGCTGTGATAAAACATAAAAATTAAATTAAAATTATGAACTAGAAGTAGTGAGACACACGTAAGGGGCTTTGACTTGGCACATTCCATTCTAAATGACAAGCTGGAACGCGACTTGCATTGAGGCTCTGTTGTCCTAGTAACCAGATTTGGTAAAGGAGACCTGCTGCCACCTTGTGGCCGTTTCACACAACAGCAGCTTCAATCCCAGCTCTAATGGTCACTTGATATTCAAAAGAATTGCAGGCCTGTGAATGACACCTGCCCTGAAAACAAATCCTGGGGTCGTATATCGACCCAAAAATACAAAAGACATTCATATTTCAAAACGACAGTTTCAAGAGGCCTATTTTACACACATTTGTGTTCTGCTTCTTTTTCTTTCTTTCTTTTTCTGTTAAAAAACGCGAAAGGAAAAAGCCAACCCTCAGAATGGGAGCAAATATTTGCAAACGAATCAATGGACAAAGGTTTAATCTCCAATACATATAAACAGCTCATGCAGCTTAATCTTAAAAAAACAAACAACCCAATAGAAAAATGGCTAGAAGACCTAAATAGACACTTCTTCATAGAAGACACAGAGATGGCCAAGACGCACATGAAATGCTGCTCAACATCTCTCATTATTAGAGAAATGCAAATCAAAACTACAATGAGGTATCACCTCACACCTGTTAGAATGGGCATCATCAGAAAATCTACAAACAACAAATGCTGGGGAGGGTGTGGAGAAAAGGAACCCTCTTCCACTATCGGTGGGAATGTAAAGTGATACAGTCACTATGGAGAACAGTATGGACGTTCCTTAAAAAACTAAATATAGAGTTACCATATGATCCAGCAATCCCACTTCTGGGCATATACCCAGAGAAAACCATAAATCAAAAAGACGCACTCACCACAATGTTCATTGCAGAACTATTTACCATAGCCAAGTAATGGAAGCAACCTAAATGCCCACAGCCAGACGAACGGATAAAGATGTCGTGCATACATAAAATGGAATATTACTCAGCCATACAAAGGAATGAAACTGGGTCATTTGTAGAGACGTCGATGGATCTAGAGACTGTCATACAGAGTGAAGTAAGTCGGAAAGAGAAAAACAAATATTGTATATATAATGCATGCATGTGGAACCTAGAAAAATGGTACAGATGAACCGGTTTGCAGGGCAGAAATAGAGACACAGAGGTAGGGAACACACGTATGGACACCAAAGGGGCGAAGCCATGGGGTGGCGCTGCTGGGATGAGTTGCGGGATTGGGACTGACTTGTATACATGTATATGTCTAAAATAGATAACTAATAATATCCTGCCGTATAAGTAAAAAAAAATTAAATTAAATTACAAAGTTTTTAAAAATAAATAAAATTTAAAAATAAAACAGAAAAAAGTGCTTCCCTTCACCAGATGTATTTATATGAATGAATTATTTCCATGCTTATATCTATAAATACATAAAAGAGGAATGAAATCTACCTTGAACCAAAAAAAGAAATATACAGAGGAAAACCCTATCAGGCACTTGCTCCAGGGGTAAACAATTCTGAAGACGGTCAGAGGTGGGGAATCATCTCCCATGAAGCCAGCAGCCCCCCCGCAAGCAGCTTCCTCATTGCAAAGCTGGGGGCCCATGCCGAGGCGTCTGTGAGTAAACGTGAGCTGAGCCCCAAGCCAGCTGCTGCTAAACTGTTCCCAGCCTTCTCAAGTAAAACACCTGAATATGTACAAGGACTTGAAAGCCTAGGGGAAGGGCCGTGGAGCCACACCAGTGACAGCATGCAGACCGACTTGGTGCCTGCAGGACAGCCAGGATGGTCCTGGCCCCGGGCGCTCTTCTGGAAGCTTTCCATTTCCCTGCCTGAGATACCCCTCCTGTCCCAGACCCAACAGATTTTTTCCTTCCTCACCTCTGCCAGTGGAGAAATTCCAGCAGAAGGTAGGGTGACACATCCTCTTCTTTAGCAGGTGGCAGCCTGGCAACTCCTGCAGAAAGTCCAGCAGAGACCCACTCACACCGGGCCCCCCACAAAGCCATGGCCCCTCACTCCCTCCCACCAGCACAGCCCCGAGACTGCTGATGGGGCAGAGAATATGGCATCAGGCACAGCTGCAGGGGCTCTTGCTCCCTGGAGTGGTGTTTCTACTGACCTCAAGCCAGGCACACCTGGGGAGGGCTGGCTGGCAGTGTCAGGCTTCCCAGTTCAGCTAATCCTCACCCCTCAGGGGCTCACATTGCAGAAAATGGACCTCGCTGAACCGGCCAGGTCCAAGGAACACGTGTGGGCTCCTGAGAGTCAGGATAGACAAGGGGCTGCAGCTCCGGCTTCTTTTCTAATCATTTTCTCTGGCCCATGAGTGGGAGACAACTTCAAGAAGATCCTCTCCTAATGAGAGGAATCCAGGAGTCAGGGAGACGACGGCTGATAGGTGGAGACAGAGGCCTGGTGTCCAGGCTGCAGTGGAAGTCTCTGGAAGACCAGGCAGAGGGAGGCCGCACAGAGTGATGCCCAGAGTCACAGACCTGTCGGAGCTGCTGTTTGTTAGTTCAAGTCCTGCTCTAAGGTGCTCTGTGTCAGCTCTGAGTGACAGGCGATCTGAGGTGCTCTCCAATGCCGGCCACGTGCACGGTTCCTGTGTGCCTAGCCCTGCTGGCGTACCTGCCCAGGGGAGCTCCGTATCCTGGGAGGGGCCTGACCACGAGAGCCCCATGGGCTGTTGGGTAGTTGCGCAGCTGGGCTCCATAAACTGCGATTGCCCTGACCACGAGAGCCCCGTGGGCTGCTGGGGACCTGGTAAAGGATGTCAGGACACTCAGTGAAGCCACCGAGGATATACATCCAGGAGTCTCTAATTCCTACACCCTGCTGGTCATTCTACCATCCACCAGGACATGCTATTCTGTAGTAGACTTCAATGATGCCTTCTTCTGTATTCCACTGGTCCCAGAAATGCTCTGCTGCCCTAGTAACCAGATTTGGGAATGGAGAAATGCTGCCGCCTTGTGGCCATTTCCCACAACAGCAGCTTTAAACCCAGTGCTAATGGTCACTAAATATTCACACTCATTGCAGGCCTGTGAATGACACCTGCCCTCTAAAACAATCCTGGGGTCAAAAATTGACCAAAAAATTCAAAAGAGGGCAACCATCCAAAAAGACAATTGCAAGAGGTTAATTGTACTCTCCGTTTTTTTCTGTTTTTCTGTACCAGAAGTTGAAAAAGGCATGGAAAAATGCTGAACATCAGGATGAATTAAAGGTATGTAAATCCAAATTACAAAAACTTATCAGCTCACACCAGTCAGAATGGCCATCAGCAAAAGTTCTGCAAACAATAAATGCTGAAGGGGTTTTGGAGAAATGCCTACACTTGGTTCAACGTGGGACATGGTAAGAGCCAGTAATGAAAACAAAAATGTGGTGCTTTCTAAAGGTAAATACTGAGCTACCATTCAATCAAGCATACCCACTGCTGGGCCTATCGCCTGAGGGGATGAGAATCAAAAAGACACAGGCTGGTTTTCACCGGTGGCGTAGTGGATGAGAGTCTGCCTGCCAATGCAGGGGACATGGGATCATGCCCGGTTAGGGAAGATCACACATGCGGCGGAGCGCCTGGTCCCGTGAGCTATGGCTGCTGGGCCTGCACATCCAGAGCCTGTGCTCTGCAATGGGAGGGTGCACGGAAGCAAGAGGCCCACGTACTGCAAAAAAAAAAAAAAAAAACGACACAGGCTGGCAATCCTGCACTCCAGCAATATTTACCATAGCCAAAACATGGAAGCTACGAAAATGTCCATCAATAGAGGAATGCACAAAGAAGAAGTGTTCCATGTACACAATGGAATATGACTCCAATAAAAAATATATAAATTCAATTTATAAAACAAACATAAGTAAGGAGACATCAGCTTTGGGGGGCACATTCCTCTCTAATATATAACCGAGGAACACCACTGCCAAGGTGGTCTGTTTCCCTAGTTACCAGATTGGGAAAAGCAGAAATGCTGCCGCCTTGTGGCCGTTACCTGCAACAGCAGCTTTAAAACCTGTGTTAAGGTTCACTTCATAGGCACCAGTACTGGAGGGCTGTAAATGAAACCTGCCCTCAAAATGTCTTGAGGGAGGTAATGGCCAAACTATTTCTAAGTGTCCCACATACTTCACAAAAACAATTTGAAGAGGTAAGCTGTACTCACAGTTTGAAGAAAAGAAGGACATGCCAGAAAATCAATTTCAAGGGGTTATGAGACACTTACAAATACAACCACAAGGTGGTATCAGCTCACAAGAGTCAGAATATACATCAGCAAAAATACTACAAACAACAATCGCTGAAGGTGTTGTGAAGAAGAGCATAACCTCAACCTTAGGTGGGACATAACCTGGTAAGAGCCACTAATGAGAACAGAATGGAGGTGCCTCTACAAGGTAAACGTTTTGCTACCATATGATCCAGCAGGCCCACTCCTGGGCCTATAACCTAAGAAGACAGAATTGGAAAGACACAGGCAGGCAAATGTGCATTGCCGCAGCATTACAGTAGCCATGACATGGAAGCAACCAAAAAGTCCATCAACAGATGAGTGGACAAAGAAGAACGGGTCCCTATACAAACAGAATATTAGCCAAGGAAAAAAAGGACACAGTGCCATTTGCAGCACCGTAGATGAGTCTAGAGGTAATCACGTGACTTGTAGTAAATCAGAAACAGAAATACACATGTCGTATGATATCCTTTATAGGTGTTACTGAAAAATTCACACCAGTGAAGACATTTCCACAGAGAAGGTCTATCACAGATTCATTAAACAAACTGATGGTTCACCAATGGAAAGGTGTGAGGATTGCATACATTAGGATATTGCGCTTCACGGACATATACAAACACAGGTGAAATATATAATCACCAAACACCTACGGAATACCAAGAGAAGGCTACTCAACATTCTGTCATAACGTACATGGGAAAAGGATCCCAGGAAGAACAGACATATGTATATGTGTAAAAGAACCACATCTTGCACACCTAAAACAAGCCAAACATTGTAATCAAAGTTGCTGTGATAAAACATAAAAATTAAATTAAAATTATGAACTAGAAGTAGTGAGACACACGTAAGGGGCTTTGACTTGGCACATTCCATTCTAAATGACAAGCTGGAACGCGACTTGCATTGAGGCTCTGTTGTCCTAGTAACCAGATTTGGTAAAGGAGACCTGCTGCCACCTTGTGGCCGTTTCACACAACAGCAGCTTCAATCCCAGCTCTAATGGTCACTTGATATTCAAAAGAATTGCAGGCCTGTGAATGACACCTGCCCTGAAAACAAATCCTGGGGTCGTATATCGACCCAAAAATACAAAAGACATTCATATTTCAAAACGACAGTTTCAAGAGGCCTATTTTACACACATTTGTGTTCTGCTTCTATTTCTTTCTTTCTTTTTCTGTTAAAAAACGCGAAAGGAAAAAGCCAACCCTCAGAATGGGAGCAAATATTTGCAAACGAATCAATGGACAAAGGTTTAATCTCCAATACATATAAACAGCTCATGCAGCTTAATCTTAAAAAAACAAACAACCCAATAGAAAAATGGCTAGAAGACCTAAATAGACACTTCTTCAAAGAAGACACAGAGATGGCCAAGACGCACATGAAATGCTGCTCAACATCTCTCATTATTAGAGAAATGCAAATCAAAACTACAATGAGGTATCACCTCACACCTGTTAGAATGGGCATCATCAGAAAATCTACAAACAACAAATGCTGGGGAGGGTGTGGAGAAAAGGAACCCTCTTCCACTATCGGTGGGAATGTAAAGTGATACAGTCACTATGGAGAACAGTATGGACGTTCCTTAAAAAACTAAATATAGAATTACCATATGATCCAGCAATCCCACTTCTGGGCATATACCCAGAGAAAACCATAAATCAAAAAGACCCACTCACCACAATGTTCATTGCAGAACTATTTACCATAGCCAAGTAATGGAAGCAACCTAAATGCCCACAGCCAGACGAACGGATAAAGATGTCGTGCATACATAAAATGGAATATTACTCAGCCATACAAAGGAATGAAACTGGGTCATTTGTAGAGACGTCGATGGATCTAGAGACTGTCATACAGAGTGAAGTAAGTCGGAAAGAGAAAAACAAATATTGTATATATAATGCATGCATGTGGAACCTAGAAAAATGGTACAGATGAACCGGTTTGCAGGGCAGAAATAGAGACACAGAGGTAGGGAACACACGTATGGACACCAAAGGGGCGAAGCCATGGGGTGGCGCTGCTGGGATGAGTTGCGGGATTGGGACTGACTTGTATACATGTATATGTCTAAAATAGATAACTAATAATATCCTGCCGTATAAGTAAAAAAAAATTAAATTAAATTACAAAGTTTTTAAAAATAAATAAAATTTAAAAATAAAACAGAAAAAAGTGCTTCCCTTCACCAGATGTATTTATATGAATGAATTATTTCCATGCTTATATCTATAAATACATAAAAGAGGAATGAAATCTACCTTGAACCAAAAAAAGAAATATACAGAGGAAAACCCTATCAGGCACTTGCTCCAGGGGTAAACAATTCTGAAGACGGTCAGAGGTGGGGAATCATCTACCATGAAGCCAGCAGCCCCCCCGCAAGCAGCTTCCTCATTGCAAAGCTGGGGGCCCATGCCGAGGCGTCTGTGAGTAAACGTGAGCTGAGCCCCAAGCCAGCTGCTGCTAAACTGTTCCCAGCCTTCTCAAGTAAAACACCTGAATATGTACAAGGACTTGAAAGCCTAGGGGAAGGGCCGTGGAGCCACACCAGTGACAGCATGCAGACCGACTTGGTGCCTGCAGGACAGCCAGGATGGTCCTGGCCCCGGGCGCTCTTCTGGAAGCTTTCCATTTCCCTGCCTGAGATACCCCTCCTGTCCCAGACCCAACAGATTTTTTCCTTCCTCACCTCTGCCAGTGGAGAAATTCCAGCAGAAGGTAGGGTGACACATCCTCTTCTTTAGCAGGTGGCAGCCTGGCAACTCCTGCAGAAAGTCCAGCAGAGACCCACTCACACCGGGCCCCCCACAAAGCCATGGCCCCTCACTCCCTCCCACCAGCACAGCCCCGAGACTGCTGATGGGGCAGAGAATATGGCATCAGGCACAGCTGCAGGGGCTCTTGCTCCCTGGAGTGGTGTTTCTACTGACCTCAAGCCAGGCACACCTGGGGAGGGCTGGCTGGCAGTGTCAGGCTTCCCAGTTCAGCTAATCCTCACCCCTCAGGGGCTCACATTGCAGAAAATGGACCTCGCTGAACCGGCCAGGTCCAAGGAACACGTGTGGGCTCCTGAGAGTCAGGATAGACAAGGGGCTGCAGCTCCGGCTTCTTTTCTAATCATTTTCTCTGGCCCATGAGTGGGAGACAACTTCAAGAAGATCCTCTCCTAATGAGAGGAATCCAGGAGTCAGGGAGACGACGGCTGATAGGTGGAGACAGAGGCCTGGTGTCCAGGCTGCAGTGGAAGTCTCTGGAAGACCAGGCAGAGGGAGGCCGCACAGAGTGATGCCCAGAGTCACAGACCTGTCGGAGCTGCTGTTTGTTAGTTCAAGTCCTGCTCTAAGGTGCTCTGTGTCAGCTCTGAGTGACAGGCGATCTGAGGTGCTCTCCAATGCCGGCCACGTGCACGGTTCCTGTGTGCCTAGCCCTGCTGGCGTACCTGCCCAGGGGAGCTCCGTATCCTGGGAGGGGCCTGACCACGAGAGCCCCATGGGCTGTTGGGTAGTTGCGCAGCTGGGCTCCATAAACTGCGATTGCCCTGACCACGAGAGCCCCGTGGGCTGCTGGGGACCTGGTAAAGGATGTCAGGACACTCAGTGAAGCCACCGAGGATATACATCCAGGAGTCTCTAATTCCTACACCCTGCTGGTCATTCTACCATCCACCAGGACATGCTATTCTGTAGTAGACTTCAATGATGCCTTCTTCTGTATTCCACTGGTCCCAGAAATGCTCTGCTGCCCTAGTAACCAGATTTGGGAATGGAGAAATGCTGCCGCCTTGTGGCCATTTCCCACAACAGCAGCTTTAAACCCAGTGCTAATGGTCACTAAATATTCACACTCATTGCAGGCCTGTGAATGACACCTGCCCTCTAAAACAATCCTGGGGTCAAAAATTGACCAAAAAATTCAAAAGAGGGCAACCATCCAAGAAGACAATTGCAAGAGGTTAATTGTACTCTCCGTTTTTTTCTGTTTTTCTGTACCAGAAGTTGAAAAAGGCATGGAAAAATGCTGAACATCAGGATGAATTAAAGGTATGTAAATCCAAATTACAAAAACTTATCAGCTCACACCAGTCAGAATGGCCATCAGCAAAAGTTCTGCAAACAATAAATGCTGAAGGGGTTTTGGAGAAATGCCTACATTTGGTTCAACGTGGGACATGGTAAGAGCCAGTAATGAAAACAAAAATGTGGTGCTTTCTAAAGGTAAATACTGAGCTACCATTCAATCAAGCATACCCACTGCTGGGCCTATCGCCTGAGGGGATGAGAATCAAAAAGACACAGGCTGGTTTTCACCGGTGGCGTAGTGGATGAGAGTCTGCCTGCCAATGCAGGGGACATGGGATCATGCCCGGTTAGGGAAGATCACACATGCGGCGGAGCGCCTGGTCCCGTGAGCTATGGCTGCTGGCCCTGCACATCCAGAGCCTGTGCTCTGCAATGGGAGGGTGCACTGAAGCAAGAGGCCCACGTACTGCAAAAAAAAAAAAAAAAAACGACACAGGCTGGCAATCCTGCACTCCAGCAATATTTACCATAGCCAAAACATGGAAGCTACGAAAATGTCCATCAATAGAGGAATGCACAAAGAAGAAGTGTTCCATGTACACAATGGAATATGACTCCAATAAAAAATATATAAATTCAATTTATAAAACAAACATAAGTAAGGAGACATCAGCTTTGGGGGGCACATTCCTCTCTAATATATAACCGAGGAACACCACTGCCAAGATGGTCTGTTTCCCTAGTTACCAGATTGGGAAAAGCAGAAATGCTGCCGCCTTCTGGCCTTTTTCTGCAACAGCAGCTTTAAAACCTGTGTTAAGGTTCACTTCATAGGCACCAGTACTGGAGGGCTGTAAATGAAACCTGCCCTCAAAATGTCTTGAGGGAGGTAATGGCCAAACTATTTCTATTTGGCCCACATACTTCACAAAAGCAATTTGAAGAGGTAAGCTGTACTCACAGTTTGAAGAAAAGAAGGACATGCCAGAAAATCAATTTCAAGGGGTTATGAGACACATACAAATACAACCACAAAGTGGTATCAGCTCACACGAGTCAGAATATACATCAGCAAAAATACTACAAACAATAATCGCTGAAGGTGTTGTGAAGAAGAGCATAACCTAAACCTTAGGTGGGACATAACCTGGTAAGAGCCACTAATGAGAACAGAATGGAGGTGCCTCTACAAGGTAAACGTTTTGCTACCATATGATCCAGCAGGCCCACTCCTGGGCCTATAACCTAAGAAGACAGAATTGGAAAGACACAGGCAGGCAAATGTGCATTGCCGCAGCATTACAATAGCCATGACATGGAAGCAACCAAAAAGTCCATCAACAGATGAGTGGACAAAGAAGAACGGGTCCCTATACAGACAGAATATTAGCCAAGGAAAAAAAGGACCCAGTGCCATTTGCAGCACCGTAGATGAGTCTAGAGGTAATCACGTGACTTGTAGTAAGTCAGAAACAGAAAGACACATGTCGTATGATATCCCTTATAGGTGTTACTGAAAAATTCACACCAGTGAAGACATTTCCACAGAGAAGGGCTATCACAGATTCATTAAACAAACTGATGGTTCACCAATGGAAAGGTGTGAGGATTGCATACATTAGGATATTGCGCTTCACGGACATATACAAACACAGGTGAAATATATAATCACCAAACACCTACGGAATACCAAGAGAAGGCTACTCAACATTCTGTCATAACGTACATGGGAAAAGGATCCCAGGAAGAACAGACATATGTATATGTGTAAAAGAACCTCATCTTGCACACCTACCACAAGCCAAACATTGTAATCAAAGTTGCTCTGAAAAAACATAAAAATTAAATTAAAATTATGAACTAGAAGTAGTGAGACACACGTAAGGGGCTTTGACTTGGCACATTCCATTCTAAATGACAAGCTGGAACGCGACTTGCATTGAGGCTCTGTTGTCCTAGTAACCAGATTTGGTAAAGGAGAACTGCTGCCACCTTGTGGCCGTTTCACACAACAGCAGCTTCAATCCCAGCTCTAATGGTCACTTGATATTCAAAAGAATTGCAGGCCTGTGAATGACACCTGCCCTGAAAACAAATCCTGGGGTCGTATATCGACCCAAAAATACAAAAGACATTCATATTTCAAAACGACAGTTTCAAGAGGCCTATTTTACACACATTTGTGTTCTGCTTCTTTTTCTTTCTTTCTTTTTCTGTTAAAAAACGCGAAAGGAAAAAGGCAACCCTCAGAATGGGAGCAAATATTTGCAAACGAATCAATGGACAAAGGTTTAATCTCCAATACATATAAACAGCTCATGCAGCTTAATCTTAAAAAATCAAACAACCCAATAGAAAAATGGCTAGAAGACCTAAATAGACACTTCTTCAAAGAAGACACAGAGATGGCCAAGACGCACATGAAATGCTGCTCAACATCTCTCATTATTAGAGAAATGCAAATCAAAACTACAATGAGGTATCACCTCACACCTGTTAGAATGGGCATCATCAGAAAATCTACAAACAACAAATGCTGGGGAGGGTGTGGAGAAAAGGAACCCTCTTCCACTATCGGTGGGAATGTAAAGTGATACAGTCACTATGGAGAACAGTATGGACGTTCCTTAAAAAACTAAATATAGAATTACCATATGATCCAGCAATCCCACTTCTGGGCATATACCCAGAGAAAACCATAAATCAAAAAGACGCACTCACCACAATGTTCATTGCAGAACTATTTACCATAGCCAAGTAATGGAAGCAACCTAAATGCCCACAGCCAGACGAACGGATAAAGATGTCGTGCATACATAAAATGGAATATTACTCAGCCATACAAAGGAATGAAACTGGGTCATTTGTAGAGACGTCGATGGATCTAGAGACTGTCATACAGAGTGAAGTAAGTCGGAAAGAGAAAAACAAATATTGTATATATAATGCATGCATGTGGAACCTAGAAAAATGGTACAGATGAACCGGTTTGCAGGGCAGAAATAGAGACACAGAGGTAGGGAACACACGTATGGACACCAAAGGGGCGAAGCCATGGGGTGGCGCTGCTGGGATGAGTTGCGGGATTGGGACTGACTTGTATACATGTATATGTCTAAAATAGATAACTAATAATATCCTGCCGTATAAGTAAAAAAAATTAAATTAAATTACAAAGTTTTTAAAAATAAATAAAATTTAAAAATAAAACAGAAAAAAGTGCTTCCCTTCACCAGATGTATTTATATGAATGAATTATTTCCATGCTTATATCTATAAATACATAAAAGAGGAATGAAATCTTCCTTGAACCAAAAAAAGAAATATACAGAGGAAAACCCTATCAGGCACTTGCTCCAGGGGTAAACAATTCTGAAGACGGTCAGAGGTGGGGAATCATCTCCCATGAAGCCAGCAGCCCCCCCGCAAGCAGCTTCCTCATTGCAAAGCTGGGGGCCCAGGCCGAGGCGGCTGTGAGTAAACGTGAGCTGAGCCCCAAGCCAGCTGCTGCTAAACTGTTCCCAGCCTTCTCAAGTAAAACACCTGAATATGTACAAGGACTTGAAAGCCTAGGGGAAGGGCCGTGGAGCCACACCAGTGACAGCATGCAGACCGACTTGGTGCCTGCAGGACGGCCAGGATTGTCCTGGCCCCGGGCGCTCTTCTGGAAGCTTTCCATTTCCCTGCCTGAGATACCCCTCCTGTCCCAGACCCAACAGATTTTTTCCTTCCTCACCTCTGCCAGTGGAGAAATTCCAGCAGAAGGTAGGGTGACACATCCTCTTCTTTAGCAGGTGGCAGCCTGGCAACTCCTGCAGAAAGTCCAGCAGAGACCCACTCACACCGGGCCCCCCACAAAGCCATGGCCCCTCACTCCCTCCCACCAGCACAGCCCCGAGACTGCTGATGGGGCAGAGAATATGGCATCAGGCACAGCTGCAGGGGCTCTTGCTCCCTGGAGTGGTGTTTCTACTGACCTCAAGCCAGGCACACCTGGGGAGGGCTGGCTGGCAGTGTCAGGCTTCCCAGTTCAGCTAATCCTCACCCCTCAGGGGCTCACATTGCAGAAAATGGACCTCGCTGAACCGGCCAGGTCCAAGGAACACGTGTGGGCTCCTGAGAGTCAGGATAGACAAGGGGCTGCAGCTCCGGCTTCTTTTCTAATCATTTTCTCTGGCCCATGAGTGGGAGACAACTTCAAGAAGATCCTCTCCTAATGAGAGGAATCCAGGAGTCAGGGAGACGACGGCTGATAGGTGGAGACAGAGGCCTGGTGTCCAGGCTGCAGTGGAAGTCTCTGGAAGACCAGGCAGAGGGAGGCCGCACAGAGTGATGCCCAGAGTCACAGACCTGACGGAGCTGCTGTTTGTTAGTTCAAGTCCTGCTCTAAGGTGCTCTGTGTCAGCTCTGAGTGACAGGCGATCTGAGGTGCTCTCCAATGCCGGCCACGTGCACGGTTCCTGTGTGCCTAGCCCTGCTGGCGTACCTGCCCAGGGGAGCTCCGTATCCTGGGAGGGGCCTGACCACGAGAGACCCATGGGCTGTTGGGTAGTTGCGCAGGTGGGCTCCATAAACTGCCATTGCCCTGACCACGAGAGCCCCGTGGGCTGTTGGGGACCTGGTAAAGGATGTCAGGACACTCAGTGAAGCCACCGAGGATATACATCCAGGAGTCTCTAATTCCTACACCCTGCTGGTCATTCTACCATCCACCAGGACATGCTATTCTGTAGTAGACTTCAATGATGCCTTCTTCTGTATTCCACTGGTCCCAGAAATGCTCTGCTGCCCTAGTAACCAGATTTGGGAATGGAGAAATGCTGCCGCCTTGTGGCCATTTCCCACAACAGCAGCTTTAAACCCAGTGCTAATGGTCACTAAATATTCACACTCATTGCAGGCCTGTGAATGACACCTGCCCTCTAAAACAATCCTGGGGTCAAAAATTGACCAAAAAATTCAAAAGAGGGCAACCATCCAAGAAGACAATTGCAAGAGGTTAATTGTACTCTCCGTTTTTTTCTGTTTTTCTGTACCAGAAGTTGAAAAAGGCATGGAAAAATGCTGAACATCAGGATGAATTAAAGGTATGTAAATCCAAATTACAAAATCTTATCAGCTCACACCAGTCAGAATGGCCATCAGCAAAAGTTCTGCAAACAATAAATGCTGAAGGGGTTTTGGAGAAATGCCTACACTTGGTTCAACGTGGGACATGGTAAGAGCCAGTAATGAAAACAAAAATGTGGTGCTTTCTAAAGGTAAATACTGAGCTACCATTGAATCAAGCATACCCACTGCTGGGCCTATCGCCTGAGGGGATGAGAATCAAAAAGACACAGGCTGGTTTTCACCGGTGGCGTAGTGGATGAGAGTCTGCCTGCCAATGCAGGGGACATGGGATCATGCCCGGTTAGGGAAGATCACACATGCGGCGGAGCGTCTGGTCCCGTGAGCTATGGCTGCTGGGCCTGCACATCCAGAGCCTGTGCTCTGCAATGGGAGGGTGCACGGAAGCAAGAGGCCCACGTACTGCAAAAAAAAAAAAACGACACAGGCTTGCAATCCTGCACTCCAGCAATATTTACCATAGCCAAAACATGGAAGCTACGAAAATGTCCATCAATAGAGGAATGCACAAAGAAGAAGTGGTCCATGTACACAATGGAATATGACTCCAATAAAAAATATATAAATTCAATTTATAAAACAAACATAAGTAAGGAGACATCAGCTTTGGGGGGCACATTCCTCTCTAATATATAACCGAGGAACACCACTGCCAAGATGGTCTGTTTCCCTAGTTACCAGATTGGGAAAAGCAGAAATGCTGCCGCCTTGTGGCCGTTACCTGCAACAGCAGCTTTAAAACCTGTGTTAAGGTTCACTTCATAGGCACCAGTACTGGAGGGCTGTAAATGAAACCTGCCCTCAAAATGTCTTGAGGGAGGTAATGGCCAAACTATTTCTAAGTGTCCCACATACTTCACAAAAGCAATTTGAAGAGGTAAGCTGTACTCACAGTTTGAAGAAAAGAAGGACATGCCAGAAAATCAATTTCAAGGGGTTATGAGACACTTACAAATACAACCACAAGGTGGTATCAGCTCACACGAGTCAGAATATACATCAGCAAAAATACTACAAACAATAATCGCTGAAGGTGTTGTGAAGAAGAGCATAACCTCAACCTTAGGTGGGACATAACCTGGTAAGAGCCACTAATGAGAACAGAATGGAGGTGCCTCTACAAGGTAAACGTTTTGCTACCATATGATCCAGCAGGCCCACTCCTGGGCCTATAACCTAAGAAGACAGAATTGGAAAGACACAGGCAGGCAAATGTGCATTGCCGCAGCATTACAGTAGCCATGACATGGAAGCAACCAAAAAGTCCATCAACAGATGAGTGGACAAAGAAGAACGGGTCCCTATACAGACAGAATATTAGCCAAGGAAAAAAAGGACACAGTGCCATTTGCAGCACCGTAGATGAGTCTAGAGGTAATCACGTGACTTGTAGTAAATCAGAAACAGAAATACACATGTCGTATGATATCCTTTATAGGTGTTACTGAAAAATTCACACCAGTGAAGACATTTCCACAGAGAAGGGCTATCACAGATTCATTAAACAAACTGATGGTTCACCAATGGAAAGGTGTGAGGATTGCATACATTAGGGTATTGCGCTTCACGGACATATACAAACACAGGTGAAATATATAATCACCAAACACCTACGGAATACCAAGAGAAGGCTACTCAACATTCTGTCATAATGTACATGGGAAAAGGATCCCAGGAAGAACAGACATATGTATATGTGTAAAAGAACGACATCTTGCACACCTACAACAAGCCAAACATTGTAATCAAAGTTGCTGTGATAAAACATAAAAATTAAATTAAAATTATGAACTAGAAGTAGTGAGACACACGTAAGGGGCTTTGACTTGGCACATTCCATTCTAAATGACAAGCTGGAACGCGACTTGCATTGAGGCTCTGTTGTCCTAGTAACCAGATTTGGTAAAGGAGAACTGCTGCCACCTTGTGGCCGTTTCACACAACAGCAGCTTCAATCCCAGCTCTAATGGTCACTTGATATTCAAAAGAATTGCAGGCCTGTGAATGACACCTGCCCTGAAAACAAATCCTGGGGTCGTATATCGACCCAAAAATACAAAAGACATTCATATTTCAAAACGACAGTTTCAAGAGGCCTATTTTACACACATTTGTGTTCTGCTTCTTTTTCTTTCTTTCTTTTTCTGTTAAAAAACGCGAAAGGAAAAAGGCAACCCTCAGAATGGGAGCAAATATTTGCAAACGAATCAATGGACAAAGGTTTAATCACCAATACATATAAACAGCTCATGCAGCTTAATCTTAAAAAATCAAACAACCCAATAGAAAAATGGCTAGAAGACCTAAATAGACACTTCTTCAAAGAAGACACAGAGATGGCCAACACGCACATGAAATGCTGCTCAACATCTCTCATTATTAGAGAAATGCAAATCAAAACTACAATGAGGTATCACCTCACACCTGTTAGAATGGGCATCATCAGAAAATCTACAAACAACAAATGCTGGGGAGGGTGTGGAGAAAAGGAACCCTCTTCCACTATCGGTGGGAATGTAAAGTGATACAGTCACTATGGAGAACAGTATGGATGTTCCTTAAAAAACTAAATATAGAATTACCATATGATCCAGCAATCCCACTTCTGGGCATATACCCAGAGAAAACCATAAATCAAAAAGATGCACTCACCACAATGTTCATTGCAGAACTATTTACCATAGCCAAGTAATGGAAGCAACCTAAATGCCCACAGCCAGACGAACGGATAAAGATGTCATGCATACATAAAATGGAATATTACTCAGCCATACAAAGGAATGAAACTGGGTCATTTGTAGAGACGTCGATGGATCTAGAGACTGTCATACAGAGTGAAGTAAGTCGGAAAGAGAAAAACAAATATTGTATATATAATGCATGCATGTGGAACCTAGAAAAATGGTACAGATGAACCGGTTTGCAGGGCAGAAATAGAGACACAGAGGTAGGGAACACACGTATGGACACCAAAGGGGCGAAGCCATGGGGTGGCGCTGCTGGGATGAGTTGCGGGATTGGGACTGACTTGTATACGTGTATATGTCTAAAATAGATAACTAATAATATCCTGCCGTATAAGTAAAAAAAAATTAAATTAAATTACAAAGTTTTTAAAAATAAATAAAATTTAAAAATAAAACAGAAAAAAGTGCTTCCCTTCACCAGATGTATTTATATGAATGAATTATTTCCATGCTTATATCTATAAATACATAAAAGAGGAATAAAATCTACCTTGAACCAAAAAAAGAAATATACAGAGGAAAACCCTATCAGGCACTTGCTCCAGGGGTAAACAATTCTGAAGACGGTCAGAGGTGGGGAATCATCTACCATGAAGCCAGCAGCCCCCCCGCAAGCAGCTTCCTCATTGCAAAGCTGGGGGCCCATGCCGAGGCGTCTGTGAGTAAACGTGAGCTGAGCCCCAAGCCAGCTGCTGCTAAACTGTTCCCAGCCTTCTCAAGTAAAACACCTGAATATGTACAAGGACTTGAAAGCCTAGGGGAAGGGCCGTGGAGCCACACCAGTGACAGCATGCAGACCGACTTGGTGCCTGCAGGACAGCCAGGATGGTCCTGGCCCCGGGCGCTCTTCTGGAAGCTTTCCATTTCCCTGCCTGAGATACCCCTCCTGTCCCAGACCCAACAGATTTTTTCCTTCCTCACCTCTGCCAGTGGAGAAATTCCAGCAGAAGGTAGGGTGACACATCCTCTTCTTTAGCAGGTGGCAGCCTGGCAACTCCTGCAGAAAGTCCAGCAGAGACCCACTCACACCGGGCCCCCCACAAAGCCATGGCCCCTCACTCCCTCCCACCAGCACAGCCCCGAGACTGCTGATGGGGCAGAGAATATGGCATCAGGCACAGCTGCAGGGGCTCTTGCACCCTGGAGTGGTGTTTCTACTGACCTCAAGCCAGGCACACCTGGGGAGGGCTGGCTGGCAGTGTCAGGCTTCCCAGTTCAGCTAATCCTCACCCCTCAGGGGCTCACATTGCAGAAAATGGACCTCGCTGAACCGGCCAGGTCCAAGGAACACGTGTGGGCTCCTGAGAGTCAGGATAGACAAGGGGCTGCAGCTCCGGCTTCTTTTCTAATCATTTTCTCTGGCCCATGAGTGGGAGACAACTTCAAGAAGATCCTCTCCTAATGAGAGGAATCCAGGAGTCAGGGAGACGACGGCTGATAGGTGGAGACAGAGGCCTGGTGTCCAGGCTGCAGTGGAAGTCTCTGGAAGACCAGGCAGAGGGAGGCCGCACAGAGTGATGCCCAGAGTCACAGACCTGTCGGAGCTGCTGTTTGTTAGTTCAAGTCCTGCTCTAAGGTGCTCTGTGTCAGCTCTGAGTGACAGGCGATCTGAGGTGCTCTCCAATGCCGGCCACGTGCACGGTTCCTGTGTGCCTAGCCCTGCTGGCGTACCTGCCCAGGGGAGCTCCGTATCCTGGGAGGGGCCTGACCACGAGAGACCCATGGGCTGTTGGGTAGTTGCGCAGCTGGGCTCCATAAACTGCGATTGCCCTGACCACGAGAGCCCCGTGGGCTGCTGGGGACCTGGTAAAGGATGTCAGGACACTCAGTGAAGCCACCGAGGATATACATCCAGGAGTCTCTAATTCCTACACCCTGCTGGTCATTCTACCATCCACCAGGACATGCTATTCTGTAGTAGACTTCAATGATGCCTTCTTCTGTATTCCACTGGTCCCAGAAATGCTCTGCTGCCCTAGTAACCAGATTTGGGAATGGAGAAATGCTGCCGCCTTGTGGCCATTTCCCACAACAGCAGCTTTAAACCCAGTGCTAATGGTCACTAAATATTCACACTCATTGCAGGCCTGTGAATGACACCTGCCCTCTAAAACAATCCTGGGGTCAAAAATTGACCAAAAAATTCAAAAGAGGGCCACCATCCAAGAAGACAATTGCAAGAGGTTAATTGTACTCTCCGTTTTTTTCTGTTTTTCTGTACCAGAAGTTGAAAAAGGCATGGAAAAATGCTGAACATCAGGATGAATTAAAGGTATGTAAATCCAAATTACAAAATCTTATCAGCTCACACCAGTCAGAATGGCCATCAGCAAAAGTTCTGCAAACAATAAATGCTGAAGGGGTTTTGGAGAAATGCCTACACTTGGTTCAACGTGGGACATGGTAAGAGCCAGTAAAGAAAACAAAAATGTGGTGCTTTGTAAAGGTAAATACTGAGCTACCATTCAATCAAGCATACCCACTGCTGGGCCTATCGCCTGAGGGGATGAGAATCAAAAAGACACAGGCTGGTTTTCACCGGTGGCGTAGTGGATGAGAGTCTGCCTGCCAATGCAGGGGACATGGGATCATGCCCGGTTAGGGAAGATCACACATGCGGCGGAGCGCCTGGTCCCGTGAGCTATGGCTGCTGGGCCTGCACATCCAGAGCCTGTGCTCTGCAATGGGAGGGTGCACGGAAGCAAGAGGCCCACGTACTGCAAAAAAAAAAAAAAAACGACACAGGCTTGCAATCCTGCACTCCAGCAATATTTACCATAGCCAAAACATGGAAGCTACGAAAATGTCCATCAATAGAGGAATGCACAAAGAAGAAGTGGTCCATGTACACAATGGAATATGACTCCAATAAAAAATATATAAATTCAATTTATAAAACAAACATAAGTAAGGAGACATCAGCTTTGGGGGGCACATTCCTCTCTAATATATAACCGAGGAACACCACTGCCAAGATGGTCTGTTTCCCTAGTTACCAGATTGGGAAAAGCAGAAATGCTGCCGCCTTCTGGCCGTTACCTGCAACAGCAGCTTTAAAACCTGTGTTAAGGTTCACTTCATAGGCACCAGTACTGGAGGGCTGTAAATGAAACCTGCCCTCAAAATGTCTTGAGGGAGGTAATGGCCAAACTATTTCTAAGTGTCCCACATACTTCACAAAAACAATTTGAAGAGGTAAGCTGTACTCACAGTTTGAAGAAAAGAAGGACATGCCAGAAAATCAATTTCAAGGGGTTATGAGACACTTACAAATACAACCACAAGGTGGTATCAGCTCACACGAGTCAGAATATACATCAGCAAAAATACTACAAACAATAATCGCTGAAGGTGTTGTGAAGAAGAGCATAACCTCAACCTTAGGTGGGACATAACCTGGTAAGAGCCACTAATGAGAACAGAATGGAGGTGCCTCTACAAGGTAAACGTTTTGCTACCATATGATCCAGCAGGCCCACTCCTGGGCCTATAACCTAAGAAGACAGAATTGGAAAGACACAGGCAGGCAAATGTGCATTGCCGCAGCATTACAGTAGCCATGACATGGAAGCAACCAAAAAGTCCATCAACAGATGAGTGGACAAAGAAGAACGGGTCCCTATACAGACAGAATATTAGCCAAGGAAAAAAAGGACACAGTGCCATTTGCAGCACCGTAGATGAGTCTAGAGGTAATCACGTGACTTGTAGTAAATCAGAAACAGAAATACACATGTCGTATGATATCCTTTATAGGTGTTACTGAAAAATTCACACCAGTGAAGACATTTCCACAGAGAAGGGCTATCACAGATTCATTAAACAAACTGATGGTTCACCAATGGAAAGGTGTGAGGATTGCATACATTAGGGTATTGCGCTTCACGGACATATACAAACACAGGTGAAATATATAATCACCAAACACCTACGGAATACCAAGAGAAGGCTACTCAACATTCTGTCATAACGTACATGGGAAAAGGATCCCAGGAAGAACAGACATATGTATATGTGTAAAAGAACCACATCTTGCACACCTACAACAAGCCAAACATTGTAATCAAAGTTGCTGTGATAAAACATAAAAATTAAATTAAAATTATGAACTAGAAGTAGTGAGACACACGTAAGGGGCTTTGACTTGGCACATTCCATTCTAAATGACAAGCTGGAACGCGACTTGCATTGAGGCTCTGTTGTCCTAGTAACCAGATTTGGTAAAGGAGAACTGCTGCCACCTTGTGGCCGTTTCACACAACAGCAGCTTCAATCCCAGCTCTAATGGTCACTTGATATTCAAAAGAATTGCAGGCCTGTGAATGACACCTGCCCTGAAAACAAATCCTGGGGTCGTATATCGACCCAAAAATACAAAAGACATTCATATTTCAAAACGACAGTTTCAAGAGGCCTATTTTACACACATTTGTGTTCTGCTTCTTTTTCTTTCTTTCTTTTTCTGTTAAAAAACGCGAAAGGAAAAAGGCAACCCTCAGAATGGGAGCAAATATTTGCAAACGAATCAATGGACAAAGGTTTAATCACCAATACATATAAACAGCTCATGCAGCTTAATCTTAAAAAATCAAACAACCCAATAGAAAAATGGCTAGAAGACCTAAATAGACACTTCTTCAAAGAAGACACAGAGATGGCCAACACGCACATGAAATGCTGCTCAACATCTCTCATTATTAGAGAAATGCAAATCAAAACTACAATGAGGTATCACCTCACACCTGTTAGAATGGGCATCATCAGAAAATCTACAAACAACAAATGCTGGGGAGGGTGTGGAGAAAAGGAACCCTCTTCCACTATCGGTGGGAATGTAAAGTGATACAGTCACTATGGAGAACAGTATGGATGTTCCTTAAAAAACTAAATATAGAATTACCATATGATCCAGCAATCCCACTTCTGGGCATATACCCAGAGAAAACCATAAATCAAAAAGATGCACTCACCACAATGTTCATTGCAGAACTATTTACCATAGCCAAGTAATGGAAGCAACCTAAATGCCCACAGCCAGACGAACGGATAAAGATGTCATGCATACATAAAATGGAATATTACTCAGCCATACAAAGGAATGAAACTGGGTCATTTGTAGAGACGTCGATGGATCTAGAGACTGTCATACAGAGTGAAGTAAGTCGGAAAGAGAAAAACAAATATTGTATATATAATGCATGCATGTGGAACCTAGAAAAATGGTACAGATGAACCGGTTTGCAGGGCAGAAATAGAGACACAGAGGTAGGGAACACACGTATGGACACCAAAGGGGCGAAGCCATGGGGTGGCGCTGCTGGGATGAGTTGCGGGATTGGGACTGACTTGTATACGTGTATATGTCTAAAATAGATAACTAATAATATCCTGCCGTATAAGTAAAAAAAAATTAAATTAAATTACAAAGTTTTTAAAAATAAATAAAATTTAAAAATAAAACAGAAAAAAGTGCTTCCCTTCACCAGATGTATTTATATGAATGAATTATTTCCATGCTTATATCTATAAATACATAAAAGAGGAATAAAATCTACCTTGAACCAAAAAAAGAAATATACAGAGGAAAACCCTATCAGGCACTTGCTCCAGGGGTAAACAATTCTGAAGACGGTCAGAGGTGGGGAATCATCTACCATGAAGCCAGCAGCCCCCCCGCAAGCAGCTTCCTCATTGCAAAGCTGGGGGCCCATGCCGAGGCGTCTGTGAGTAAACGTGAGCTGAGCCCCAAGCCAGCTGCTGCTAAACTGTTCCCAGCCTTCTCAAGTAAAACACCTGAATATGTACAAGGACTTGAAAGCCTAGGGGAAGGGCCGTGGAGCCACACCAGTGACAGCATGCAGACCGACTTGGTGCCTGCAGGACAGCCAGGATGGTCCTGGCCCCGGGCGCTCTTCTGGAAGCTTTCCATTTCCCTGCCTGAGATACCCCTCCTGTCCCAGACCCAACAGATTTTTTCCTTCCTCACCTCTGCCAGTGGAGAAATTCCAGCAGAAGGTAGGGTGACACATCCTCTTCTTTAGCAGGTGGCAGCCTGGCAACTCCTGCAGAAAGTCCAGCAGAGACCCACTCACACCGGGCCCCCCACAAAGCCATGGCCCCTCACTCCCTCCCACCAGCACAGCCCCGAGACTGCTGATGGGGCAGAGAATATGGCATCAGGCACAGCTGCAGGGGCTCTTGCACCCTGGAGTGGTGTTTCTACTGACCTCAAGCCAGGCACACCTGGGGAGGGCTGGCTGGCAGTGTCAGGCTTCCCAGTTCAGCTAATCCTCACCCCTCAGGGGCTCACATTGCAGAAAATGGACCTCGCTGAACCGGCCAGGTCCAAGGAACACGTGTGGGCTCCTGAGAGTCAGGATAGACAAGGGGCTGCAGCTCCGGCTTCTTTTCTAATCATTTTCTCTGGCCCATGAGTGGGAGACAACTTCAAGAAGATCCTCTCCTAATGAGAGGAATCCAGGAGTCAGGGAGACGACGGCTGATAGGTGGAGACAGAGGCCTGGTGTCCAGGCTGCAGTGGAAGTCTCTGGAAGACCAGGCAGAGGGAGGCCGCACAGAGTGATGCCCAGAGTCACAGACCTGTCGGAGCTGCTGTTTGTTAGTTCAAGTCCTGCTCTAAGGTGCTCTGTGTCAGCTCTGAGTGACAGGCGATCTGAGGTGCTCTCCAATGCCGGCCACGTGCACGGTTCCTGTGTGCCTAGCCCTGCTGGCGTACCTGCCCAGGGGAGCTCCGTATCCTGGGAGGGGCCTGACCACGAGAGACCCATGGGCTGTTGGGTAGTTGCGCAGCTGGGCTCCATAAACTGCGATTGCCCTGACCACGAGAGCCCCGTGGGCTGCTGGGGACCTGGTAAAGGATGTCAGGACACTCAGTGAAGCCACCGAGGATATACATCCAGGAGTCTCTAATTCCTACACCCTGCTGGTCATTCTACCATCCACCAGGACATGCTATTCTGTAGTAGACTTCAATGATGCCTTCTTCTGTATTCCACTGGTCCCAGAAATGCTCTGCTGCCCTAGTAACCAGATTTGGGAATGGAGAAATGCTGCCGCCTTGTGGCCATTTCCCACAACAGCAGCTTTAAACCCAGTGCTAATGGTCACTAAATATTCACACTCATTGCAGGCCTGTGAATGACACCTGCCCTCTAAAACAATCCTGGGGTCAAAAATTGACCAAAAAATTCAAAAGAGGGCCACCATCCAAGAAGACAATTGCAAGAGGTTAATTGTACTCTCCGTTTTTTTCTGTTTTTCTGTACCAGAAGTTGAAAAAGGCATGGAAAAATGCTGAACATCAGGATGAATTAAAGGTATGTAAATCCAAATTACAAAATCTTATCAGCTCACACCAGTCAGAATGGCCATCAGCAAAAGTTCTGCAAACAATAAATGCTGAAGGGGTTTTGGAGAAATGCCTACACTTGGTTCAACGTGGGACATGGTAAGAGCCAGTAAAGAAAACAAAAATGTGGTGCTTTGTAAAGGTAAATACTGAGCTACCATTCAATCAAGCATACCCACTGCTGGGCCTATCGCCTGAGGGGATGAGAATCAAAAAGACACAGGCTGGTTTTCACCGGTGGCGTAGTGGATGAGAGTCTGCCTGCCAATGCAGGGGACATGGGATCATGCCCGGTTAGGGAAGATCACACATGCGGCGGAGCGCCTGGTCCCGTGAGCTATGGCTGCTGGGCCTGCACATCCAGAGCCTGTGCTCTGCAATGGGAGGGTGCACGGAAGCAAGAGGCCCACGTACTGCAAAAAAAAAAAAAAAACGACACAGGCTTGCAATCCTGCACTCCAGCAATATTTACCATAGCCAAAACATGGAAGCTACGAAAATGTCCATCAATAGAGGAATGCACAAAGAAGAAGTGGTCCATGTACACAATGGAATATGACTCCAATAAAAAATATATAAATTCAATTTATAAAACAAACATAAGTAAGGAGACATCAGCTTTGGGGGGCACATTCCTCTCTAATATATAACCGAGGAACACCACTGCCAAGATGGTCTGTTTCCCTAGTTACCAGATTGGGAAAAGCAGAAATGCTGCCGCCTTCTGGCCGTTACCTGCAACAGCAGCTTTAAAACCTGTGTTAAGGTTCACTTCATAGGCACCAGTACTGGAGGGCTGTAAATGAAACCTGCCCTCAAAATGTCTTGAGGGAGGTAATGGCCAAACTATTTCTAAGTGTCCCACATACTTCACAAAAACAATTTGAAGAGGTAAGCTGTACTCACAGTTTGAAGAAAAGAAGGACATGCCAGAAAATCAATTTCAAGGGGTTATGAGACACTTACAAATACAACCACAAGGTGGTATCAGCTCACACGAGTCAGAATATACATCAGCAAAAATACTACAAACAATAATCGCTGAAGGTGTTGTGAAGAAGAGCATAACCTCAACCTTAGGTGGGACATAACCTGGTAAGAGCCACTAATGAGAACAGAATGGAGGTGCCTCTACAAGGTAAACGTTTTGCTACCATATGATCCAGCAGGCCCACTCCTGGGCCTATAACCTAAGAAGACAGAATTGGAAAGACACAGGCAGGCAAATGTGCATTGCCGCAGCATTACAGTAGCCATGACATGGAAGCAACCAAAAAGTCCATCAACAGATGAGTGGACAAAGAAGAACGGGTCCCTATACAGACAGAATATTAGCCAAGGAAAAAAAGGACACAGTGCCATTTGCAGCACCGTAGATGAGTCTAGAGGTAATCACGTGACTTGTAGTAAATCAGAAACAGAAATACACATGTCGTATGATATCCTTTATAGGTGTTACTGAAAAATTCACACCAGTGAAGACATTTCCACAGAGAAGGGCTATCACAGATTCATTAAACAAACTGATGGTTCACCAATGGAAAGGTGTGAGGATTGCATACATTAGGGTATTGCGCTTCACGGACATATACAAACACAGGTGAAATATATAATCACCAAACACCTACGGAATACCAAGAGAAGGCTACTCAACATTCTGTCATAACGTACATGGGAAAAGGATCCCAGGAAGAACAGACATATGTATATGTGTAAAAGAACCACATCTTGCACACCTACAACAAGCCAAACATTGTAATCAAAGTTGCTGTGATAAAACATAAAAATTAAATTAAAATTATGAACTAGAAGTAGTGAGACACACGTAAGGGGCTTTGACTTGGCACATTCCATTCTAAATGACAAGCTGGAACGCGACTTGCATTGAGGCTCTGTTGTCCTAGTAACCAGATTTGGTAAAGGAGAACTGCTGCCACCTTGTGGCCGTTTCACACAACAGCAGCTTCAATCCCAGCTCTAATGGTCACTTGATATTCAAAAGAATTGCAGGCCTGTGAATGACACCTGCCCTGAAAACAAATCCTGGGGTCGTATATCGACCCAAAAATACAAAAGACATTCATATTTCAAAACGACAGTTTCAAGAGGCCTATTTTACACACATTTGTGTTCTGCTTCTTTTTCTTTCTTTCTTTTTCTGTTAAAAAACGCGAAAGGAAAAAGGCAACCCTCAGAATGGGAGCAAATATTTGCAAACGAATCAATGGACAAAGGTTTAATCTCCAATACATATAAACAGCTCATGCAGCTTAATCTTAAAAAATCAAACAACCCAATAGAAAAATGGCTAGAAGACCTAAATAGACACTTCTTCAAAGAAGACACAGAGATGGCCAAGACGCACATGAAATGCTGCTCAACATCTCTCATTATTAGAGAAATGCAAATCAAAACTACAATGAGGTATCACCTCACACCTGTTAGAATGGGCATCATCAGAAAATCTACAAACAACAAATGCTGGGGAGGGTGTGGAGAAAAGGAACCCTCTTCCACTATCGGTGGGAATGTAAAGTGATACAGTCACTATGGAGAACAGTATGGACGTTCCTTAAAAAACTAAATATAGAATTACCATATGATCCAGCAATCCCACTTCTGGGCATATACCCAGAGAAAACCATAAATCAAAAAGACGCACTCACCACAATGTTCATTGCAGAACTATTTACCATAGCCAAGTAATGGAAGCAACCTAAATGCCCACAGCCAGACGAACGGATAAAGATGTCGTGCATACATAAAATGGAATATTACTCAGCCATACAAAGGAATGAAACTGGGTCATTTGTAGAGACGTCGATGGATCTAGAGACTGTCATACAGAGTGAAGTAAGTCGGAAAGAGAAAACCAAATATTGTATATATAATGCATGCATGTGGAACCTAGAAAAATGGTACAGATGAACCGGTTTGCAGGGCAGAAATAGAGACACAGAGGTAGGGAACACACGTATGGACACCAAAGGGGCGAAGCCATGGGGTGGCGCTGCTGGGATGAGTTGCGGGATTGGGACTGACTTGTATACATGTATATGTCTAAAATAGATAACTAATAATATCCTGCCGTATAAGTAAAAAAAAATTAAATTAAATTACAAAGTTTTTAAAAATAAATAAAATTTAAAAATAAAACAGAAAAAAGTGCTTCCCTTCACCAGATGTATTTATATGAATGAATTATTTCCATGCTTATATCTATAAATACATAAAAGAGGAATAAAATCTACCTTGAACCAAAAAAAGAAATATACAGAGGAAAACCCTATCAGGCACTTGCTCCAGGGGTAAACAATTCTGAAGACGGTCAGAGGTGGGGAATCATCTACCATGAAGCCAGCAGCCCCCCCGCAAGCAGCTTCCTCATTGCAAAGCTGGGGGCCCATGCCGAGGCGTCTGTGAGTAAACGTGAGCTGAGCCCCAAGCCAGCTGCTGCTAAACTGTTCCCAGCCTTCTCAAGTAAAACACCTGAATATGTACAAGGACTTGAAAGCCTAGGGGAAGGGCCGTGGAGCCACACCAGTGACATCATGCAGACCGACTTGGTGCCTGCAGGACAGCCAGGATGGTCCTGGCCCCGGGCGCTCTTCTGGAAGCTTTCCATTTCCCTGCCTGAGATACCCCTCCTGTCCCAGACCCAACAGATTTTTTCCTTCCTCACCTCTGCCAGTGGAGAAATTCCAGCAGAAGGTAGGGTGACACATCCTCTTCTTTAGCAGGTGGCAGCCTGGCAACTCCTGCAGAAAGTCCAGCAGAGACCCACTCACACCGGGCCCCCCACAAAGCCATGGCCCCTCACTCCCTCCCACCAGCACAGCCCCGAGACTGCTGATGGGGCAGAGAATATGGCATCAGGCACAGCTGCAGGGGCTCTTGCACCCTGGAGTGGTGTTTCTACTGACCTCAAGCCAGGCACACCTGGGGAGGGCTGGCTGGCAGTGTCAGGCTTCCCAGTTCAGCTAATCCTCACCCCTCAGGGGCTCACATTGCAGAAAATGGACCTCGCTGAACCGGCCAGGTCCAAGGAACACGTGTGGGCTCCTGAGAGTCAGGATAGACAAGGGGCTGCAGCTCCGGCTTCTTTTCTAATCATTTTCTCTGGCCCATGAGTGGGAGACAACTTCAAGAAGATCCTCTCCTAATGAGAGGAATCCAGGAGTCAGGGAGACGACGGCTGATAGGTGGAGACAGAGGCCTGGTGTCCAGGCTGCAGTGGAAGTCTCTGGAAGACCAGGCAGAGGGAGGCCGCACAGAGTGATGCCCAGAGTCACAGACCTGTCGGAGCTGCTGTTTGTTAGTTCAAGTCCTGCTCTAAGGTGCTCTGTGTCAGCTCTGAGTGACAGGCGATCTGAGGTGCTCTCCAATGCCGGCCACGTGCACGGTTCCTGTGTGCCTAGCCCTGCTGGCGTACCTGCCCAGGGGAGCTCCGTATCCTGGGAGGGGCCTGACCACGAGAGACCCATGGGCTGTTGGGTAGTTGCGCAGCTGGGCTCCATAAACTGCGATTGCCCTGACCACGAGAGCCCCGTGGGCTGCTGGGGACCTGGTAAAGGATGTCAGGACACTCAGTGAAGCCACCGAGGATATACATCCAGGAGTCTCTAATTCCTACACCCTGCTGGTCATTCTACCATCCACCAGGACATGCTATTCTGTAGTAGACTTCAATGATGCCTTCTTCTGTATTCCACTGGTCCCAGAAATGCTCTGCTGCCCTAGTAACCAGATTTGGGAATGGAGAAATGCTGCCGCCTTGTGGCCATTTCCCACAACAGCAGCTTTAAACCCAGTGCTAATGGTCACTAAATATTCACACTCATTGCAGGCCTGTGAATGACACCTGCCCTCTAAAACAATCCTGGGGTCAAAAATTGACGAAAAAATTCAAAAGAGGGCCACCATCCAAGAAGACAATTGCAAGAGGTTAATTGTACTCTCCGTTTTTTTCTGTTTTTCTGTACCAGAAGTTGAAAAAGGCATGGAAAAATGCTGAACATCAGGATGAATTAAAGGTATGTAAATCCAAATTACAAAATCTTATCAGCTCACACCAGTCAGAATGGCCATCAGCAAAAGTTCTGCAAACAATAAATGCTGAAGGGGTTTTGGAGAAATGCCTACACTTGGTTCAACGTGGGACATGGTAAGAGCCAGTAAAGAAAACAAAAATGTGGTGCTTTGTAAAGGTAAATACTGAGCTACCATTCAATCAAGCATACCCACTGCTGGGCCTATCGCCTGAGGGGATGAGAATCAAAAAGACACAGGCTGGTTTTCACCGGTGGCGTAGTGGATGAGAGTCTGCCTGCCAATGCAGGGGACATGGGATCATGCCCGGTTAGGGAAGATCACACATGCGGCGGAGCGCCTGGTCCCGTGAGCTATGGCTGCTGGGCCTGCACATCCAGAGCCTGTGCTCTGCAATGGGAGGGTGCACGGAAGCAAGAGGCCCACGTACTGCAAAAAAAAAAAAAAAAACGACACAGGCTTGCAATCCTGCACTCCAGCAATATTTACCATAGCCAAAACATGGAAGCTACGAAAATGTCCATCAATAGAGGAATGCACAAAGAAGAAGTGGTCCATGTACACAATGGAATATGACTCCAATAAAAAATATATAAATTCAATTTATAAAACAAACATAAGTAAGGAGACATCAGCTTTGGGGGGCACATTCCTCTCTAATATATAACCGAGGAACACCACTGCCAAGATGGTCTGTTTCCCTAGTTACCAGATTGGGAAAAGCAGAAATGCTGCCGCCTTCTGGCCGTTACCTGCAACAGCAGCTTTAAAACCTGTGTTAAGGTTCACTTCATAGGCACCAGTACTGGAGGGCTGTAAATGAAACCTGCCCTCAAAATGTCTTGAGGGAGGTAATGGCCAAACTATTTCTAAGTGTCCCACATACTTCACAAAAACAATTTGAAGAGGTAAGCTGTACTCACAGTTTGAAGAAAAGAAGGACATGCCAGAAAATCAATTTCAAGGGGTTATGAGACACTTACAAATACAACCACAAGGTGGTATCAGCTCACACGAGTCAGAATATACATCAGCAAAAATACTACAAACAATAATCGCTGAAGGTGTTGTGAAGAAGAGCATAACCTCAACCTTAGGTGGGACATAACCTGGTAAGAGCCACTAATGAGAACAGAATGGAGGTGCCTCTACAAGGTAAACGTTTTGCTACCATATGATCCAGCAGGCCCACTCCTGGGCCTATAACCTAAGAAGACAGAATTGGAAAGACACAGGCAGGCAAATGTGCATTGCCGCAGCATTACAGTAGCCATGACATGGAAGCAACCAAAAAGTCCATCAACAGATGAGTGGACAAAGAAGAACGGGTCCCTATACAGACAGAATATTAGCCAAGGAAAAAAAGGACACAGTGCCATTTGCAGCACCGTAGATGAGTCTAGAGGTAATCACGTGACTTGTAGTAAATCAGAAACAGAAATACACATGTCGTATGATATCCTTTATAGGTGTTACTGAAAAATTCACACCAGTGAAGACATTTCCACAGAGAAGGGCTATCACAGATTCATTAAACAAACTGATGGTTCACCAATGGAAAGGTGTGAGGATTGCATACATTAGGGTATTGCGCTTCACGGACATATACAAACACAGGTGAAATATATAATCACCAAACACCTACGGAATACCAAGAGAAGGCTACTCAACATTCTGTCATAACGTACATGGGAAAAGGATCCCAGGAAGAACAGACATATGTATATGTGTAAAAGAACCACATCTTGCACACCTACAACAAGCCAAACATTGTAATCAAAGTTGCTGTGATAAAACATAAAAATTAAATTAAAATTATGAACTAGAAGTAGTGAGACACACGTAAGGGGCTTTGACTTGGCACATTCCATTCTAAATGACAAGCTGGAACGCGACTTGCATTGAGGCTCTGTTGTCCTAGTAACCAGATTTGGTAAAGGAGAACTGCTGCCACCTTGTGGCCGTTTCACACAACAGCAGCTTCAATCCCAGCTCTAATGGTCACTTGATATTCAAAAGAATTGCAGGCCTGTGAATGACACCTGCCCTGAAAACAAATCCTGGGGTCGTATATCGACCCAAAAATACAAAAGACATTCATATTTCAAAACGACAGTTTCAAGAGGCCTATTTTACACACATTTGTGTTCTGCTTCTTTTTCTTTCTTTCTTTTTCTGTTAAAAAACGCGAAAGGAAAAAGGCAACCCTCAGAATGGGAGCAAATATTTGCAAACGAATCAATGGACAAAGGTTTAATCTCCAATACATATAAACAGCTCATGCAGCTTAATCTTAAAAAATCAAACAACCCAATAGAAAAATGGCTAGAAGACCTAAATAGACACTTCTTCAAAGAAGACACAGAGATGGCCAAGACGCACATGAAATGCTGCTCAACATCTCTCATTATTAGAGAAATGCAAATCAAAACTACAATGAGGTATCACCTCACACCTGTTAGAATGGGCATCATCAGAAAATCTACAAACAACAAATGCTGGGGAGGGTGTGGAGAAAAGGAACCCTCTTCCACTATCGGTGGGAATGTAAAGTGATACAGTCACTATGGAGAACAGTATGGACGTTCCTTAAAAAACTAAATATAGAATTACCATATGATCCAGCAATCCCACTTCTGGGCATATACCCAGAGAAAACCATAAATCAAAAAGACGCACTCACCACAATGTTCATTGCAGAACTATTTACCATAGCCAAGTAATGGAAGCAACCTAAATGCCCACAGCCAGACGAACGGATAAAGATGTCGTGCATACATAAAATGGAATATTACTCAGCCATACAAAGGAATGAAACTGGGTCATTTGTAGAGACGTCGATGGATCTAGAGACTGTCATACAGAGTGAAGTAAGTCGGAAAGAGAAAACCAAATATTGTATATATAATGCATGCATGTGGAACCTAGAAAAATGGTACAGATGAACCGGTTTGCAGGGCAGAAATAGAGACACAGAGGTAGGGAACACACGTATGGACACCAAAGGGGCGAAGCCATGGGGTGGCGCTGCTGGGATGAGTTGCGGGATTGGGACTGACTTGTATACATGTATATGTCTAAAATAGATAACTAATAATATCCTGCCGTATAAGTAAAAAAAAAATTAAATTAAATTACAAAGTTTTTAAAAATAAATAAAATTTAAAAATAAAACAGAAAAAAGTGCTTCCCTTCACCAGATGTATTTATATGAATGAATTATTTCCATGCTTATATCTATAAATACATAAAAGAGGAATAAAATCTACCTTGAACCAAAAAAAGAAATATACAGAGGAAAACCCTATCAGGCACTTGCTCCAGGGGTAAACAATTCTGAAGACGGTCAGAGGTGGGGAATCATCTACCATGAAGCCAGCAGCCCCCCCGCAAGCAGCTTCCTCATTGCAAAGCTGGGGGCCCATGCCGAGGCGTCTGTGAGTAAACGTGAGCTGAGCCCCAAGCCAGCTGCTGCTAAACTGTTCCCAGCCTTCTCAAGTAAAACACCTGAATATGTACAAGGACTTGAAAGCCTAGGGGAAGGGCCGTGGAGCCACACCAGTGACAGCATGCAGACCGACTTGGTGCCTGCAGGACAGCCAGGATGGTCCTGGCCCCGGGCGCTCTTCTGGAAGCTTTCCATTTCCCTGCCTGAGATACCCCTCCTGTCCCAGACCCAACAGATTTTTTCCTTCCTCACCTCTGCCAGTGGAGAAATTCCAGCAGAAGGTAGGGTGACACATCCTCTTCTTTAGCAGGTGGCAGCCTGGCAACTCCTGCAGAAAGTCCAGCAGAGACCCACTCACACCGGGCCCCCCACAAAGCCATGGCCCCTCACTCCCTCCCACCAGCACAGCCCCGAGACTGCTGATGGGGCAGAGAATATGGCATCAGGCACAGCTGCAGGGGCTCTTGCTCCCTGGAGTGGTGTTTCTACTGACCTCAAGCCAGGCACACCTGGGGAGGGCTGGCTGGCAGTGTCAGGCTTCCCAGTTCAGCTAATCCTCACCCCTCAGGGGCTCACATTGCAGAAAATGGACCTCGCTGAACCGGCCAGGTCCAAGGAACACGTGTGGGCTCCTGAGAGTCAGGATAGACAAGGGGCTGCAGCTCCGGCTTCTTTTCTAATCATTTTCTCTGGCCCATGAGTGGGAGACAACTTCAAGAAGATCCTCTCCTAATGAGAGGAATCCAGGAGTCAGGGAGACGACGGCTGATAGGTGGAGACAGAGGCCTGGTGTCCAGGCTGCAGTGGAAGTCTCTGGAAGACCAGGCAGAGGGAGGCCGCACAGAGTGATGCCCAGAGTCACAGACCTGTCGGAGCTGCTGTTTGTTAGTTCAAGTCCTGCTCTAAGGTGCTCTGTGTCAGCTTTGAGTGACAGGCGATCTGAGGTGCTCTCCAATGCCGGCCACGTGCACGGTTCCTGTGTGCCTAGCCCTGCTGGCGTACCTGCCCAGGGGAGCTCCGTATCCTGGGAGGGGCCTGACCACGAGAGACCCATGGGCTGTTGGGTAGTTGCGCAGGTGGGCTCCATAAACTGCCATTGCCCTGACCACGAGAGCCCCGTGGGCTGCTGGGGACCTGGTAAAGGATGTCAGGACACTCAGTGAAGCCACCGAGGATATACATCCAGGAGTCTCTAATTCCTACACCCTGCTGGTCATTCTACCATCCACCAGGACATGCTATTCTGTAGTAGACTTCAATGATGCCTTCTTCTGTATTCCACTGGTCCCAGAAATGCTCTGCTGCCCTAGTAACCAGATTTGGGAATGGAGAAATGCTGCCGCCTTGTGGCCATTTCCCACAACAGCAGCTTTAAACCCAGTGCTAATGGTCACTAAATATTCACACTCATTGCAGGCCTGTGAATGACACCTGCCCTCTAAAACAATCCTGGGGTCAAAAATTGACCAAAAAATTCAAAAGAGGGCCACCATCCAAGAAGACAATTGCAAGAGGTTAATTGTACTCTCCGTTTTTTTCTGTTTTTCTGTACCAGAAGTTGAAAAAGGCATGGAAAAATGCTGAACATCAGGATGAATTAAAGGTATGTAAATCCAAATTACAAAATCTTATCAGCTCACACCAGTCAGAATGGCCATCAGCAAAAGTTCTGCAAACAATAAATGCTGAAGGGGTTTTGGAGAAATGCCTACACTTGGTTCAACGTGGGACATGGTAAGAGCCAGTAAAGAAAACAAAAATGTGGTGCTTTGTAAAGGTAAATACTGAGCTACCATTCAATCAAGCATACCCACTGCTGGGCCTATCGCCTGAGGGGATGAGAATCAAAAAGACACAGGCTGGTTTTCACCGGTGGCGTAGTGGATGAGAGTCTGCCTGCCAATGCAGGGGACATGGGATCATGCCCGGTTAGGGAAGATCACACATGCGGCGGAGCGCCTGGTCCCGTGAGCTATGGCTGCTGGGCCTGCACATCCAGAGCCTGTGCTCTGCAATGGGAGGGTGCACGGAAGCAAGAGGCCCACGTACTGCAAAAAAAAAAAAAAACGACACAGGCTTGCAATCCTGCACTCCAGCAATATTTACCATAGCCAAAACATGGAAGCTACGAAAAAGTCCATCAATAGAGGAATGCACAAAGAAGAAGTGGTCCATGTACACAATGGAATATGACTCCAATAAAAAATATATAAATTCAATTTATAAAACAAACATAAGTAAGGAGACATCAGCTTTGGGGGGCACATTCCTCTCTAATATATAACCGAGGAACACCACTGCCAAGATGGTCTGTTTCCCTAGTTACCAGAGTGGGAAAAGCAGAAATGCTGCCGCCTTCTGGCCTTTTTCTGCAACAGCAGCTTTAAAACCTGTGTTAAGGTTCACTTCATAGGCACCAGTACTGGAGGGCTGTAAATGAAACCTGCCCTCAAAATGTCTTGAGGGAGGTAATGGCCAAACTATTTCTAAGTGTCCCACATACTTCAGAAAAACAATTTGAAGAGGTAAGCTGTACTCACAGTTTGAAGAAAAGAAGGACATGCCAGAAAATCAATTTCAAGGGGTTATGAGACACTTACAAATACAACCACAAGGTGGTATCAGCTCACACGAGTCAGAATATACATCAGCAAAAATACTACAAACAATAATCGCTAAAGGTGTTGTGAAGAAGAGCATAACCTCAACCTTAGGTGGTACATAACCTGGTAAGAGCCACTAATGAGAACAGAATGGAGGTTCCTCTACAAGGTAAACGTTTTGCTACCATATGATCCAGCAGGCCCACTCCTGGGCCTATAACCTAAGAAGACAGAATTGGAAAGACACAGGCAGGCAAATGTGCATTGCCGCAGCATTACAATAGCCATGACATGGAAGCAACCAAAAAGTCCATCAACAGATGAGTGGACAAAGAAGAACGGGTCCCTATACAGACAGAATATTAGCCAAGGAAAAAAAGGACCCAGTGCCATTTGCAGCACCGTAGATGTGTCTAGAGGTAATCACGTGACTTGTAGTAAGTCAGAAACAGAAAGACACATGTCGTATGATATCCCTTATAGGTGTTACTGAAAAATTCACACCAGTGAAGACATTTCCACAGAGAAGGGCTATCACAGATTCTTTAAACAAACTGATGGTTCACCAATGGAAAGGTGTGAGGATTGCATACATTAGGATATTGCGCTTCACGGACATATACAAACACAGGTGAAATATATAATCACCAAACACCTACGGAATACCAAGAGAAGGCTACTCAACATTCTGTCATAACGTACATGGGAAAAGGATCCCAGGAAGAACAGACATATGTATATGTGTAAAAGAACTTCATCTTGCACACCTACAACAAGCCAAACATTGTAATCAAAGTTGCTCTGAAAAAACATAAAAATTAAATTAAAATTATGAACTAGAAGTAGTGAGACACACGTAAGGGGCTTTGACTTGGCACATTCCATTCTAAATGACAAGCTGGAACGCGACTTGCATTGAGGCTCTGTTGTCCTAGTAACCAGATTTGGTAAAGGAGAACTGCTGCCACCTTGTGGCCGTTTCACACAACAGCAGCTTCAATCCCAGCTCTAATGGTCACTTGATATTCAAAAGAATTGCAGGCCTGTGAATGACACCTGCCCTGAAAACAAATCCTGGGGTCGTATATCGACCCAAAAATACAAAAGACATTCATATTTCAAAACGACAGTTTCAAGAGGCCTATTTTACACACATTTGTGTTCTGCTTCTTTTTCTTTCTTTCTTTTTCTGTTAAAAAACGCGAAAGGAAAAAGCCAACCCTCAGAATGGGAGCAAATATTTGCAAACGAATCAATGGACAAAGGTTTAATCTCCAATACATATAAACAGCTCATGCAGCTTAATCTTAAAAAATCAAACAACCCAATAGAAAAATGGCTAGAAGACCTAAATAGACACTTCTTCAAAGAAGACACAGAGATGGCCAAGACGCACATGAAATGCTGCTCAACATCTCTCATTATTAGAGAAATGCAAATCAAAACTACAATGAGGTATCACCTCACACCTGTTAGAATGGGCATCATCAGAAAATCTACAAACAACAAATGCTGGAGAGGGTGTGGAGAAAAGGAACCCTCTTCCACTATCGGTGGGAATGTAAAGTGATACAGTCACTATGGAGAACAGTATGGACGTTCCTTAAAAAACTAAATATAGAATTACCATATGATCCAGCAATCCCACTTCCGGGCATATACCCAGAGAAAACCATAAATCAAAAAGACGCACTCACCACAATGTTCATTGCAGAACTATTAACCATAGCCAAGTAATGGAAGCAACCTAAATGCCCACAGCCAGACGAACGGATAAAGATGTCGTGCATACATAAAATGGAATATTACTCAGCCATACAAAGGAATGAAACTGGGTCATTTGTAGAGACGTCGATGGATCTAGAGACTGTCATACAGAGTGAAGTAAGTCGGAAAGAGAAAACCAAATATTGTATATATAATGCATGCATGTGGAACCTAGAAAAATGGTACAGATGAACCGGTTTGCAGGGCAGAAATAGAGACACAGAGGTAGGGAACACACGTATGGACACCAAAGGGGCGAAGCCATGGGGTGGCGCTGCTGGGATGAGTTGCGGGATTGGGACTGACTTGTATACATGTATATGTCTAAAATAGATAACTAATAATATCCTGCCGTATAAGTAAAAAAAAATTAAATTAAATTACAAAGTTTTTAAAAATAAATAAAATTTAAAAATAAAACAGAAAAAAGTGCTTCCCTTCACCAGATGTATTTATATGAATGAATTATTTCCATGCTTATATCTATAAATACATAAAAGAGGAATAAAATCTACCTTGAACCAAAAAAAGAAATATACAGAGGAAAACCCTATCAGGCACTTGCTCCAGGGGTAAACAATTCTGAAGACGGTCAGAGGTGGGGAATCATCTCCCATGAAGCCAGCAGCCCCCCCGCAAGCAGCTTCCTCATTGCAAAGCTGGGGGCCCATGCCGAGGCGTCTGTGAGTAAACGTGAGCTGAGCCCCAAGCCAGCTGCTGCTAAACTGTTCCCAGCCTTCTCAAGTAAAACACCTGAATATGTACAAGGACTTGAAAGCCTAGGGGAAGGGCCGTGGAGCCACACCAGTGACAGCATGCAGACCGACTTGGTGCCTGCAGGACAGCCAGGATGGTCCTGGCCCCGGGCGCTCTTCTGGAAGCTTTCCATTTCCCTGCCTGAGATACCCCTCCTGTCCCAGACCCAACAGATTTTTTCCTTCCTCACCTCTGCCAGTGGAGAAATTCCAGCAGAAGGTAGGGTGACACATCCTCTTCTTTAGCAGGTGGCAGCCTGGCAACTCCTGCAGAAAGTCCAGCAGAGACCCACTCACACCGGGCCCCCCACAAAGCCATGGCCCCTCACTCCCTCCCACCAGCACAGCCCCGAGACTGCTGATGGGGCAGAGAATATGGCATCAGGCACAGCTGCAGGGGCTCTTGCTCCCTGGAGTGGTGTTTCTACTGACCTCAAGCCAGGCACACCTGGGGAGGGCTGGCTGGCAGTGTCAGGCTTCCCAGTTCAGCTAATCCTCACCCCTCAGGGGCTCACATTGCAGAAAATGGACCTCGCTGAACCGGCCAGGTCCAAGGAACACGTGTGGGCTCCTGAGAGTCAGGATAGACAAGGGGCTGCAGCTCCGGCTTGTTTTCTAATCATTTTCTCTGGCCCATGAGTGGGAGACAACTTCAAGAAGATCCTCTCCTAATGAGAGGAATCCAGGAGTCAGGGAGACGACGGCTGATACGTGGAGACAGAGGCCTGGTGTCCAGGCTGCAGTGGAAGTCTCTGGAAGACCAGGCAGAGGGAGGCCGCACAGAGTGATGCCCAGAGTCACAGACCTGTCGGAGCTGCTGTTTGTTAGTTCAAGTCCTGCTCTAAGGTGCTCTGTGTCAGCTCTGAGTGACAGGCGATCTGAGGTGCTCTCCAATGCCGGCCACGTGCACGGTTCCTGTGTGCCTAGCCCTGCTGGCGTACCTGCCCAGGGGAGCTCCGTATCCTGGGAGGGGCCTGACCACGAGAGACCCATGGGCTGTTGGGTAGTTGCGCAGCTGGGCTCCATAAACTGCGATTGCCCTGACCACGAGAGCCCCGTGGGCTGCTGGGGACCTGGTAAAGGATGTCAGGACACTCAGTGAAGCCACCGAGGATATACATCCAGGAGTCTCTAATTCCTACACCCTGCTGGTCATTCTACCATCCACCAGGACATGCTATTCTGTAGTAGACTTCAATGATGCCTTCTTCTGTATTCCACTGGTCCCAGAAATGCTCTGCTGCCCTAGTAACCAGATTTGGGAATGGAGAAATGCTGCCGCCTTGTGGCCATTTCCCACAACAGCAGCTTTAAACCCAGTGCTAATGGTCACTAAATATTCACACTCATTGCAGGCCTGTGAATGACACCTGCCCTCTAAAACAATCCTGGGGTCAAAAATTGACCAAAAAATTCAAAAGAGGGCAACCATCCAAGAAGACAATTGCAAGAGGTTAATTGTACTCTCCGTTTTTTTCTGTTTTTCTGTACCAGAAGTTGAAAAAGGCATGGAAAAATGCTGAACATCAGGATGAATTAAAGGTATGTAAATCCAAATTACAAAAACTTATCAGCTCACACCAGTCAGAATGGCCATCAGCAAAAGTTCTGCAAACAATAAATGCTGAAGGGGTTTTGGAGAAATGCCTACACTTGGTTCAACGTGGGACATGGTAAGAGCCAGTAATGAAAACAAAAATGTGGTGCTTTCTAAAGGTAAATACTGAGCTACCATTCAATCAAGCATACCCACTGCTGGGCCTATCGCCTGAGGGGATGAGAATCAAAAAGACACAGGCTGGTTTTCACCGGTGGCGTAGTGGATGAGAGTCTGCCTGCCAATGCAGGGGACATGGGATCATGCCCGGTTAGGGAAGATCACACATGCCGCGGAGCGCCTGGTCCCGTGAGCTATGGCTGCTGGGCCTGCACATCCAGAGCCTGTGCTCTGCAATGGGAGGGTGCACGGAAGCAAGAGGCCCACGTACTGCAAAAGAAAAAAAAAAAAAAACGACACAGGCTGGCAATCCTGCACTCCAGCAATATTTACCAGAGACAAAACATGGAAGCTATGAAAATGTCCATCAATAGAGGAATGCACAAAGAAGAAGTGGTCCATGTACACAATGGAATATGACTCCAATAAAAAATATATAAATTCAATTTATAAAACAAACATAAGTAAGGAGACATCAGCTTTGGGGGGCACATTCCACTCTAATATATAACCGAGGAACACCACTGCCAAGATGGTCTGTTTCCCTAGTTACCAGATTGGGAAAAGCAGAAATGCTGCCGCCTTCTGGCCGTTACCTGCAACAGCAGCTTTAAAACCTGTGTTAAGGTTCACTTCAGAGGCACCAGTACTGGAGGGCTGTAAATGAAACCTGCCCTCAAAATGTCTTGAGGGAGGTAATGGCCAAACTATTTCTAAGTGTCACACATACTTCACAAAAACAATTTGAAGAGGTAAGCTGTACTCACAGTTTGAAGAAAAGAAGGACATGCCAGAAAATCAATTTCAAGGGGTTATGAGACACATACAAATCCAACCACAAGGTGGTATCAGCTCACACGAGTCAGAATATACATCAGCAAAAATACTACAAACAATAATCACTGAAGGTGTTGTGAAGAAGAGCATAACCTCAACCTTAGGTGGGACATAACCTGGTAAGAGCCACTAATGAGAACAGAATGGAGGTGCCTCTACAAGGTAAACGTTTTGCTACCATATGATCCAGCAGGCCCACTCCTGGGCCTATAACCTAAGAAGACAGAATTGGAAAGACACAGGCAGGCAAATGTGCATTGCCGCAGCATTACAATAGCCATGACATGGAAGCAACCAAAAAGTCCATCAACAGATGAGTGGACAAAGAAGAACGGGTCCCTATACAGACAGAATATTAGCCAAGGAAAAAAAGGACCCAGTGCCATTTGCAGCACCGTAGATGAGTCTAGAGGTAATCACGTGACTTGTAGTAAGTCAGAAACAGAAAGACACATGTCGTATGATATTCCTTATAGGTGTTACTGAAAAATTCACACCAGTGAAGACATTTCCACAGAGAAGGGCTATCACAGATTCATTAAACAAACTGATGGTTCACCAATGGAAAGGTGTGAGGATTGCATACATTAGGATATTGCGCTTCACGGACATATACAAACACAGGTGAAATATATAATCACCAAACACCTACGGAATACCAAGAGAAGGCTACTCAACATTCTGTCATAACGTACATGGGAAAAGGATCCCAGGAAGAACAGACATATGTATATGTGTAAAAGAACCTCATCTTGCACACCTACCACAAGCCAAACATTGTAATCAAAGTTGCTCTGAAAACACATAAAAATTAAATTAAAATTATGAACTAGAAGTAGTGAGACACACGTAAGGGGCTTTGACTTGGCACATTCCATTCTAAATGACAAGCTGGAACGCGACTTGCATTGAGGCTCTGTTGTCCTAGTAACCAGATTTGGTAAAGGAGAACTGCTGCCACCTTGTGGCCGTTTCACACAACAGCAGCTTCAATCCCAGCTCTAATGGTCACTTGATATTCAAAAGAATTGCAGGCCTGTGAATGACACCTGCCCTGAAAACAAATCCTGGGGTCGTATATCGACCCAAAAATACAAAAGACATTCATATTTCAAAACGACAGTTTCAAGAGGCCTATTTTACACACATTTGTGTTCTGCTTCTTTTTCTTTCTTTCTTTTTCTGTTAAAAAACGCGAAAGGAAAAAGCCAACCCTCAGAATGGGAGCAAATATTTGCAAACGAATCAATGGACAAAGGTTTAATCTCCAATACATATAAACAGCTCATGCAGCTTAATCTTAAAAAATCAAACAACCCAATAGAAAAATGGCTAGAAGACCTAAATAGACACTTCTTCAAAGAAGACACAGAGATGGCCAAGACGCACATGAAATGCTGCTCAACATCTCTCATTATTAGAGAAATGCAAATCAAAACTACAATGAGGTATCACCTCACACCTGTTAGAATGGGCATCATCAGAAAATCTACAAACAACAAATGCTGGAGAGGGTGTGGAGAAAAGGAACCCTCTTCCACTATCGGTGGGAATGTAAAGTGATACAGTCACTATGGAGAACAGTATGGACGTTCCTTAAAAAACTAAATATAGAATTACCATATGATCCAGCAATCCCACTTCTGGGCATATACCCAGAGAAAACCATAAATCAAAAAGACGCACTCACCACAATGTTCATTGCAGAACTATTAACCATAGCCAAGTAATGGAAGCAACCTAAATGCCCACAGCCAGACGAACGGATAAAGATGTCGTGCATACATAAAATGGAATATTACTCAGCCATACAAAGGAATGAAACTGGGTCATTTGTAGAGACGTCGATGGATCTAGAGACTGTCATACAGAGTGAAGTAAGTCGGAAAGAGAAAACCAAATATTGTATATATAATGCATGCATGTGGAACCTAGAAAAATGGTACAGATGAACCGGTTTGCAGGGCAGAAATAGAGACACAGAGGTAGGGAACACACGTATGGACACCAAAGGGGCGAAGCCATGGGGTGGCGCTGCTGGGATGAGTTGCGGGATTGGGACTGACTTGTATACATGTATATGTCTAAAATAGATAACTAATAATATCCTGCCGTATAAGTAAAAAAAAATTAAATTAAATTACAAAGTTTTTAAAAATAAATAAAATTTAAAAATAAAACAGAAAAAAGTGCTTCCCTTCACCAGATGTATTTATATGAATGAATTATTTCCATGCTTATATCTATAAATACATAAAAGAGGAATAAAATCTACCTTGAACCAAAAAAAGAAATATACAGAGGAAAACCCTATCAGGCACTTGCTCCAGGGGTAAACAATTCTGAAGACGGTCAGAGGTGGGGAATCATCTCCCATGAAGCCAGCAGCCCCCCCGCAAGCAGCTTCCTCATTGCAAAGCTGGGGGCCCATGCCGAGGCGTCTGTGAGTAAACGTGAGCTGAGCCCCAAGCCAGCTGCTGCTAAACTGTTCCCAGCCTTCTCAAGTAAAACACCTGAATATGTACAAGGACTTGAAAGCCTAGGGGAAGGGCCGTGGAGCCACACCAGTGACAGCATGCAGACCGACTTGGTGCCTGCAGGACAGCCAGGATGGTCCTGGCCCCGGGCGCTCTTCTGGAAGCTTTCCATTTCCCTGCCTGAGATACCCCTCCTGTCCCAGACCCAACAGATTTTTTCCTTCCTCACCTCTGCCAGTGGAGAAATTCCAGCAGAAGGTAGGGTGACACATCCTCTTCTTTAGCAGGTGGCAGCCTGGCAACTCCTGCAGAAAGTCCAGCAGAGACCCACTCACACCGGGCCCCCCACAAAGCCATGGCCCCTCACTCCCTCCCACCAGCACAGCCCCGAGACTGCTGATGGGGCAGAGAATATGGCATCAGGCACAGCTGCAGGGGCTCTTGCTCCCTGGAGTGGTGTTTCTACTGACCTCAAGCCAGGCACACCTGGGGAGGGCTGGCTGGCAGTGTCAGGCTTCCCAGTTCAGCTAATCCTCACCCCTCAGGGGCTCACATTGCAGAAAATGGACCTCGCTGAACCGGCCAGGTCCAAGGAACACGTGTGGGCTCCTGAGAGTCAGGATAGACAAGGGGCTGCAGCTCCGGCTTGTTTTCTAATCATTTTCTCTGGCCCATGAGTGGGAGACAACTTCAAGAAGATCCTCTCCTAATGAGAGGAATCCAGGAGTCAGGGAGACGACGGCTGATACGTGGAGACAGAGGCCTGGTGTCCAGGCTGCAGTGGAAGTCTCTGGAAGACCAGGCAGAGGGAGGCCGCACAGAGTGATGCCCAGAGTCACAGACCTGTCGGAGCTGCTGTTTGTTAGTTCAAGTCCTGCTCTAAGGTGCTCTGTGTCAGCTCTGAGTGACAGGCGATCTGAGGTGCTCTCCAATGCCGGCCACGTGCACGGTTCCTGTGTGCCTAGCCCTGCTGGCGTACCTGCCCAGGGGAGCTCCGTATCCTGGGAGGGGCCTGACCACGAGAGACCCATGGGCTGTTGGGTAGTTGCGCAGCTGGGCTCCATAAACTGCGATTGCCCTGACCACGAGAGCCCCGTGGGCTGCTGGGGACCTGGTAAAGGATGTCAGGACACTCAGTGAAGCCACCGAGGATATACATCCAGGAGTCTCTAATTCCTACACCCTGCTGGTCATTCTACCATCCACCAGGACATGCTATTCTGTAGTAGACTTCAATGATGCCTTCTTCTGTATTCCACTGGTCCCAGAAATGCTCTGCTGCCCTAGTAACCAGATTTGGGAATGGAGAAATGCTGCCGCCTTGTGGCCATTTCCCACAACAGCAGCTTTAAACCCAGTGCTAATGGTCACTAAATATTCACACTCATTGCAGGCCTGTGAATGACACCTGCCCTCTAAAACAATCCTGGGGTCAAAAATTGACCAAAAAATTCAAAAGAGGGCAACCATCCAAGAAGACAATTGCAAGAGGTTAATTGTACTCTCCGTTTTTTTCTGTTTTTCTGTACCAGAAGTTGAAAAAGGCATGGAAAAATGCTGAACATCAGGATGAATTAAAGGTATGTAAATCCAAATTACAAAAACTTATCAGCTCACACCAGTCAGAATGGCCATCAGCAAAAGTTCTGCAAACAATAAATGCTGAAGGGGTTTTGGAGAAATGCCTACACTTGGTTCAACGTGGGACATGGTAAGAGCCAGTAATGAGAACAAAAATGTGGTGCTTTGTAAAGGTAAATACTGAGCTACCATTCAATCAAGCATACCCACTGCTGGGCCTATCGCCTGAGGGGATGAGAATCAAAAAGACACAGGCTGGTTTTCACCGGTGGCGTAGTGGATGAGAGTCTGCCTGCCAATGCAGGGGACATGGGATCATGCCCGGTTAGGGAAGATCACACATGCCACGGAGCGCCTGGTCCCGTGAGCTATGGCTGCTGGGCCTGCACATCCAGAGCCTGTGCTCTGCAATGGGAGGGTGCACGGAAGCAAGAGGCCCACGTACTGCAAAAGAAAAAAAAAAAAAAAACGACACAGGCTGGCAATCCTGCACTCCAGCAATATTTACCAGAGACAAAACATGGAAGCTATGAAAATGTCCATCAATAGAGGAATGCACAAAGAAGAAGTGGTCCATGTACACAATGGAATATGACTCCAATAAAAAATATATAAATTCAATTTATAAAACAAACATAAGTAAGGAGACATCAGCTTTGGGGGGCACATTCCACTCTAATATATAACCGAGGAACACCACTGCCAAGATGGTCTGTTTCCCTAGTTACCAGATTGGGAAAAGCAGAAATGCTGCCGCCTTCTGGCCGTTACCTGCAACAGCAGCTTTAAAACCTGTGTTAAGGTTCACTTCAGAGGCACCAGTACTGGAGGGCTGTAAATGAAACCTGCCCTCAAAATGTCTTGAGGGAGGTAATGGCCAAACTATTTCTAAGTGTCACACATACTTCACAAAAACAATTTGAAGAGGTAAGCTGTACTCACAGTTTGAAGAAAAGAAGGACATGCCAGAAAATCAATTTCAAGGGGTTATGAGACACATACAAATCCAACCACAAGGTGGTATCAGCTCACACGAGTCAGAATATACATCAGCAAAAATACTACAAACAATAATCACTGAAGGTGTTGTGAAGAAGAGCATAACCTCAACCTTAGGTGGGACATAACCTGGTAAGAGCCACTAATGAGAACAGAATGGAGGTGCCTCTACAAGGTAAACGTTTTGCTACCATATGATCCAGCAGGCCCACTCCTGGGCCTATAACCTAAGAAGACAGAATTGGAAAGACACAGGCAGGCAAATGTGCATTGCCGCAGCATTACAATAGCCATGACATGGAAGCAACCAAAAAGTCCATCAACAGATGAGTGGACAAAGAAGAACGGGTCCCTATACAGACAGAATATTAGCCAAGGAAAAAAAGGACCCAGTGCCATTTGCAGCACCGTAGATGAGTCTAGAGGTAATCACGTGACTTGTAGTAAGTCAGAAACAGAAAGACACATGTCGTATGATATTCCTTATAGGTGTTACTGAAAAATTCACACCAGTGAAGACATTTCCACAGAGAAGGGCTATCACAGATTCATTAAACAAACTGATGGTTCACCAATGGAAAGGTGTGAGGATTGCATACATTAGGATATTGCGCTTCACGGACATATACAAACACAGGTGAAATATATAATCACCAAACACCTACGGAATACCAAGAGAAGGCTACTCAACATTCTGTCATAACGTACATGGGAAAAGGATCCCAGGAAGAACAGACATATGTATATGTGTAAAAGAACCTCATCTTGCACACCTACCACAAGCCAAACATTGTAATCAAAGTTGCTCTGAAAACACATAAAAATTAAATTAAAATTATGAACTAGAAGTAGTGAGACACACGTAAGGGGCTTTGACTTGGCACATTCCATTCTAAATGACAAGCTGGAACGCGACTTGCATTGAGGCTCTGTTGTCCTAGTAACCAGATTTGGTAAAGGAGAACTGCTGCCACCTTGTGGCCGTTTCACACAACAGCAGCTTCAATCCCAGCTCTAATGGTCACTTGATATTCAAAAGAATTGCAGGCCTGTGAATGACACCTGCCCTGAAAACAAATCCTGGGGTCGTATATCGACCCAAAAATACAAAAGACATTCATATTTCAAAACGACAGTTTCAAGAGGCCTATTTTACACACATTTGTGTTCTGCTTCTTTTTCTTTCTTTCTTTTTCTGTTAAAAAACGCGAAAGGAAAAAGCCAACCCTCAGAATGGGAGCAAATATTTGCAAACGAATCAATGGACAAAGGTTTAATCTCCAATACATATAAACAGCTCATGCAGCTTAATCTTAAAAAATCAAACAACCCAATAGAAAAATGGCTAGAAGACCTAAATAGACACTTCTTCAAAGAAGACACAGAGATGGCCAAGACGCACATGAAATGCTGCTCAACATCTCTCATTATTAGAGAAATGCAAATCAAAACTACAATGAGGTATCACCTCACACCTGTTAGAATGGGCATCATCAGAAAATCTACAAACAACAAATGCTGGGGAGGGTGTGGAGAAAAGGAACCCTCTTCCACTATCGGTGGGAATGTAAAGTGATACAGTCACTATGGAGAACAGTATGGACGTTCCTTAAAAAACTAAATATAGAATTACCATATGATCCAGCAATCCCACTTCCGGGCATATACCCAGAGAAAACCATAAATCAAAAAGACGCACTCACCACAATGTTCATTGCAGAACTATTTACCATAGCCAAGTAATGGAAGCAACCTAAATGCCCACAGCCAGACGAACGGATAAAGATGTCGTGCATACATAAAATGGAATATTACTCAGCCATACAAAGGAATGAAACTGGGTCATTTGTAGAGACGTCGATGGATCTAGAGACTGTCATACAGAGTGAAGTAAGTCGGAAAGAGAAAAACAAATATTGTATATATAATGCATGCATGTGGAACCTAGAAAAATGGTAGAGATGAACCGGTTTGCAGGGCAGAAATTGAGACACAGAGGTAGGGAACACACGTATGGACACCAAAGGGGCGAAGCCATGGGGTGGCGCTGCTGGGACGAGTTGCGGGATTGGGACTGACTTGTATACGTGTATATGTCTAAAATAGATAACTAATAATATCCTGCCGTATAAGTAAAAAAAAATTAAATTAAATTACAAAGTTTTTAAAAATAAATAAAATTTAAAAATAAAACAGAAAAAAGTGCTTCCCTTCACCAGATGTATTTATATGAATGAATTATTTCCATGCTTATATCTATAAATACATAAAAGAGGAATAAAATCTACCTTGAACCAAAAAAAGAAATATACAGAGGAAAACCCTATCAGGCACTTGCTCCAGGGGTAAACAATTCTGAAGACGGTCAGAGGTGGGGAATCATCTCCCATGAAGCCAGCAGCCCCCCCGCAAGCAGCTTCCTCATTGCAAAGCTGGGGGCCCATGCCGAGGCGTCTGTGAGTAAACGTGAGCTGAGCCCCAAGCCAGCTGCTGCTAAACTGTTCCCAGCCTTCTCAAGTAAAACACCTGAATATGTACAAGGACTTGAAAGCCTAGGGGAAGGGCCGTGGAGCCACACCAGTGACAGCATGCAGACCGACTTGGTGCCTGCAGGACAGCCAGGATGGTCCTGGCCCCGGGCGCTCTTCTGGAAGCTTTCCATTTCCCTGCCTGAGATACCCCTCCTGTCCCAGACCCAACAGATTTTTTCCTTCCTCACCTCTGCCAGTGGAGAAATTCCAGCAGAAGGTAGGGTGACACATCCTCTTCTTTAGCAGGTGGCAGCCTGGCAACTCCTGCAGAAAGTCCAGCAGAGACCCACTCACACCGGGCCCCCCACAAAGCCATGGCCCCTCACTCCCTCCCACCAGCACAGCCCCGAGACTGCTGATGGGGCAGAGAATATGGCATCAGGCACAGCTGCAGGGGCTCTTGCTCCCTGGAGTGGTGTTTCTACTGACCTCAAGCCAGGCACACCTGGGGAGGGCTGGCTGGCAGTGTCAGGCTTCCCAGTTCAGCTAATCCTCACCCCTCAGGGGCTCACATTGCAGAAAATGGACCTCGCTGAACCGGCCAGGTCCAAGGAACACGTGTGGGCTCCTGAGAGTCAGGATAGACAAGGGGCTGCAGCTCCGGCTTCTTTTCTAATCATTTTCTCTGGCCCATGAGTGGGAGACAACTTCAAGAAGATCCTCTCCTAATGAGAGGAATCCAGGAGTCAGGGAGACGACGGCTGATAGGTGGAGACAGAGGCCTGGTGTCCAGGCTGCAGTGGAAGTCTCTGGAAGACCAGGCAGAGGGAGGCCGCACAGAGTGATGCCCAGAGTCACAGACCTGTCGGAGCTGCTGTTTGTTAGTTCAAGTCCTGCTCTAAGGTGCTCTGTGTCAGCTCTGAGTGACAGGCGATCTGAGGTGCTCTCCAATGCCGGCCACGTGCACGGTTCATGTGTGCCTAGCCCTGCTGGCGTACCTGCCCAGGGGAGCTCCGTATCCTGGGAGGGGCCTGACCACGAGAGCCCCATGGGCTGTTGGGTAGTTGCGCAGGTGGGCTCCATAAACTGCCATTGCCCTGACCACGAGAGCCCCGTGGGCTGCTGGGGACCTGGTAAAGGATGTCAGGACACTCAGTGAAGCCACCGAGGATATACATCCATGAGTCTCTAATTCCTACACCCTGCTGGTCATTCTACCATCCACCAGGACATGCTATTCTGTAGTAGACTTCAATGATGCCTTCTTCTGTATTCCACTGGTCCGAGAAATGCTCTGCTGCCCTAGTAGCCAGATTTGGGAATGGAGAAATGCTGCCGCCTTGTGGCCATTTCCCACAACAGCAGCTTTAAACCCAGTGCTAATGGTCACTAAATATTCACACTCATTGCAGGCCTGTGAATGACACCTGCCCTCTAAAACAATCCTGGGGTCAAAAATTGACCAAAAAATTCAAAAGAGGGCAACCATCCAAGAAGACAATTGCAAGAGGTTAATTGTACTCTCCGTTTTTTTTCTGTTTTTCTGTACCAGAAGTTTAAAAAGGCATGGAAAAATGCTGAATATCAGAATGAATTAAAGGTATGTAAATCCAAATTACAAAAACTTATCAGCTCACACCAGTCAGAATGGCCATCAGCAAAAGTTCTGCAAACAATAAATGCTGAAGGGGTTTTGGAGAAATGCCTACACTTGGTTCAACGTGAGACATGGTAAGAGCCAGTAATGAAAACAAAAATGTGGTGCTTTGTAAAGGTAAATACTGAGCTACCATTCAATCAAGCATACCCACTGCTGGGCCTATCGCCTGAGGGGATGAGAATCAAAAAGACACAGGCTGGTTTTCACCGGTGGCGTAGTGGATGAGAGTCTGCCTGCCAATGCAGGGGACATGGGATCATGCCCGGTTAGGGATGATCACACATGCGGCGGAGCGCCTGGTCCCGTGAGCTATGGCTGCTGGGCCTGCACATCCAGAGCCTGTGCTCTGCAATGGGAGGGTGCACGGAAGCAATAGGCCCACGTACTGCAAAAAAAAAAAAAAAAAACGACACAGGCTGGCAATCCTGCACTCCAGCAATATTTACCATAGCCAAAACATGGAAGCTACGAAAATGTCCATCAATAGAGGAATGCACAAAGAAGAAGTGGTCCATGTACACAATGGAATATGACTCCAATAAAAAATATATAAATTCAAATTATAAAACAAACATAAGTAAGGAGACATCAGCTTTGGGGGGCACATTCCACTCTGATATATAACCGAGGAACACCACTGCCAAGATGGTCTGTTTCCCTAGTTACCAGATTGGGAAAAGCAGAAATGCTGCCGCCTTCTGGCCTTTTTCTGCAACAGCAGCTTTAAAACCTGTGTTAAGGTTCACTTCATAGGCACCAGTACTGGAGGGCTGTAAATGAAACCTGCCCTCAAAATGTCTTGAGGGAGGTAATGGCCAAACTATTTCTAAGTGTCCCACATACTTCACAAAAGCAATTTGAAGAGGTAAGCTGTACTCACAGTTTGAAGAAAAGAAGGACATGCCAGAAAATCAATTTCAAGGGGTTATGAGACACATACAAATCCAACCACAAAGTGGTATCAGCTCACACGAGTCAGAATATACATCAGCAAAAATACTACAAGCAATAATCGCTGAAGGTGTTGTGAAGAAGAGCATAACCTCAACCTTAGGTGGGACATAACCTGGTAAGAGCCACTAATGAGAACAGAATGGAGGTGCCTCTACAAGGTAAACGTTTTGCTACCATATGATCCAGCAGGCCCACTCCTGGGCCTATAACCTAAGAAGACAGAATTGGAAAGACACAGGCAGGCAAATGTGCATTGCCGCAGCATTACAATAGCCATGACATGGAAGCAACCAAAAAGTCCATCAACAGATGAGTGGACAAAGAAGAACGGGTCCCTATACAGACAGAATATTAGCCAAGGATAAAAAGGACCCAGTGCCATTTGCAGCACCGTAGATGAGTCTAGAGGTAATCACGTGACTTGTAGTAAGTCAGAAACAGAAAGACACATGTCGTATGATATCCCTTATAGGTGTTACTGAAAAATTCACACCAGTGAAGACATTTCCACAGAGAAGGGCTATCACAGATTCATTAAACAAACTGATGGTTCACCAATGGAAAGGTGTGAGGATTGCATACATTAGGATATTGCGCTTCACGGACATATACAAACACAGGTGAAATATATAATCACCAAACACCTACGGAATACCAAGAGAAGGCTACTCAACATTCTGTCATAACGTACATGGGAAAAGGATCCCAGGAAGAACAGACATATGTATATGTGTAAAAGAACCTCATCTTGCACACCTACCACAAGCCAAACATTGTAATCAAAGTTGCTCTGAAAAAACATAAAAATTAAATTAAAATTATGAACTAGAAGTAGTGAGACACACGTAAGGGGCTTTGACTTGGCACATTCCATTCTAAATGACAAGCTGGAACGCGACTTGCATTGAGGCTCTGTTGTCCTAGTAACCAGATTTGGTAAAGGAGAACTGCTGCCACCTTGTGGCCGTTTCACACAACAGCAGCTTCAATCCCAGCTCTAATGGTCACTTGATATTCAAAAGAATTGCAGGCCTGTGAATGACACCTGCCCTGAAAACAAATCCTGGGGTCGTATATCGACCCAAAAATACAAAAGACATTCATATTTCAAAACGACAGTTTCAAGAGGCCTATTTTACACACATTTGTGTTCTGCTTCTTTTTCTTTCTTTCTTTTTCTGTTAAAAAACGCGAAAGGAAAAAGGCAACCCTCAGAATGGGAGCAAATATTTGCAAACGAATCAATGGACAAAGGTTTAATCTCCAATACATATAAACAGCTCATGCAGCTTAATCTTAAAAAAACAAACAACCCAATAGAAAAATGGCTAGAAGACCTAAATAGACACTTCTTCAAAGAAGACACAGAGATGGCCAAGACGCACATGAAATGCTGCTCAACATCTCTCATTATTAGAGAAATGCAAATCAAAACTACAATGAGGTATCACCTCACACCTGTTAGAATGGGCATCATCAGAAAATCTACAAACAACAAATGCTGGGGAGGGTGTGGAGAAAAGGAACCCTCTTCCACTATCGGTGGGAATGTAAAGTGATACAGTCACTATGGAGAACAGTATGGACGTTCCTTAAAAAACTAAATATAGAATTACCATATGATCCAGCAATCCCACTTCCGGGCATATACCCAGAGAAAACCATAAATCAAAAAGACGCACTCACCACAATGTTCATTGCAGAACTATTTACCATAGCCAAGTAATGGAAGCAACCTAAATGCCCACAGCCAGACGAACGGATAAAGATGTCGTGCATACATAAAATGGAATATTACTCAGCCATACAAAGGAATGAAACTGGGTCATTTGTAGAGACGTCGATGGATCTAGAGACTGTCATACAGAGTGAAGTAAGTCGGAAAGAGAAAAACAAATATTGTATATATAATGCATGCATGTGGAACCTAGAAAAATGGTAGAGATGAACCGGTTTGCAGGGCAGAAATTGAGACACAGAGGTAGGGAACACACGTATGGACACCAAAGGGGCGAAGCCATGGGGTGGCGCTGCTGGGACGAGTTGCGGGATTGGGACTGACTTGTATACGTGTATATGTCTAAAATAGATAACTAATAATATCCTGCCGTATAAGTAAAAAAAAATTAAATTAAATTACAAAGTTTTTAAAAATAAATAAAATTTAAAAATAAAACAGAAAAAAGTGCTTCCCTTCACCAGATGTATTTATATGAATGAATTATTTCCATGCTTATATCTATAAATACATAAAAGAGGAATAAAATCTACCTTGAACCAAAAAAAGAAATATACAGAGGAAAACCCTATCAGGCACTTGCTCCAGGGGTAAACAATTCTGAAGACGGTCAGAGGTGGGGAATCATCTCCCATGAAGCCAGCAGCCCCCCCGCAAGCAGCTTCCTCATTGCAAAGCTGGGGGCCCATGCCGAGGCGTCTGTGAGTAAACGTGAGCTGAGCCCCAAGCCAGCTGCTGCTAAACTGTTCCCAGCCTTCTCAAGTAAAACACCTGAATATGTACAAGGACTTGAAAGCCTAGGGGAAGGGCCGTGGAGCCACACCAGTGACAGCATGCAGACCGACTTGGTGCCTGCAGGACAGCCAGGATGGTCCTGGCCCCGGGCGCTCTTCTGGAAGCTTTCCATTTCCCTGCCTGAGATACCCCTCCTGTCCCAGACCCAACAGATTTTTTCCTTCCTCACCTCTGCCAGTGGAGAAATTCCAGCAGAAGGTAGGGTGACACATCCTCTTCTTTAGCAGGTGGCAGCCTGGCAACTCCTGCAGAAAGTCCAGCAGAGACCCACTCACACCGGGCCCCCCACAAAGCCATGGCCCCTCACTCCCTCCCACCAGCACAGCCCCGAGACTGCTGATGGGGCAGAGAATATGGCATCAGGCACAGCTGCAGGGGCTCTTGCTCCCTGGAGTGGTGTTTCTACTGACCTCAAGCCAGGCACACCTGGGGAGGGCTGGCTGGCAGTGTCAGGCTTCCCAGTTCAGCTAATCCTCACCCCTCAGGGGCTCACATTGCAGAAAATGGACCTCGCTGAACCGGCCAGGTCCAAGGAACACGTGTGGGCTCCTGAGAGTCAGGATAGACAAGGGGCTGCAGCTCCGGCTTGTTTTCTAATCATTTTCTCTGGCCCATGAGTGGGAGACAACTTCAAGAAGATCCTCTCCTAATGAGAGGAATCCAGGAGTCAGGGAGACGACGGCTGATAGGTGGAGACAGAGGCCTGGTGTCCAGGCTGCAGTGGAAGTCTCTGGAAGACCAGGCAGAGGGAGGCCGCACAGAGTGATGCCCAGAGTCACAGACCTGTCGGAGCTGCTGTTTGTTAGTTCAAGTCCTGCTCTAAGGTGCTCTGTGTCAGCTCTGAGTGACAGGTGATCTGAGGTGCTCTCCAATGCCGGCCACGTGCACGGTTCCTGTGTGCCTAGCCCTGCTGGCGTACCTGCCCAGGGGAGCTCCGTATCCTGGGAGGGGCCTGACCACGAGAGCCCCATGGGCTGTTGGGTAGTTGCGCAGGTGGGCTCCATAAACTGCCATTGCCCTGACCACGAGAGCCCCGTGGGCTGCTGGGGACCTGGTAAAGGATGTCAGGACACTCAGTGAAGCCACCGAGGATATACATCCAGGAGTCTCTAATTCCTACACCCTGCTGGTCATTCTACCATCCACCAGGACATGCTATTCTGTAGTAGACTTCAATGATGCCTTCTTCTGTATTCCACTGGTCCGAGAAATGCTCTGCTGCCCTAGTAACCAGATTTGGGAATGGAGAAATGCTGCCGCCTTGTGGCCATTTCCCACAACAGCAGCTTTAAACCCAGTGCTAATGGTCACTAAATATTCACACTCATTGCAGGCCTGTGAATGACACCTGCCCTCTAAAACAATCCTGGGGTCAAAAATTGACCAAAAAATTCAAAAGAGGGCAACCATCCAAGAAGACAATTGCAAGAGGTTAATTGTACTCTCCGTTTTTTTTCTGTTTTTCTGTACCAGAAGTTTAAAAAGGCATGGAAAAATGCTGAATATCAGAATGAATTAAAGGTATGTAAATCCAAATTACAAAAACTTATCAGCTCACACCAGTCAGAATGGCCATCAGCAAAAGTTCTGCAAACAATAAATGCTGAAGGGGTTTTGGAGAAATGCCTACACTTGGTTCAACGTGAGACATGGTAAGAGCCAGTAATGAAAACAAAAATGTGGTGCTTTGTAAAGGTAAATACTGAGCTACCATTCAATCAAGCATACCCACTGCTGGGCCTATCGCCTGAGGGGATGAGAATCAAAAAGACACAGGCTGGTTTTCACCGGTGGCGTAGTGGATGAGAGTCTGCCTGCCAATGCAGGGGACATGGGATCATGCCCGGTTAGGGATGATCACACATGCGGCGGAGCGCCTGGTCCCGTGAGCTATGGCTGCTGGGCCTGCACATCCAGAGCCTGTGCTCTGCAATGGGAGGGTGCACGGAAGCAATAGGCCCACGTACTGCAAAAAAAAAAAAAAAAAACGACACAGGCTGGCAATCCTGCACTCCAGCAATATTTACCATAGCCAAAACATGGAAGCTACGAAAATGTCCATCAATAGAGGAATGCACAAAGAAGAAGTGGTCCATGTACACAATGGAATATGACTCCAATAAAAAATATATAAATTCAAATTATAAAACAAACATAAGTAAGGAGACATCAGCTTTGGGGGGCACATTCCACTCTGATATATAACCGAGGAACACCACTGCCAAGATGGTCTGTTTCCCTAGTTACCAGATTGGGAAAAGCAGAAATGCTGCCGCCTTCTGGCCTTTTTCTGCAACAGCAGCTTTAAAACCTGTGTTAAGGTTCACTTCATAGGCACCAGTACTGGAGGGCTGTAAATGAAACCTGCCCTCAAAATGTCTTGAGGGAGGTAATGGCCAAACTATTTCTAAGTGTCCCACATACTTCACAAAAGCAATTTGAAGAGGTAAGCTGTACTCACAGTTTGAAGAAAAGAAGGACATGCCAGAAAATCAATTTCAAGGGGTTATGAGACACATACAAATCCAACCACAAAGTGGTATCAGCTCACACGAGTCAGAATATACATCAGCAAAAATACTACAAGCAATAATCGCTGAAGGTGTTGTGAAGAAGAGCATAACCTCAACCTTAGGTGGGACATAACCTGGTAAGAGCCACTAATGAGAACAGAATGGAGGTGCCTCTACAAGGTAAACGTTTTGCTACCATATGATCCAGCAGGCCCACTCCTGGGCCTATAACCTAAGAAGACAGAATTGGAAAGACACAGGCAGGCAAATGTGCATTGCCGCAGCATTACAATAGCCATGACATGGAAGCAACCAAAAAGTCCATCAACAGATGAGTGGACAAAGAAGAACGGGTCCCTATACAGACAGAATATTAGCCAAGGAAAAAAAGGACCCAGTGCCATTTGCAGCACCGTAGATGAGTCTAGAGGTAATCACGTGACTTGTAGTAAGTCAGAAACAGAAAGACACATGTCGTATGATATCCCTTATAGGTGTTACTGAAAAATTCACACCAGTGAAGACATTTCCACAGAGAAGGGCTATCACAGATTCATTAAACAAACTGATGGTTCACCAATGGAAAGGTGTGAGGATTGCATACATTAGGATATTGCGCTTCACGGACATATACAAACACAGGTGAAATATATAATCACCAAACACCTACGGAATACCAAGAGAAGGCTACTCAACATTCTGTCATAACGTACATGGGAAAAGGATCCCAGGAAGAACAGACATATGTATATGTGTAAAAGAACCTCATCTTGCACACCTACAACAAGCCAAACATTGTAATCAAAGTTGCTCTGAAAAAACATAAAAATTAAATTAAAATTATGAACTAGAAGTAGTGAGACACACGTAAGGGGCTTTGACTTGGCACATTCCATTCTAAATGACAAGCTGGAACGCGACTTGCATTGAGGCTCTGTTGTCCTAGTAACCAGATTTGGTAAAGGAGAACTGCTGCCACCTTGTGGCCGTTTCACACAACAGCAGCTTCAATCCCAGCTCTAATGGTCACTTGATATTCAAAAGCATTGCAGGCCTGTGAATGACACCTGCCCTGAAAACAAATCCTAGGGTCGTATATCGACCCAAAAATACAAAAGACATTCATATTTCAAAACGACAGTTTCAAGAGGCCTATTTTACACACATTTGTGTTCTGCTTCTTTTTCTTTCTTTCTTTTTCTGTTAAAAAACGTGAAAGGAAAAAGGCAACCCTCAGAATGGGAGCAAATATTTGCAAACGAATCAATGGACAAAGGTTTAATCTCCAATACATATAAACAGCTCATGCAGCTTAATCTTAAAAAAAGAAACAACCCAATAGAAAAATGGCTAGAAGATCTAAATAGACACTTCTTCAAAGAAGACACAGAGATGGCCAAGACGCACATGAAATGCTGCTCAACATCTCTCATTATTAGAGAAATGCAAATCAAAACTACAATGAGGTATCACCTCACACCTGTTAGAATGGGCATCATCAGAAAATCTACAAACAACAAATGCTGGGGAGGGTGTGGAGAAAAGGAACCCTCTTCCACTATCGGTGGGAATGTAAAGTGATACAGTCACTATGGAGAACAGTATGGACGTTCCTTAAAAAACTAAATATAGAATTACCATATGATCCAGCAATCCCACTTCCGGGCATATACCCAGAGAAAACCATAAATCAAAAAGACGCACTCACCACAATGTTCATTGCAGAACTATTTACCATAGCCAAGTAATGGAAGCAACCTAAATGCCCACAGCCAGACGAACGGATAAAGATGTCGTGCATACATAAAATGGAATATTACTCAGCCATACAAAGGAATGAAACTGGGTCATTTGTAGAGACGTCGATGGATCTAGAGACTGTCATACAGAGTGAAGTAAGTCGGAAAGAGAAAAACACATATTGTATATATAATGCATACATGTGGAACCTAGAAAAATGGTACAGATGAACCGGTTTGCAGGGCAGAAATAGAGACACAGAGGTAGGGAACACACGTATGGACACCAAAGGGGCGAAGCCATGGGATGGTGCTGCTGGGACGAGTTGCGGGATTGGGACTGACTTGTATACATGTATATGTCTAAAATAGATAACTAATAATATCCTGCCGTATAAGTAAAAAAAATTAAATTAAATTACAAAGTTTTTAAAAATAAATAAAATTTAAAAATAAAACAGAAAAAAGTGCTTCCCTTCACCAGATGTATTTATATGAATGAATTATTTCCATGCTTATATCTATAAATACATAAAAGAGGAATGAAATCTACCTTGAACCAAAAAAAGAAATATACAGAGGAAAACCCTATCAGGCACTTGCTCCAGGGGTAAACAATTCTGAAGACGGTCAGAGGTGGGGTATCATCTACCATGAAGCCAGCAGCCCCCCCGCAAGCAGCTTCCTCATTGCAAAGCTGGGGGCCCATGCCGAGGCGTCTGTGAGTAAACATGAGCTGAGCCCCAAGCCAGCTGCTGCTAAACTGTTCCCAGCCTTCTCAAGTAAAACACCTGAATATGTACAAGGACTTGAAAGCCTAGGGGAAGGGCCGTGGAGCCACATCAGTGACAGCATGCAGACCGACTTGGTGCCTGCAGGACAGCCAGGATGGTCCTGGCCCCGGGCGCTCTTCTGGAAGCTTTCCATTTCCCTGCCTGAGATACCCCTCCTGTCCCAGACCCAACAGATTTTTTCCTTCCTCACCTCTGCCAGTGGAGAAATTCCAGCAGAAGGTAGGGTGACACATCCTCTTCTTTAGCAGGTGGCAGCCTGGCAACTCCTGCAGAAAGTCCAGCAGAGACCCACTCACACCGGGCCCCCCACAAAGCCAAGGCCCCTCACTCCCTCCCACCAGCACAGCCCCGAGACTGCTGATGGGGCAGAGAATATGGCATCAGGCACAGCTGCAGGGGCTCTTGCTCCCTGGAGTGGTGTTTCTACTGACCTCAAGCCAGGCACACCTGGGGAGGGCTGGCTGGCAGTGTCAGGCTTCCCAGTTCAGCTAATCCTCACCCCTCAGGGGCTCACATTGCAGAAAATGGACCTCGCTGAACCGGCCAGGTCCAAGGAACACGTGTGGGCTCCTGAGAGTCAGGATAGACAAGGGGCTGCAGCTCCGGCTTGTTTTCTAATCATTTTCTCTGGCCCATGAGTGGGAGACAACTTCAAGAAGATCCTCTCCTAATGAGAGGAATCCAGGAGTCAGGGAGACGACGGCTGATACGTGGAGACAGAGGCCTGGTGTCCAGGCTGCAGTGGAAGTCTCTGGAAGACCAGGCAGAGGGAGGCCGCACAGAGTGATGCCCAGAGTCACAGACCTGTCGGAGCTGCTGTTTGTTAGTTCAGGTCCTGCTCTAAGGTGCTCTGTGTCAGCTCTGAGTGACAGGCGATCTGAGGTGCTCTCCAATGCCGGCCACGTGCACGGTTCCTGTGTGCCTAGCCCTGCTGGCGTACCTGCCCAGGGGAGCTCCGTATCCTGGGAGGGGCCTGACCACGAGAGCCCCATGGGCTGTTGGGTAGTTGCGCAGGTGGGCTCCATAAACTGCGATTGCCCTGACCACGAGAGCCCCGTGGGCTGCTGGGGACCTGGTAAAGGATGTCAGGACACTCAGTGAAGCCACCGAGGATATACATCCAGGAGTCTCTAATTCCTACACCCTGCTGGTCATTCTACCATCCACCAGGACATGCTATTCTGTAGTAGACTTCAATGATGCCTTCTTCTGTATTCCACTGGTCCCAGAAATGCTCTGCTGCCCTAGTAACCAGATTTGGGAATGGAGAAATGCTGCCGCCTTGTGGCCATTTCCCACAACAGCAGCTTTAAACCCAGTGCTAATGGTCACTAAATATTCACACTCATTGCAGGCCTGTGAATGACACCTGCCCTCTAAAACAATCCTGGGGTCAAAAATTGACCAAAAAATTCAAAAGAGGGCAACCATCCAAGAAGACAATTGCAAGAGGTTAATTGTACTCTCCGTTTTTTTTCTGTTTTTCTGTACCAGAAGTTTAAAAAGGCATGGAAAAATGCTGAACATCAGGATGAATTAAAGGTATGTAAATCCAAATTACAAAAACTTATCAGCTCACACCAGTCAGAATGGCCATCAGCAAAAGTTCTGCAAACAATAAATGCTGAAGGGGTTTTGGAGAAATGCCTACACTTGGTTCAACGTGAGACATGGTAAGAGCCAGTAATGAAAACAAAAATGTGGTGCTTTGTAAAGGTAAATACTGAGCTACCATTCAATCAAGCATACCCACTGCTGGGCCTATCGCCTGAGGGGATGAGAATCAAAAAGACACAGGCTGGTTTTCACCGGTGGTGTAGTGGATGAGAGTCTGCCTGCCAATGCAGGGGACATGGGATCATGCCCGGTTAGGGAAGATCACACATGCGGCGGAGCGCCTGGTCCCGTGAGCTATTGCTGCTGGGCCTGCACATCCAGAGCCTGTGCTCTGCAATGGGAGGGTGCACGGAAGCAAGAGGCCCACGTACTGCAAAAAAAAAAATGACACAGGCTGGCAATCCTGCACTCCAGCAATATTTACCATAGCCAAAACATGGAAGCTACGAAAATGTCCATCAATAGAGGAATGCACAAAGAAGAAGTGGTCCATGTACACAATGGAATATGACTCCAATAAAAAATATATAAATTCAATTTATAAAACAAACATAAGTAAGGAGACATCAGCTTTGGGGGGCACATTCCACTCTAATATATAACCGAGGAACACCACTGCCAAGATGGTCTGTTTCCCTAGTTACCAGATTGGGAAAAGCAGAAATGCTGCCGCCTTCTGGCCGTTACCTCCAACAGCAGCTTTAAAACCTGTGTTAAGGTTCACTTTATAGGCACCAGTACTGGAGGGCTGTAAATGAAACCTGCCCTCAAAATGTCTTGAGTGAGGTAATGGCCAAACTATTTCTAAGTGTCACACATACTTCACAAAAACAATTTGAAGAGGTAAGCTGTACTCACAGTTTGAAGAAAAGAAGGACATGCCAGAAAATCAATTTAAAGGGGTTATGAGACACTTACAAATCCAACCACAAGGTGGTATCAGCTCACACGAGTCAGAATATACATCAGCAAAAATACTACAAACAATAATCACTGAAGGTGTTGTGAAGAAGAGCATAACCTGAACCTTAGGTGGGACATAACCTGGTAAGAGCCACTAATGAGAACAGAATGGAGGTGCCTCTACAAGGTAAACGTTTTGCTACCATATGATCCAGCAGGCCCACTCCTGGGCCTATAACCTAAGAAGACAGAATTGGAAAGACACAGGCAGGCAAATGTGCATTGCCGCAGCATTACAATAGCCATGACATGGAAGCAACCAAAAAGTCCATCAACAGATGAGTGGACAAAGATGAACGGGTCCCTATACAGACAGAATATTAGCCAAGGAAAAAAAGGACACAGTGCCATTTGCAGCACCGTAGATGAGTCTAGAGGTAATCACGTGACTTGTAGTAAGTCAGAAACAGAAAGACACATGTCGTATGATATCCCTTATAGGTGTTACTGAAAAATTCACACCAGTGAAGACATTTCCACAGAAAAGGGCTATCACAGATTCATTAAACAAACTGATGGTTCACCAATGGAAAGGTGTGAGGATTGCATACATTAGGATATTGCGCTTCACGGACATATACAAACACAGGTGAAATATATAATCACCAAACACCTACGGAATACCAAGAGAAGGCTACTCAACATTCTGTCATAACGTACATGGGAAAAGGATCCCAGGAAGAACAGACATATGTATATGTGTAAAAGAACCACATCTTGCACACCTACAACAAGCCAAACATTGTAATCAAAGTTGCTGTGATAAAACATAAAAATTAAATTAAAATTATGAACTAGAAGTAGTGAGACACACGTAAGGGGCTTTGACTTGGCACATTCCATTCTAAATGACAAGCTGGAACGCGACTTGCATTGAGGCTCTGTTGTCCTAGTAACCAGATTTGGTAAAGGAGAACTGCTGCCACCTTGTGGCCGTTTCACACAACAGCAGCTTTAATCCCAGCTCTAATGGTCACTTGATATTCAAAAGAATTGCAGGCCTGTGAATGACACCTGCCCTGAAAACAAATCCTGGGGTCGTATATCGACCCAAAAATACAAAAGACATTCATATTTCAAAACGACAGTTTCAAGAGGCCTATTTTACACACATTTGTGTTCTGCTTCTTTTTCTTTCTTTCTTTTTCTGTTAAAAAACGCGAAAGGAAAAAGGCAACCCTCAGAATGGGAGCAAATATTTGCAAACGAATCAATGGACAAAGGTTTAATCTCCAATACATATAAACAGCTCATGCAGCTTAATCTTAAAAAAACAAACAACCCAATAGAAAAATGGCTAGAAGATCTAAATTGACACTTCTTCAAAGAAGACACAGAGATGGCCAAGACGCACATGAAATGCTGCTCAACATCTCTCATTATTAGAGAAATGCAAATCAAAACTACAATGAGGTATCACCTCACACCTGTTAGAATGGGCATCATCAGAAAATCTACAAACAACAAATGCTGGGGAGGGTGTGGAGAAAAGGAACCCTCTTCCACTATCGATAGGAATGTAAAGTGATACAGTCACTATGGAGAACAGTATGGACGTTCCTTAAAAAACTAAATATAGAATTACCATATGATCCAGCAATCCCACTTCTGGGCATATACCCAGAGAAAACCTTAAATCAAAAATACGCACTCACCACAATGTTCATTGCAGAACTATTTACCATAGCCAAGTAATGGAAGCAACCTAAATGCCCACAGCCAGACGAACGGATAAAGATGTCGTGCATACATAAAATGGAATATTACTCAGCCATACAAAGGAATGAAACTGGGTCATTTGTAGAGATGTCGATGGATCTAGAGACTGTCATACAGAGTGAAGTAAGTCGGAAAGAGTAAAACAAATATTGTATATATAATGCATGCATGTGGAACGTAGAAAAATGGTACAGATGAAACGGTTTTCAGGGCAGAAATAGAGACACAGAGGTAGGGAACACACGTATGGACACCAAAGGGGCGAAGCCATGGGGTGGTGCTGCTGGGATGAGTTGCGGGATTGGGACTGACTTGTATACATGTATATGTCTAAAATAGATAACTAATAATATCCTGCCGTATAAGTAAAAAAAAATTAAATTAAATTACAAAGTTTTTAAAAATAAATAAAATTTAAAAATAAAACAGAAAAAAGTGCTTCCCTTCACCAGATGTATTTATATGAATGAATTATTTCCATGTTTATATCTATAAATACATAAAAGAGGAATGAAATCTACCTTGAACCAAAAAAAGAAATATACAGAGGAAAACCCTATCAGGCACTTGCTCCAGGGGTAAACAATTCTGAAGACGGTCAGAGGTGGGGAATCATCTCCCATGAAGCCAGCAGCCCCCCCGCAAGCAGCTTCCTCATTGCAAAGCTGGGGGCCCATGCCGAGGCGTCTGTGAGTAAACGTGAGCTGAGCCCCAAGCCAGCTGCTGCTAAACTGTTCCCAGCCTTCTCAAGTAAAACACCTGAATATGTACAAGGACTTGAAAGCCTAGGGGAAGTGCCGTGGAGCCACACCAGTGACAGCATGCAGACCGACTTGGTGCCTGCAGGACAGCCAGGATGGTCCTGGCCCCGGGCGCTCTTCTGGAAGCTTTCCATTTCCCTGCCTGAGATACCCCTCCTGTCCCAGACCCAACAGATTTTTTCCTTCCTCACCTCTGCCAGTGGAGAAATTCCAGCAGAAGGTAGGGTGACACATCCTCTTCTTTAGCAGGTGGCAGCCTGGCAACTCCTGCAGAAAGTCCAGCAGAGACCCACTCACACCGGGCCCCCCACAAAGCCATGGCCCCTCACTCCCTCCCACCAGCACAGCCCCGAGACTGCTGATGGGGCAGAGAATATGGCATCAGGCACAGCTGCAGGGGCTCTTGCTCCCTGGAGTGGTGTTTCTACTGACCTCAAGCCAGGCACACCTGGGGAGGGCTGGCTGGCAGTGTCAGGCTTCCCAGTTCAGCTAATCCTCACCCATCAGGGGCTCACATTGCAGAAAATGGACCTCGCTGAACCGGCCAGGTCCAAGGAACACGTGTGGGATCCTGAGAGTCAGGATAGACAAGGGGCTGCAGCTCCGGCTTGTTTTCTAATCATTTTCTCTGGCCCATGAGTGGGAGACAACTTCAAGAAGATCCTCTCCTAATGAGAGGAATCCAGGAGTCAGGGAGACGACGGCTGATACGTGGAGACAGAGGCCTGGTGTCCAGGCTGCAGTGGAAGTCTCTGGAAGACCAGGCAGAGGGAGGCCGCACAGAGTGATGCCCAGAGTCACAGACCTGTCGGAGCTGCTGTTTGTTAGTTCAGGTCCTGCTCTAAGGTGCTCTGTGTCAGCTCTGAGTGACAGGCGATCTGAGGTGCTCTCCAATGCCGGCCACGTGCACGGTTCCTGTGTGCCTAGCCCTGCTGGCGTACCTGCCCAGGGGAGCTCCGTATCCTGGGAGGGGCCTGACCACGAGAGCCCCATGGGCTGTTGGGTAGTTGCGCAGGTGGGCTCCATAAACTGCCATTGCCCTGACCACGAGAGCCCCGTGGGCTGCTGGGGACCTGGTAAAGGATGTCAGGACACTCAGTGAAGCCACCGAGGATATACATCCAGGAGTCTCTAATTCCTACACCCTGCTGGTCATTCTACCATCCACCAGGACATGCTATTCTGTAGTAGACTTCAATGATGCCTTCTTCTGTATTCCACTGGTCCCAGAAATGCTCTGCTGCCCTAGTAACCAGATTTGGGAATGGAGAAATGCTGCCGCCTTGTGGCCATTTCCCACAACAGCAGCTTTAAACCCAGTGCTAATGGTCACTAAATATTCACACTCATTGCAGGCCTGTGAATGACACCTGCCCTCTAAAACAATCCTGGGGTCAAAAATTGACCAAAAAATTCAAAAGAGGGCAACCATCCAAGAAGACAATTGCAAGAGGTTAATTGTACTCTCCGTTTTTTTTCTGTTTTTCTGTACCAGAAGTTTAAAAAGGCATGGAAAAATGCTGAACATCAGGATGAATTAAAGGTATGTAAATCCAAATTACAAAAACTTATCAGCTCACACCAGTCAGAATGGCCATCAGCAAAAGTTCTGCAAACAATAAATGCTGAAGGGGTTTTGGAGAAATGCCTACACTTGGTTCAACGTGAGACATGGTAAGAGCCAGTAATGAAAACAAAAATGTGGTGCTTTGTAAAGGTAAATACTGAGCTACCATTCAATCAAGCATACCCACTGCTGGGCCTATCGCCTGAGTTGATGAGAATCAAAAAGACACAGGCTGGTTTTCTCCAGTGGCGTAGTGGATGAGAGTCTGCCTGCCAATGCAGGGGACATGGCATCATGCCCGGTTAGGGAAGATCACACATGCGGCAGAGCGCCTGGTCCCGTGAGCTATGGCTGCTGGGCCTGCACATCCAGAGCCTGTGCTCTGCAATGGGAGGGTGCACGGAAGCAAGAGGCCCACGTACTGCAAAAAAAAAAAAAAAAAAGATAAAACGACACTGGCTGGCAATCCTGCACTCCAGCAATATTTACCATAGCCAAAACATGGAAGCTACGAAAATGTCCATCAATAGAGGAATGCACAAAGAAGAAGTGGTCCATGTACACAATGGAATATGACTCCAATAAAAAATATATAAATTCTATTTATAAAACAAACATAAGTAAGGAGACATCAGCTTTGGGGGGCACATTCCACTCTAATATATAACCGAGGAACACCACTGCCAAGATGGTCTGTTTCCCTAGTTACCAGATTGGGAAAAGCAGAAATGCTGCCGCCTTCTGGCCGTTACCTGCAACAGCAGCTTTAAAACCTGTGTTAAGGTTCACTTCATAGGCACCAGTACTGGAGGGCTGTAAATGAAACCTGCCCTCAAAATGTCTTGAGGGAGGTAATGGCCAAACTATTTCTAAGTGTCCCACATACTTCACAAAAACAATTTGAAGAGGTAAGCTGTACTCACAGTTTGAAGAAAAGAAGGACATGCCAGAAAATCAATTTCAAGGGGTTATGAGACACATACAAATCCAACCACAAGGTGGTATCAGCTCACACGAGTCAGAATATACATCAGCAAAAATACTACAAACAATAATCCCTGAAGGTGTTGTGAAGAAGAGCATAACCTCAACCTTAGGTGGGACATAACCTGGTAAGAGCCACTAATGAGAACAGAATGGAGGTGCCTCTACAAGGTAAACGTTTTGCTACCATATGATCCAGCAGGCCCACTCCTGGGCCTATAACCTAAGAAGACAGAATTGGAAAGACACAGGCAGGCAAATGTGCATTGCCGCAGCATTACAATAGCCATGACATGGAAGCAACCAAAAAGTCCATCAACAGATGAGTGGACAAAGAACAACGGGTCCCTATACAGACAGAATATTAGCCAAGGAACAAAAGGACACAGTGGCATTTGCAGCAAAGTAGATGAGTCTAGAGGTAATCACGTGACGTGTAGTAAGTCAGAAACAGAAAGACACATGTCGTATGATATCCCTTATAGGTGTTACTGAAAAATTCACACCAGTGAAGACATTTCCACAGAAAAGGGCTATCACAGATTCATTAAACAAACTGATGGTTCACCAATGGAAAGGTGTGAGGATGGCATACATTAGGATATTGCGCTTCACGGACATATACAAACACAGGTGAAATATATAATCACCAAACACCTACGGAATACCAAGAGAAGGCTACTCAACATTCTGTCATAACGTACATGGGAAAAGGATCCCAGGAAGAACAGACATATGTATATGTGTAAAAGAACCTCATCTTGCACACCTACAACAAGCCAAACATTGTAATCAAAGTTGCTCTGAAAAAACATAAAAATTAAATTAAAATTATGAACTAGAAGTAGTGAGACACACGTAAGGGGCTTTGACTTGGCACATTCCATTCTAAATGACAAGCTGGAACGCGACTTGCATTGAGGCTCTGTTGTCCTAGTAACCAGATTTGGTAAAGGAGAACTGCTGCCACCTTGTGGCCGTTTCACACAACAGCAGCTTCAATCCCAGCTCTAATGGTCACTTGATATTCAAAAGCATTGCAGGCCTGTGAATGACACCTGCCCTGAAAACAAATCCTAGGGTCGTATATCGACCCAAAAATACAAAAGACATTCATATTTCAAAACGACAGTTTCAAGAGGCCTATTTTACACACATTTGTGTTCTGCTTCTTTTTCTTTCTTTCTTTTTCTGTTAAAAAACGTGAAAGGAAAAAGGCAACCCTCAGAATGGGAGCAAATATTTGCAAACGAATCAATGGACAAAGGTTTAATCTCCAATACATATAAACAGCTCATGCAGCTTAATCTTAAAAAAACAAACAACCCAATAGAAAAATGGCTAGAAGATCTAAATAGACACTTCTTCAAAGAAGACACAGAGATGGCCAAGACGCACATGAAATGCTGCTCAACATCTCTCATTATTAGAGAAATGCAAATCAAAACTACAATGAGGTATCACCTCACACCTGTTAGAATGGGCATCATCAGAAAATCTACAAACAACAAATGCTGGGGAGGGTGTGGAGAAAAGGAACCCTCTTCCACTATCGGTGGGAATGTAAAGTGATACAGTCACTATGGAGAACAGTATGGACGTTCCTTAAAAAACTAAATATAGAATTACCATATGATCCAGCAATCCCACTTCCGGGCATATACCCAGAGAAAACCATAAATCAAAAAGACGCACTCACCACAATGTTCATTGCAGAACTATTTACCATAGCCAAGTAATGGAAGCAACCTAAATGCCCACAGCCAGACGAACGGATAAAGATGTCGTGCATACATAAAATGGAATATTACTCAGCCATACAAAGGAATGAAACTGGGTCATTTGTAGAGACGTCGATGGATCTAGAGACTGTCATACAGAGTGAAGTAAGTCGGAAAGAGAAAAACACATATTGTATATATAATGCATACATGTGGAACCTAGAAAAATGGTACAGATGAACCGGTTTGCAGGGCAGAAATAGAGACACAGAGGTAGGGAACACACGTATGGACACCAAAGGGGCGAAGCCATGGGATGGTGCTGCTGGGACGAGTTGCGGGATTGGGACTGACTTGTATACATGTATATGTCTAAAATAGATAACTAATAATATCCTGCCGTATAAGTAAAAAAAATTAAATTAAATTACAAAGTTTTTAAAAATAAATAAAATTTAAAAATAAAACAGAAAAAAGTGCTTCCCTTCACCAGATGTATTTATATGAATGAATTATTTCCATGCTTATATCTATAAATACATAAAAGAGGAATGAAATCTACCTTGAACCAAAAAAAGAAATATACAGAGGAAAACCCTATCAGGCACTTGCTCCAGGGGTAAACAATTCTGAAGACGGTCAGAGGTGGGGTATCATCTACCATGAAGCCAGCAGCCCCCCCGCAAGCAGCTTCCTCATTGCAAAGCTGGGGGCCCATGCCGAGGCGTCTGTGAGTAAACATGAGCTGAGCCCCAAGCCAGCTGCTGCTAAACTGTTCCCAGCCTTCTCAAGTAAAACACCTGAATATGTACAAGGACTTGAAAGCCTAGGGGAAGGGCCGTGGAGCCACATCAGTGACAGCATGCAGACCGACTTGGTGCCTGCAGGACAGCCAGGATGGTCCTGGCCCCGGGCGCTCTTCTGGAAGCTTTCCATTTCCCTGCCTGAGATACCCCTCCTGTCCCAGACCCAACAGATTTTTTCCTTCCTCACCTCTGCCAGTGGAGAAATTCCAGCAGAAGGTAGGGTGACACATCCTCTTCTTTAGCAGGTGGCAGCCTGGCAACTCCTGCAGAAAGTCCAGCAGAGACCCACTCACACCGGGCCCCCCACAAAGCCAAGGCCCCTCACTCCCTCCCACCAGCACAGCCCCGAGACTGCTGATGGGGCAGAGAATATGGCATCAGGCACAGCTGCAGGGGCTCTTGCTCCCTGGAGTGGTGTTTCTACTGACCTCAAGCCAGGCACACCTGGGGAGGGCTGGCTGGCAGTGTCAGGCTTCCCAGTTCAGCTAATCCTCACCCCTCAGGGGCTCACATTGCAGAAAATGGACCTCGCTGAACCGGCCAGGTCCAAGGAACACGTGTGGGCTCCTGAGAGTCAGGATAGACAAGGGGCTGCAGCTCCGGCTTGTTTTCTAATCATTTTCTCTGGCCCATGAGTGGGAGACAACTTCAAGAAGATCCTCTCCTAATGAGAGGAATCCAGGAGTCAGGGAGACGACGGCTGATACGTGGAGACAGAGGCCTGGTGTCCAGGCTGCAGTGGAAGTCTCTGGAAGACCAGGCAGAGGGAGGCCGCACAGAGTGATGCCCAGAGTCACAGACCTGTCGGAGCTGCTGTTTGTTAGTTCAGGTCCTGCTCTAAGGTGCTCTGTGTCAGCTCTGAGTGACAGGCGATCTGAGGTGCTCTCCAATGCCGGCCACGTGCACGGTTCCTGTGTGCCTAGCCCTGCTGGCGTACCTGCCCAGGGGAGCTCCGTATCCTGGGAGGGGCCTGACCACGAGAGCCCCATGGGCTGTTGGGTAGTTGCGCAGGTGGGCTCCATAAACTGCCATTGCCCTGACCACGAGAGCCCCGTGGGCTGCTGGGGACCTGGTAAAGGATGTCAGGACACTCAGTGAAGCCACCGAGGATATACATCCAGGAGTCTCTAATTCCTACACCCTGCTGGTCATTCTACCATCCACCAGGACATGCTATTCTGTAGTAGACTTCAATGATGCCTTCTTCTGTATTCCACTGGTCCCAGAAATGCTCTGCTGCCCTAGTAACCAGATTTGGGAATGGAGAAATGCTGCCGCCTTGTGGCCATTTCCCACAACAGCAGCTTTAAACCCAGTGCTAATGGTCACTAAATATTCACACTCATTGCAGGCCTGTGAATGACACCTGCCCTCTAAAACAATCCTGGGGTCAAAAATTGACCAAAAAATTCAAAAGAGGGCAACCATCCAAGAAGACAATTGCAAGAGGTTAATTGTACTCTCCGTTTTTTTTCTGTTTTTCTGTACCAGAAGTTTAAAAAGGCATGGAAAAATGCTGAACATCAGGATGAATTAAAGGTATGTAAATCCAAATTACAAAAACTTATCAGCTCACACCAGTCAGAATGGCCATCAGCAAAAGTTCTGCAAACAATAAATGCTGAAGGGGTTTTGGAGAAATGCCTACACTTGGTTCAACGTGAGACATGGTAAGAGCCAGTAATGAAAACAAAAATGTGGTGCTTTGTAAAGGTAAATACTGAGCTACCATTCAATCAAGCATACCCACTGCTGGGCCTATCGCCTGAGGGGATGAGAATCAAAAAGACACAGGCTGGTTTTCACCGGTGGTGTAGTGGATGAGAGTCTGCCTGCCAATGCAGGGGACATGGGATCATGCCCGGTTAGGGAAGATCACACATGCGGCGGAGCGCCTGGTCCCGTGAGCTATGGCTGCTGGGCCTGCACATCCAGAGCCTGTGCTCTGCAATGGGAGGGTGCACGGAAGCAAGAGGCCCACGTACTGCAAAAAAAAAAATGACACAGGCTGGCAATCCTGCACTCCAGCAATATTTACCATAGCCAAAACATGGAAGCTACGAAAATGTCCATCAATAGAGGAATGCACAAAGAAGAAGTGGTCCATGTACACAATGGAATATGACTCCAATAAAAAATATATAAATTCAATTTATAAAACAAACATAAGTAAGGAGACATCAGCTTTGGGGGGCACATTCCACTCTAATATATAACCGAGGAACACCACTGCCAAGATGGTCTGTTTCCCTAGTTACCAGATTGGGAAAAGCAGAAATGCTGCCGCCTTCTGGCCGTTACCTGCAACAGCAGCTTTAAAACCTGTGTTAAGGTTCACTTTATAGGCACCAGTACTGGAGGGCTGTAAATGAAACCTGCCCTCAAAATGTCTTGAGTGAGGTAATGGCCAAACTATTTCTAAGTGTCACACATACTTCACAAAAACAATTTGAAGAGGTAAGCTGTACTCACAGTTTGAAGAAAAGAAGGACATGCCAGAAAATGAATTTAAAGGGGTTATGAGACACTTACAAATCCAACCACAAGGTGGTATCAGCTCACACGAGTCAGAATATACATCAGCAAAAATACTACAAACAATAATCACTGAAGGTGTTGTGAAGAAGAGCATAACCTGAACCTTAGGTGGGACATAACCTGGTAAGAGCCACTAATGAGAACAGAATGGAGGTGCCTCTACAAGGTAAACGTTTTGCTACCATATGATCCAGCAGGCCCACTCCTGGGCCTATAACCTAAGAAGACAGAATTGGAAAGACACAGGCAGGCAAATGTGCATTGCCGCAGCATTACAATAGCCATGACATGGAAGCAACCAAAAAGTCCATCAACAGATGAGTGGACAAAGATGAACGGGTCCCTATACAGACAGAATATTAGCCAAGGAAAAAAAGGACACAGTACCATTTGCAGCAAAGTAGATGAGTCTAGAGGTAATCACGTGACTTGTAGTAAGTCAGAAACAGAAAGACACATGTCGTATGATATCCCTTATAGGTGTTACTGAAAAATTCACACCAGTGAAGACATTTCCACAGAAAAGGGCTATCACAGATTCATTAAACAAACTGATGGTTCACCAATGGAAAGGTGTGAGGATTGCATACATTAGGATATTGCGCTTCACGGACATATACAAACACAGGTGAAATATATAATCACCAAACACCTACGGAATACCAAGAGAAGGCTACTCAACATTCTGTCATAACGTACATGGGAAAAGGATCCCAGGAAGAACAGACATATGTATATGTGTAAAAGAACCACATCTTGCACACCTACAAGCCAAACATTGTAATCAAAGTTGCTGTGATAAAACATAAAAATTAAATTAAAATTATGAACTAGAATTAGTGAGACACACGTAAGGGGCTTTGACTTGGCACATTCCATTCTAAATGACAAGCTGGAACGCGACTTGCATTGAGGCTCTGTTGTCCTAGTAACCAGATTTGGTAAAGGAGAACTGCTGCCACCTTGTGGCCGTTTCACACAACAGCAGCTTTAATCCCAGCTCTAATGGTCACTTGATATTCAAAAGAATTGCAGGCCTGTGAATGACACCTGCCCTGAAAACAAATCCTGGGGTCGTATATCGACCCAAAAATACAAAAGACATTCATATTTCAAAACGACAGTTTCAAGAGGCCTATTTTACACACATTTGTGTTCTGCTTCTTTTTCTTTCTTTCTTTTTCTGTTAAAAAACGCGAAAGGAAAAAGGCAACCCTCAGAATGGGAGCAAATATTTGCAAACGAATCAATGGACAAAGGTTTAATCTCCAATACATATAAACAGCTCATGCAGCTTAATCTTAAAAAAAGAAACAACCCAATAGAAAAATGGCTAGAAGATCTAAATAGACACTTCTTCAAAGAAGACACAGAGATGGCCAAGACGCACATGAAATGCTGCTCAACATCTCTCATTATTAGAGAAATGCAAATCAAAACTACAATGAGGTATCACCTCACACCTGTTAGAATGGGCATCATCAGAAAATCTACAAACAACAAATGCTGGGGAGGGTGTGGAGAAAAGGAACCCTCTTCCACTATCGATAGGAATGTAAAGTGATACAGTCACTATGGAGAACAGTATGGACGTTCCTTAAAAAACTAAATATAGAATTACCATATGATCCAGCAATCCCACTTCTGGGCATATACCCAGAGAAAACCTTAAATCAAAAATACGCACTCACCACAATGTTCATTGCAGAACTATTTACCATAGCCAAGTAATGGAAGCAACCTAAATGCCCACAGCCAGACGAACGGATAAAGATGTCGTGCATACATAAAATGGAATATTACTCAGCCATATAAAGGAATGAAACTGGGTCATTTGTAGAGATGTCGATGGATCTAGAGACTGTCATACAGAGTGAAGTAAGTCGGAAAGAGTAAAACAAATATTGTATATATAATGCATGCATGTGGAACGTAGAAAAATGGTACAGATGAAACGGTTTTCAGGGCAGAAATAGAGACACAGAGGTAGGGAACACACGTATGGACACCAAAGGGGCGAAGCCATGGGATGGTGCTGCTGGGACGAGTTGCGGGATTGGGACTGACTTGTATACATGTATATGTCTAAAATAGATAACTAATAATATCCTGCCGTATAAGTAAAAAAAAATAAATTAAATTACAAAGTTTTTAAAAATAAATAAAATTTAAAAATAAAACAGAAAAAAGTGCTTCCCTTCACCAGATGTATTTATATGAATGAATTATTTCCATGCTTATATCTATAAATACATAAAAGAGGAATGAAATCTACCTTGAACCAAAAAAAGAAATATACAGAGGAAAACCCTATCAGGCACTTGCTCCAGGGGTAAACAATTCTGAAGACGGTCAGAGGTGGGGTATCATCTACCATGAAGCCAGCAGCCCCCCCGCAAGCAGCTTCCTCATTGCAAAGCTGGGGGCCCATGCCGAGGCGTCTGTGAGTAAACATGAGCTGAGCCCCAAGCCAGCTGCTGCTAAACTGTTCCCAGCCTTCTCAAGTAAAACACCTGAATATGTACAAGGACTTGAAAGCCTAGGGGAAGGGCCGTGGAGCCACATCAGTGACAGCATGCAGACCGACTTGGTGCCTGCAGGACAGCCAGGATGGTCCTGGCCCCGGGCGCTCTTCTGGAAGCTTTCCATTTCCCTGCCTGAGATACCCCTCCTGTCCCAGACCCAACAGATTTTTTCCTTCCTCACCTCTGCCAGTGGAGAAATTCCAGCAGAAGGTAGGGTGACACATCCTCTTCTTTAGCAGGTGGCAGCCTGGCAACTCCTGCAGAAAGTCCAGCAGAGACCCACTCACACCGGGCCCCCCACAAAGCCATGGCCCCTCACTCCCTCCCACCAGCACAGCCCCGAGACTGCTGATGGGGCAGAGAATATGGCATCAGGCACAGCTGCAGGGGCTCTTGCTCCCTGGAGTGGTGTTTCTACTGACCTCAAGCCAGGCACACCTGGGGAGGGCTGGCTGGCAGTGTCAGGCTTCCCAGTTCAGCTAATCCTCACCCCTCAGGGGCTCACATTGCAGAAAATGGACCTCGCTGAACCGGCCAGGTCCAAGGAACACGTGTGGGCTCCTGAGAGTCAGGATAGACAAGGGGCTGCAGCTCCGGCTTGTTTTCTAATCATTTTCTCTGGCCCATGAGTGGGAGACAACTTCAAGAAGATCCTCTCCTAATGAGAGGAATCCAGGAGTCAGGGAGACGACGGCTGATACGTGGAGACAGAGGCCTGGTGTCCAGGCTGCAGTGGAAGTCTCTGGAAGACCAGGCAGAGGGAGGCCGCACAGAGTGATGCCCAGAGTCACAGACCTGTCGGAGCTGCTGTTTGTTAGTTCAGGTCCTGCTCTAAGGTGCTCTGTGTCAGCTCTGAGTGACAGGCGATCTGAGGTGCTCTCCAATGCCGGCCACGTGCACGGTTCCTGTGTGCCTAGCCCTGCTGGCGTACCTGCCCAGGGGAGCTCCGTATCCTGGGAGGGGCCTGACCACGAGAGCCCCATGGGCTGTTGGGTAGTTGCGCAGGTGGGCTCCATAAACTGCGATTGCCCTGACCACGAGAGCCCCGTGGGCTGCTGGGGACCTGGTAAAGGATGTCAGGACACTCAGTGAAGCCACCGAGGATATACATCCAGGAGTCTCTAATTCCTACACCCTGCTGGTCATTCTACCATCCACCAGGACATGCTATTCTGTAGTAGACTTCAATGATGCCTTCTTCTGTATTCCACTGGTCCCAGAAATGCTCTGCTGCCCTAGTAACCAGATTTGGGAATGGAGAAATGCTGCCGCCTTGTGGCCATTTCCCACAACAGCAGCTTTAAACCCAGTGCTAATGGTCACTAAATATTCACACTCATTGCAGGCCTGTGAATGACACCTGCCCTCTAAAACAATCCTGGGGTCAAAAATTGACCAAAAAATTCAAAAGAGGGCAACCATCCAAGAAGACAATTGCAAGAGGTTAATTGTACTCTCCGTTTTTTTTCTGTTTTTCTGTACCAGAAGTTTAAAAAGGCATGGAAAAATGCTGAACATCAGGATGAATTAAAGGTATGTAAATCCAAATTACAAAAACTTATCAGCTCACACCAGTCAGAATGGCCATCAGCAAAAGTTCTGCAAACAATAAATGCTGAAGGGGTTTTGGAGAAATGCCTACACTTGGTTCAACGTGAGACATGGTAAGAGCCAGTAATGAAAACAAAAATGTGGTGCTTTGTAAAGGTAAATACTGAGCTACCATTCAATCAAGCATACCCACTGCTGGGCCTATCGCCTGAGGGGATGAGAATCAAAAAGACACAGGCTGGTTTTCACCGGTGGTGTAGTGGATGAGAGTCTGCCTGCCAATGCAGGGGACATGGGATCATGCCCGGTTAGGGAAGATCACACATGCGGCGGAGCGCCTGGTCCCGTGAGCTATTGCTGCTGGGCCTGCACATCCAGAGCCTGTGCTCTGCAATGGGAGGGTGCACGGAAGCAAGAGGCCCACGTACTGCAAAAAAAAAATGACACAGGCTGGCAATCCTGCACTCCAGCAATATTTACCATAGCCAAAACATGGAAGCTACGAAAATGTCCATCAATAGAGGCATGCACAAAGAAGAAGTGGTCCATGTACACAATGGAATATGACTCCAATAAAAAATATATAAATTCAATTTATAAAACAAACATAAGTAAGGAGACATCAGCTTTGGGGGGCACATTCCACTCTAATATATAACCGAGGAACACCACTGCCAAGATGGTCTGTTTCCCTAGTTACCAGATTGGGAAAAGCAGAAATGCTGCCGCCTTCTGGCCGTTACCTGCAACAGCAGCTTTAAAACCTGTGTTAAGGTTCACTTTATAGGCACCAGTACTGGAGGGCTGTAAATGAAACCTGCCCTCAAAATGTCTTGAGTGAGGTAATGGCCAAACTATTTCTAAGTGTCACACATACTTCACAAAAACAATTTGAAGAGGTAAGCTGTACTCACAGTTTGAAGAAAAGAAGGACATGCCAGAAAATGAATTTAAAGGGGTTATGAGACACTTACAAATCCAACCACAAGGTGGTATCAGCTCACACGAGTCAGAATATACATCAGCAAAAATACTACAAACAATAATCACTGAAGGTGTTGTGAAGAAGAGCATAACCTGAACCTTAGGTGGGACATAACCTGGTAAGAGCCACTAATGAGAACAGAATGGAGGTGCCTCTACAAGGTAAACGTTTTGCTACCATATGATCCAGCAGGCCCACTCCTGGGCCTATAACCTAAGAAGACAGAATTGGAAAGACACAGGCAGGCAAATGTGCATTGCCGCAGCATTACAATAGCCATGACATGGAAGCAACCAAAAAGTCCATCAACAGATGAGTGGACAAAGATGAACGGGTCCCTATACAGACAGAATATTAGCCAAGGAAAAAAAGGACACAGTGCCATTTGCAGCAAAGTAGATGAGTCTAGAGGTAATCACGTGACTTGTAGTAAGTCAGAAACAGAAAGACACATGTCGTATGATATCCCTTATAGGTGTTACTGAAAAATTCACACCAGTGAAGACATTTCCACAGAAAAGGGCTATCACAGATTCATTAAACAAACTGATGGTTCACCAATGGAAAGGTGTGAGGATTGCATACATTAGGATATTGCGCTTCACGGACATATACAAACACAGGTGAAATATATAATCACCAAACACCTACGGAATACCAAGAGAAGGCTACTCAACATTCTGTCATAACGTACATGGGAAAAGGATCCCAGGAAGAACAGACATATGTATATGTGTAAAAGAACCACATCTTGCACACCTACAACAAGCCAAACATTGTAATCAAAGTTGCTGTGATAAAACATAAAAATTAAATTAAAATTATGAACTAGAAGTAGTGAGACACACGTAAGGGGCTTTGACTTGGCACATTCCATTCTAAATGACAAGCTGGAACGCGACTTGCATTGAGGCTCTGTTGTCCTAGTAACCAGATTTGGTAAAGGAGAACTGCTGCCACCTTGTGGCCGTTTCACACAACAGCAGCTTTAATCCCAGCTCTAATGGTCACTTGATATTCAAAAGAATTGCAGGCCTGTGAATGACACCTGCCCTGAAAACAAATCCTGGGGTCGTATATCGACCCAAAAATACAAAAGACATTCATATTTCAAAACGACAGTTTCAAGAGGCCTATTTTACACACATTTGTGTTCTGCTTCTTTTTCTTTCTTTCTTTTTCTGTTAAAAAACGCGAAAGGAAAAAGGCAACCCTCAGAATGGGAGCAAATATTTGCAAACGAATCAATGGACAAAGGTTTAATCTCCAATACATATAAACAGCTCATGCAGCTTAATCTTAAAAAAACAAACAACCCAATAGAAAAATGGCTAGAAGATCTAAATAGACACTTCTTCAAAGAAGACACAGAGATGGCCAAGACGCACATGAAATGCTGCTCAACATCTCTCATTATTAGAGAAATGCAAATCAAAACTACAATGAGGTATCACCTCACACCTGTTAGAATGGGCATCATCAGAAAATCTACAAACAACAAATGCTGGGGAGGGTGTGGAGAAAAGGAACCCTCTTCCACTATCGATAGGAATGTAAAGTGATACAGTCACTATGGAGAACAGTATGGACGTTCCTTAAAAAACTAAATATAGAATTACCATATGATCCAGCAATCCCACTTCTGGGCATATACCCAGAGAAAACCTTAAATCAAAAATACGCACTCACCACAATGTTCATTGCAGAACTATTTACCATAGCCAAGTAATGGAAGCAACCTAAATGCCCACAGCCAGACGAACGGATAAAGATGTCGTGCATACATAAAATGGAATATTACTCAGCCATACAAAGGAATGAAACTGGGTCATTTGTAGAGATGTCGATGGATCTAGAGACTGTCATAGAGAGTGAAGTAAGTCGGAAAGAGTAAAACAAATATTGTATATATAATGCATGCATGTGGAACGTAGAAAAATGGTACAGATGAAACGGTTTTCAGGGCAGAAATAGAGACACAGAGGTAGGGAACACACGTATGGACACCAAAGGGGCGAAGCCATGGGGTGGTGCTGCTGGGATGAGTTGCGGGATTGGGACTGACTTGTATACATGTATATGTCTAAAATAGATAACTAATAATATCCTGCCGTATAAGTAAAAAAAAATTAAATTAAATTACAAAGTATTTAAAAATAAATAAAATTTAAAAATAAAACAGAAAAAAGTGCTTCCCTTCACCAGATGTATTTATATGAATGAATTATTTCCATGTTTATATCTATAAATACATAAAAGAGGAATGAAATCTACCTTGAACCAAAAAAAGAAATATACAGAGGAAAACCCTATCAGGCACTTGCTCCAGGGGTAAACAATTCTGAAGACGGTCAGAGGTGGGGAATCATCTACCATGAAGCCAGCAGCCCCCCCGCAAGCAGCTTCCTCATTGCAAAGCTGGGGGCCCATGCCGAGGCGTCTGTGAGTAAACGTGAGCTGAGCCCCAAGCCAGCTGCTGCTAAACTGTTCCCAGCCTTCTCAAGTAAAACACCTGAATATGTACAAGGACTTGAAAGCCTAGGGGAAGGGCCGTGGAGCCACACCAGTGACAGCATGCAGACCGACTTGGTGCCTGCAGGACAGCCAGGATGGTCCTGGCCCCGGGCGCTCTTCTGGAAGCTTTCCATTTCCCTGCCTGAGATACCCCTCCTGTCCCAGACCCAACAGATTTTTTCCTTCCTCACCTCTGCCAGTGGAGAAATTCCAGCAGAAGGTAGGGTGACACATCCTCTTCTTTAGCAGGTGGCAGCCTGGCAACTCCTGCAGAAAGTCCAGCAGAGACCCACTCACACCGGGCCCCCCACAAAGCCATGGCCCCTCACTCCCTCCCACCAGCACAGCCCCGAGACTGCTGATGGGGCAGAGAATATGGCATCAGGCACAGCTGCAGGGGCTCTTGCTCCCTGGAGTGGTGTTTCTACTGACCTCAAGCCAGGCACACCTGGGGAGGGCTGGCTGGCAGTGTCAGGCTTCCCAGTTCAGCTAATCCTCACCCATCAGGGGCTCACATTGCAGAAAATGGACCTCGCTGAACCGGCCAGGTCCAAGGAACACGTGTGGGATCCTGAGAGTCAGGATAGACAAGGGGCTGCAGCTCCGGCTTGTTTTCTAATCATTTTCTCTGGCCCATGAGTGGGAGACAACTTCAAGAAGATCCTCTCCTAATGAGAGGAATCCAGGAGTCAGGGAGACGACGGCTGATACGTGGAGACAGAGGCCTGGTGTCCAGGCTGCAGTGGAAGTCTCTGGAAGACCAGGCAGAGGGAGGCCGCACAGAGTGATGCCCAGAGTCATAGACCTGTCGGAGCTGCTGTTTGTTAGTTCAGGTCCTGCTCTAAGGTGCTCTGTGTCAGCTCTGAGTGACAGGCGATCTGAGGTGCTCTCCAATGCCGGCCACGTGCACGGTTCCTGTGTGCCTAGCCCTGCTGGCGTACCTGCCCAGGGGAGCTCCGTATCCTGGGAGGGGCCTGACCACGAGAGCCCCATGGGCTGTTGGGTAGTTGCGCAGGTGGGCTCCATAAACTGCGATTGCCCTGACCACGAGAGCCCCGTGGGCTGCTGGGGACCTGGTAAAGGATGTCAGGACACTCAGTGAAGCCACCGAGGATATACATCCAGGAGTCTCTAATTCCTACACCCTGCTGGTCATTCTACCATCCACCAGGACATGCTATTCTGTAGTAGACTTCAATGATGCCTTCTTCTGTATTCCACTGGTCCCAGAAATGCTCTGCTGCCCTAGTAACCAGATTTGGGAATGGAGAAATGCTGCCGCCTTGTGGCCATTTCCCACAACAGCAGCTTTAAACCCAGTGCTAATGGTCACTAAATATTCACACTCATTGCAGGCCTGTGAATGACACCTGCCCTCTAAAACAATCCTGGGGTCAAAAATTGACCAAAAAATTCAAAAGAGGGCAACCATCCAAGAAGACAATTGCAAGAGGTTAATTGTACTCTCCGTTTTTTTTCTGTTTTTCTGGACCAGAAGTTTAAAAAGGCATGGAAAAATGCTGAACATCAGGATGAATTAAAGGTATGTAAATCCAAATTACAAAAACTTATCAGCTCACACCAGTCAGAATGGCCATCAGCAAAAGTTCTGCAAACAATAAATGCTGAAGGGGTTTTGGAGAAATGCCTACACTTGGTTCAACGTGAGACATGGTAAGAGCCAGTAATGAAAACAAAAATGTGGTGCTTTGTAAAGGTAAATACTGAGCTACCATTCAATCAAGCATACCCACTGCTGGGCCTATCGCCTGAGTTGATGAGAATCAAAAAGACACAGGCTGGTTTTCTCCAGTGGCGTAGTGGATGAGAGTCTGCCTGCCAATGCAGGGGACATGGCATCATGCCCGGTTAGGGAAGATCACACATGCGGCAGAGCGCCTGGTCCCGTGAGCTATGGCTGCTGGGCCTGCACATCCAGAGCCTGTGCTCTGCAATGGGAGGGTGCACGGAAGCAAGAGGCCCACGTACTGCAAAAAAAAAAAAAAAAGATAAAACGACACAGGCTGGCAATCCTGCACTCCAGCAATATTTACCATAGCCAAAACATGGAAGCTACGAAAATGTCCATCAGTAGAGGAATGCACAAAGAAGAAGTGGTCCATGTACACAATGGAATATGACTCCAATAAAAAATATATAAATTCTATTTATAAAACAAACATAAGTAAGGAGACATCAGCTTTGGGGGGCACATTCCACTCTAATATATAACCGAGGAACACCACTGCCAAGATGGTCTGTTTCCCTAGTTACCAGATTGGGAAAAGCAGAAATGCTGCCGCCTTCTGGCCGTTACCTGCAACAGCAGCTTTAAAACCTGTGTTAAGGTTCACTTCATAGGCACCAGTACTGGAGGGCTGTAAATGAAACCTGCCCTCAAAATGTCTTGAGGGAGGTAATGGCCAAACTATTTCTAAGTGTCCCACATACTTCACAAAAACAATTTGAAGAGGTAAGCTGTACTCACAGTTTGAAGAAAAGAAGGACATGCCAGAAAATCAATTTCAAGGGGTTATGAGACACATACAAATCCAACCACAAGGTGGTATCAGCTCACACGAGTCAGAATATACATCAGCAAAAATACTACAAACAATAATCCCTGAAGGTGTTGTGAAGAAGAGCATAACCTCAACCTTAGGTGGGACATAACCTGGTAAGAGCCACTAATGAGAACAGAATGGAGGTGCCTCTACAAGGTAAACGTTTTGCTACAATATGATCCAGCAGGCCCACTCCTGGGCCTATAACCTAAGAAGACAGTATTGGAAAGACACAGGCAGGCAAATGTGCATTGCCGCAGCATTACAATAGCCATGACATGGAAGCAACCAAAAAGTCCATCAACAGATGAGTGGACAAAGAAGAACGGGTCCCTATACAGACAGAATATTAGCCAAGGAACAAAAGGACACAGTGCCATTTGCAGCAAAGTAGATGAGTCTAGAGGTAATCACGTGACTTGTAGTAAGTCAGAAACAGAAAGACACATGTCGTATGATATCCCTTATAGGTGTTACTGAAAAATTCACACCAGTGAAGACATTTCCACAGAAAAGGGCTATCACAGATTCATTAAACAAACTGATGGTTCACCAATGGAAAGGTGTGAGGATGGCATACATTAGGATATTGCGCTTCACGGACATATACAAACACAGGTGAAATATATAATCACCAAACACCTACGGAATACCAAGAGAAGGCTACTCAACATTCTGTCATAACGTACATGGGAAAAGGATCCCAGGAAGAACAGACATATGTATATGTGTAAAAGAACCACATCTTGCACACCTACAACAAGCCAAACATTGTAATCAAAGTTGCTGTGATAAAACATAAAAATTAAATTAAAATTATGAACTAGAAGTAGTGAGACACACGTAAGGGGCTTTGACTTGGCACATTCCATTCTAAATGACAAGCTGGAACGCGACTTGCATTGAGGCTCTGTTGTCCTAGTAACCAGATTTGGTAAAGGAGAACTGCTGCCACCTTGTGGTCGTTTCACACAACAGCAGCTTTAATCCCAGCTCTAATGGTCACTTGATATTCAAAAGAATTGCAGGCCTGTGAATGACACCTGCCCTGAAAACAAATCCTGGGGTCGTATATCGACCCAAAAATACAAAAGACATTCATATTTCAAAACGACAGTTTCAAGAGGCCTATTTTACACACATTTGTGTTCTGCTTCTTTTTCTTTCTTTCTTTTTTTTGTTAAAAAACGCGAAAGGAAAAAGGCAACCCTCAGAATGGGAGCAAATATTTGCAAACGAATCAATGGACAAAGGTTTAATCTCCAATACATATAAACAGCTCATGCAGCTTAATCTTAAAAAAACAAACAACCCAATAGAAAAATGGCTAGAAGATCTAAATAGACACTTCTTCAAAGAAGACACAGAGATGGCCAAGACGCACATGAAATGCTGCTCAACATCTCTCATTATTAGAGAAATGCAAATCAAAACTACAATGAGGTATCACCTCACACCTGTTAGAATGGGCATCATCAGAAAATCTACAAACAACAAATGCTGGGGAGGGTGTGGAGAAAAGGAACCCTCTTCCACTATCGGTGGGAATGTAAAGTGATACAGTCACTATGGAGAACAGTATGGACGTTCCTTAAAAAACTAAATATAGAATTACCATATGATCCAGCAATCCCACTTCTGGGCATATACCCAGAGAAAACCATAAATCAAAAAGACCCACTCACCACAATGTTCATTGCAGAAGTATTTACCATAGCCAAGTAATGGAAGCAACCTAAATGCCCACAGCCAGACGAACGGATAAAGATGTCGTGCATACATAAAATGGAATATTACTCAGCCATACAAAGGAATGAAACTGGGTCATTTGTAGAGACGTCAATGGATCTAGAGACTGTCATACAGAGTGAAGTAAGTCGGAAAGAGAAAAACAAATATTGTATATATAATGCATGCATGTGGAACCTAGAAAAATGGTACAGATGAACCGGTTTGCAGGGCAGAAATAGAGACACAGAGGTAGGGAACACACGTATGGACACGACAGGGGCGAAGCCATGGGGTGGCGCTGCTGGGATGAGTTGCGGGATTGGGACTGACTTGTATACATGTATATGTCTAAAATAGATAACTAATAATATCCTGCCGTATAAGTAAAAAAAATTAAATTAAATTACAAAGTTTTTAAAAATAAATAAAATTTAAAAATAAAACAGAAAAAAGTGCTTCCCTTCACCAGATGTATTTATATGAATGAATTATTTCCATGCTTATATCTATAAATACATAAAAGAGGAATGAAATCTACCTTGAACCAAAAAAAGAAATATACAGAGGAAAACCCTATCAGGCACTTGCTCCAGGGGTAAACAATTCTGAAGACGGTCAGAGGTGGGGAATCATCTACCATGAAGCCAGCAGCCCCCCCGCAAGCAGCTTCCTCATTGCAAAGCTGGGGGCCCATGCCGAGGCGTCTGTGAGTAAACGTGAGCTGAGCCCCCAGCCAGCTGCTGCTAAACTGTTCCCAGCCTTCTCAAGTAAAACACCTGAATATGTACAAGGACTTGAAAGCCTAGGGGAAGGGCCGTGGAGCCACACCAGTGACAGCATGCAGACCGACTTGGTGCCTGCAGGACAGCCAGGATGGTCCTGGCCCCGGGCGCTCTTCAGGAAGCTTTCCATTTCCCTGCCTGAGATACCCCTCCTGTCCCAGACCCAACAGATTTTTTCCTTCCTCACCTCTGCCAGTGGAGAAATTCCAGCAGAAGGTAGGGTGACACATCCTCTTCTTTAGCAGGTGGCAGCCTGGCAACTCCTGCAGAAAGTCCAGCAGAGACCCACTCACACCGGGCCCCCCACAAAGCCATGGCCCCTCACTCCCTCCCACCAGCACAGCCCCGAGACTGCTGATGGGGCAGAGAATATGGCATCAGGCACAGCTGCAGGGGCTCTTGCTCCCTGGAGTGGTGTTTCTACTGACCTCAAGCCAGGCACACCTGGGGAGGGCTGGCTGGCAGTGTCAGGCTTCCCAGTTCAGCTAATCCTCACCCCTCAGGGGCTCACATTGCAGAAAATGGACCTCGCTGAACCGGCCAGGTCCAAGGAACACGTGTGGGCTCCTGAGAGTCAGGATAGACAAGGGGCTGCAGCTCCGGCTTGTTTTCTAATCATTTTCTCTGGCCCATGAGTGGGAGACAACTTCAAGAAGATCCTCTCCTAATGAGAGGAATCCAGGAGTCAGGGAGACGACGGCTGATACGTGGAGACAGAGGCCTGGTGTCCAGGCTGCAGTGGAAGTCTCTGGAAGACCAGGCAGAGGGAGGCCGCACAGAGTGATGCCCAGAGTCACAGACCTGTCGGAGCTGCTGTTTGTTAGTTCAAGTCCTGCTCTAAGGTGCTCTGTGTCAGCTCTGAGTGACAGGCGATCTGAGGTGCTCTCCAATGCCGGCCACGTGCACGGTTCCTGTGTGCCTAGCCCTGCTGGCGTACCTGCCCAGGGGAGCTCCGTATCCTGGGAGGGGCCTGACCACGAGAGCCCCATGGGCTGTTGGGTAGTTGCGCAGCTGGGCTCCATAAACTGCGATTGCCCTGACCACGAGAGCCCCGTGGGCTGCTGGGGACCTGGTAAAGGATGTCAGGACACTCAGTGAAGCCACCGAGGATATACATCCAGGAGTCTCTAATTCCTACACCCTGCTGGTCATTCTACCATCCACCAGGACATGCTATTCTGTAGTAGACTTCAATGATGCCTTCTTCTGTATTCCACTGGTCCCAGAAATGCTCTGCTGCCCTAGTAACCAGATTTGGGAATGGAGAAACGCTGCCGCCTTGTGGCCATTTCCCACAACAGCAGCTTTAAACCCAGTGCTAATGGTCACTAAATATTCACACTCATTGCAGGCCTGTGAATGACACCTGCCCTCTAAAACAATCCTGGGGTCAAAAATTGACCAAAAAATTCAAAAGAGGGCAACCATCCAAGAAGACAATTGCAAGAGGTTAATTGTACTCTCCGTTTTTTTCTGCTTTTCTGTACCAGAAGTTTAAAAAGGCATGGAAAAATGCTGAACATCAGGATGAATTAAAGGTATGTAAATCCAAATTACAAAAACTTATCAGCTCACACCAGTCAGAATGGCCATCAGCAAAAGTTCTGCAAACAATAAATGCTGAAGGGGTTTTGGAGAAATGCCTACACTTGGTTCAACGTGGGACATGGTAAGAGCCAGTAATGAAAACAAAAATGTGGTGCTTTGTAAAGGTAAATACTGAGCTACCATTCAATCAAGCATACCCACTGATGGGCCTATCGCCTGAGGGGATGAGAATCAAAACGACACAGGCTGGTTTTCACCGGTGGCGTAGTGGATGAGAGTCTGCCTGCCAATGCAGGGGACATGGGATCATGCCCGGTTAGGGAAGATCACACATGCCGCGGAGCGCCTGGTCCCGTGAGCTATGGCTGCTGGGCCTGCACATCCAGAGCCTGTGCTCTGCAATAGGAGGGTGCACGGAAGCAAGAGGCCCACGTACTGCAAAAAAAAAAAAAAAAAACGACACAGGCTGGCAATCCTGCACTCCAGCATTATTTACCATAGCCAAAACATGGAATCTACGAAAATGTCCATCAATAGAGGAATGCACAAAGAAGAAGTGGTCCATGTACACAGTGGAATATAACTCCAATAAAAAATATATAAATTCAATTTATAAAACAAACATAAGTAAGGAGACATCAGCTTTGGGGGGCACATTCCACTCTAATATATAACCGAGGAACACCACTGCCAAGATGGTCTGTTTCCCTAGTTACCAGATTGGGAAAAGCAGAAATGCTGCCGCCTTCTGGCCGTTCCCTGCAACAGAAGCTTTAAAACCTGTGTTAAGTTTCACATCATAGGCACCAGTACTGGAGGGTTGTAAATGAAACCTGCCCTCAAAATGTCTTGAGTGAGGTAATGGCCAAACTATTTCTAAGTGTCCCACATACTTCACAAAAACAATTTGAAGAGGTAAGCTGTACTCACAGTTTGAAGAAAAGAAGGACATGCCAGAAAATCAATTTCAAGGGGTTATGAGACACATACAAATCCAACCACAAGGTGGTATCAGCTCACACGAGTCAGAATATACATCAGCAAAAATACTACAAACAATAATCCCTGAAGGTGTTGTGAAGAAGAGCATAACCTCAACCTTAGGTGGGACATAACCTGGTAAGAGCCACTAATGAGAACAGAATGGAGGTGCCTCTACAAGGTAAACGTTTTGCTACCATATGATCCAGCAGGCCCACTCCTGGGCCTATAAACTAAGAAGACGGAATTGGAAAGACACAGGCAGGCAAATGTGCATTGCCGCAGCATTACAATAGCCATGACATGGAAGCAACCAAAAAGTCCATCAACAGATGAGTGGACAAAGAAGAACGGGTCCCAATACAGACAGAATATTAGCCAAGGAAAAAAGGACACAGTGCCATTTGCAGCACCGTAGATGAGTCTAGAGGTAATCACGTGACTTGTAGTAAGTCAGAAACAGAAAGACACATGTCGTATGATATTCCTTATAGGTGTTACTGAAAAATTCACACCAGTGAAGACATTTCCACAGAGAAGGGCTATCACAGATTCATTAAACAAACTGATGGTTCACCAATGGAAAGGTGTGAGGATTGCATACATTAGGATATTGCGCTTCACGGACATATACAAACACAGGTGAAATATATAATCACCAAACACCTACGGAATACCAAGAGAAGGCTACTCAACATTCTGTCATAACGTACATGGGAAAAGGATCCCAGGAAGAACAGACATATGTATATGTGTAAAAGAACCTCATCTTGCACACCTACATCAAGCCAAACATTGTAATCAAAGTTGCTCTGATAAAACATAAAAATTAAATTAAAATTATGAACTAGAAGTAGTGAGACACACGTAAGGGGCTTTGACTTGGCACATTCCATTCTAAATGACAAGCTGGGACGCGACTTGCATTGAGGCTCTGTTGTCCTAGTAACCAGATTTGGTAAAGGAGAACTGCTGCCACCTTGTGGCCGTTTCACACAACAGCAGCTTTAATCCCAGCTCTAATGGTCACTTGATATTCAAAAGAATTGCAGGCCTGTGAATGACACCTGCCCTGAAAACAAATCCTGGGGTCGTATATCGACCCAAAAATACAAAAGACATTCATATTTCAAAACGACAGTTTCAAGAGGCCTATTTTACACACATTTGTGTTCTGCTTCTTTTTCTTTCTTTCTTTTTCTGTTAAAAAACGCGAAAGGAAAAAGCCAACCCTCAGAATGGGAGCAAATATTTGCAAACGAATCAATGGACAAAGGTTTAATCTCCAATACATATAAACAGCTCATGCAGCTTAATCTTAAAAAAACAAACAACCCAATAGAAAAATGGCTAGAAGATCTAAATAGACACTTCTTCAAAGAAGACACAGAGATGGCCAAGACGCACATGAAATGCTGCTCAACATCTCTCATTATTAGAGAAATGCAAATCAAAACTACAATGAGGTATCACCTCACACCTGTTAGAATGGGCATCATCAGATAATCTACAAACAACAAATGCTGGGGAGGGTGTGGAGAAAAGGAACCCTCTTCCACTATCGGTGGGAATGTAAAGTGATACAGTCACTATGGAGAACAGTATGGACGTTCCTTAAAAAACTAAATATAGAATTACCATATGATCCAGCAATCCCACTTCTGGGCATATACCCAGAGAAAACCATAAATCAAAAAGACCCACTCACCACAATGTTCATTGCAGAACTATTTACCATAGCCAAGTAATGGAAGCAACCTAAATGCCCACAGCCAGACGAACGGATAAAGATGTCGTGCATACATAAAATGGAATATTACTCAGCCATACAAAGGAATGAAACTGGGTCATTTGTAGAGACGTCGATGGATCTAGAGACTGTCATACAGAGTGAAGTAAGTCGGAAAGAGAAAAACAAATATTGTATATATAATGCATGCATGTGGAACCTAGAAAAATGGTACAGATGAACCGGTTTGCAGGGCAGAAATAGAGACACAGAGGTAGGGAACACACGTATGGACACCAAAGGGGCGAAGCCATGGGGTGGCGCTGCTGGGATGAGTTGCGGGATTGGGACTGACTTGTATACATGTATATGTCTAAAATAGATAACTAATAATATCCTGCCGTATAAGTAAAAAAAATTAAATTAAATTACAAAGTTTTTAAAAATAAATAAAATTTAAAAATAAAACAGAAAAAAGTGCTGCCCTTCACCAGATGTATTTATATGAATGAATTATTTCCATGCTTATATCTATAAATACATAAAAGAGGAATGAAATCTACCTTGAACCAAAAAAAGAAATATACAGAGGAAAACCCTATCAGGCACTTGCTCCAGGGGTAAACAATTCTGAAGACGGTCAGAGGTGGGGAATCATCTACCATGAAGCCAGCAGCCCCCCCGCAAGCAGCTTCCTCATTGCAAAGCTGGGGGCCCATGCCGAGGCGTCTGTGAGTAAACGTGAGCTGAGCCCCAAGCCAGCTGCTGCTAAACTGTTCCCAGCCTTCTCAAGTAAAACACCTGAATATGTACAAGGACTTGAAAGCCTAGGGGAAGGGCCGTGGAGCCACACCAGTGACAGCATGCAGACCGACTTGGTGCCTGCAGGACAGCCAGGATGGTCCTGGCCCCGGGCGCTCTTCTGGAAGCTTTCCATTTCCCTGCCTGAGATACCCCTCCTGTCCCAGACCCAACAGATTTTTTCCTTCCTCACCTCTGCCAGTGGAGAAATTCCAGCAGAAGGTAGGGTGACACATCCTCTTCTTTAGCAGGTGGTAGCCTGGCAACTCCTGCAGAAAGTCCAGCAGAGACCCACTCACACCGGGCCCCCCACAAAGCCATGGCCCCTCACTCCCTCCCACCAGCACAGCCCCGAGACTGCTGATGGGGCAGAGAATATGGCATCAGGCACAGCTGCAGGGGCTCTTGCTCCCTGGAGTGGTGTTTCTACTGACCTCAAGCCAGGCACACCTGGGGAGGGCTGGCTGGCAGTGTCAGGCTTCCCAGTTCAGCTAATCCTCACCCCTCAGGGGCTCACATTGCAGAAAATGGACCTCGCTGAACCGGCCAGGTCCAAGGAACACGTGTGGGCTCCTGAGAGTCAGGATAGACAAGGGGCTGCAGCTCCGGCTTGTTTTCTAATCATTTTCTCTGGCCCATGAGTGGGAGACAACTTCAAGAAGATCCTCTCCTAATGAGAGGAATCCAGGAGTCAGGGAGACGACGGCTGATAGGTGGAGACAGAGGCCTGGTGTCCAGGCTGCAGTGGAAGTCTCTGGAAGACCAGGCAGAGGGAGGCCGCACAGAGTGATGCCCAGAGTCACAGACCTGTCGGAGCTGCTGTTTGTTAGTTCAAGTCCTGCTCTAAGGTGCTCTGTGTCAGCTCTGAGTGACAGGCGATCTGAGGTGCTCTCCAATGCCGGCCACGTGCACGGTTCCTGTGTGCCTAGCCCTGCTGGCGTACCTGCCCAGGGGAGCTCCGTATCCTGGGAGGGGCCTGACCACGAGAGACCCATGGGCTGTTGGGTAGTTGCGCAGCTGGGCTCCATAAACTGCGATTGCCCTGACCACGAGAGCCCCGTGGGCTGCTGGGGACCTGGTAAAGGATGTCAGGACACTCAGTGAAGCCACCGAGGATATACATCCAGGAGTCTCTAATTCCTACACCCTGCTGGTCATTCTACCATCCACCAGGACATGCTATTCTGTAGTAGACTTCAATGATGCCTTCTTCTGTATTCCACTGGTCCCAGAAATGCTCTGCTGCCCTAGTAACCAGATTTGGGAATGGAGAAATGCTGCCGCCTTGTGGCCATTTCCCACAACAGCAGCTTTAAACCCAGTGCTAATGGTCACTAAATATTCACACTCATTGCAGGCCTGTGAATGACACCTGCCCTCTAAAACAATCCTGGGGTCAAAAATTGACCAAAAAATTCAAAAGAGGGCAACCATCCAAGAAGACAATTGCAAGAGGTTAATTGTACTCTCCGTTTTTTTCTGTTTTTCTGTACCAGAAGTTTAAAAAGGCATGGAAAAATGCTGAACATCAGGATGAATTAAAGGTATGTAAATCCAAATTACAAAAACTTATCAGCTCACACCAGTCAGAATGGCCATCAGCAAAAGTTCTGCAAACAATAAATGCTGAAGGGGTTTTGGAGAAATGCCTACACTTGGTTCAACGTGGGACATGGTAAGAGCCAGTAATGAGAACAAAAATGTGGTGCTTTGTAAAGGTAAATACTGAGCTACCATTCAATCAAGCATACCCACTGCTGGGCCTATCGCCTGAGGGGATGAGAATCAAAAAGACACAGGCTGGTTTTCACCGGTGGCGTAGTGGATGAGAGTCTGCCTGCCAATGCAGGGGACATGGGATCATGCCCGGTTAGGGAAGATCACACATGCCGCGGAGCGCCTGGTCCCGTGAGCTATGGCTGCTGGGCCTGCACATCCAGAGCCTGTGCTCTGCAATAGGAGGGTGCACGGAAGCAAGAGGCCCACGTACTGCAAAAAAAAAAAAAAAAAAACGACACAGGCTGGCAATCCTGCACTCCAGCATTATTTACCATAGCCAAAACATGGAAGCTACGAAAATGTCCATCAATAGAGGAATGCACAAAGAAGAAGTGGTCCATGTACACAGTGGAATATAACTCCAATAAAAAATATATAAATTCAATTTATAAAACAAACATAAGTAAGGAGACATCAGCTTTGGGGGGCACATTCCACTCTAATATATAACCGAGGAACACCACTGCCAAGATGGTCTGTTTCCCTAGTTACCAGATTGGGAAAAGCAGAAATGCTGCCGCCTTCTGGCCGTTCCCTGCAACAGAAGCTTTAAAACCTGTGTTAAGTTTCACATCATAGGCACCAGTACTGGAGGGTTGTAAATGAAACCTGCCCTCAAAATGTCTTGAGTGAGGTAATGGCCAAACTATTTCTAAGTGTCCCACATACTTCACAAAAACAATTTGAAGAGGTAAGCTGTACTCACAGTTTGAAGAAAAGAAGGACATGCCAGAAAATCAATTTCAAGGGGTTATGAGACACATACAAATCCAACCACAAGGTGGTATCAGCTCACACGAGTCAGAATATACATCAGCAAAAATACTACAAACAATAATCCCTGAAGGTGTTGTGAAGAAGAGCATAACCTCAACCTTAGGTGGGACATAACCTGGTAAGAGCCACTAATGAGAACAGAATGGAGGTGCCTCTACAAGGTAAACGTTTTGCTACCATATGATCCAGCAGGCCCACTCCTGGGCCTATAACCTAAGAAGACAGAATTGGAAAGACACAGGCAGGCAAATGTGCATTGCCGCAGCATTACAATAGCCATGACATGGAAGCAACCAAAAAGTCCATCAACAGATGAGTGGACAAAGAAGAACTGGTCCCTATACAGACAGAATATTAGGCAAGGAAAAAAAGGACACAGTGCCATTTGCAGCACCGTAGATGAGTCTAGAGGTAATCACGTGACTTGTAGTAAGTCAGAAACAGAAAGACACATGTCGTATGATATTCCTTATAGGTGTTACTGAAAAATTCACACCAGTGAAGACATTTCCACAGAGAAGGGCTATCACAGATTCATTAAACAAACTGATGGTTCACCAATGGAAAGGTGTGAGGATTGCATACATTAGGATATTGCGCTTCACGGACATATACAAACACAGGTGAAATATATAATCACCAAACACCTACGGAATACCAAGAGAAGGCTACTCAACATTCTGTCATAACGTACATGGGAAAAGGATCCCAGGAAGAACAGACATATGTATATGTGTAAAAGAACCTCATCTTGCACACCTACATCAAGCCAAACATTGTAATCAAAGTTGCTCTGATAAAACATAAAAATTAAATTAAAATTATGAACTAGAAGTAGTGAGACATACGTAAGGGGCTTTGACTTGGCACATTCCATTCTAAATGACAAGCTGGAACGCGACTTGCATTGAGGCTCTGTTGTCCTAGTAACCAGATTTGGTAAAGGAGAACTGCTGCCACCTTTTTGCCGTTTCACACAACAGCAGCTTTAATCCCAGCTCTAATGGTCACTTGATATTCAAAATAATTGCAGGCCTGTGAATGACACCTGCCCTGAAAACAAATCCTGGGGTCGTATATCGACCCAAAAATACAAAAGACATTCATATTTCAAAACGACAGTTTCAAGAGGCCTATTTTACACACATTTGTGTTCTGCTTCTTTTTCTTTCTTTCTTTTTCTGTTAAAAAACGCGAAAGGAAAAAGCCAACCCTCAGAATGGGAGCAAATATTTGCAAACGAATCTATGGACAAAGGTTTAATCTCCAATACATATAAACAGCTCATGCAGCTTAATCTTAAAAAAACAAACAACCCAATAGAAAAATGGCTAGAAGATCTAAATAGACACTTCTTCAAAGAAGACACAGAGATGGCCAAGACGCACATGAAATGCTGCTCAACATCTCTCATTATTAGAGAAATGCAAATCAAAACTACAATGAGGTATCACCTCACATCTGTTAGAATGGGCATCATCAGAAAATCTACAAACAACAAATGCTGGGGAGGGTGTGGAGAAAAGGAACCCTCTTCCACTATCGGTGGGAATGTAAAGTGATACAGTCACTATGGAGAACAGTATGGACGTTCCTTAAAAAACTAAATATAGAATTACCATATGATCCAGCAATCCCACTTCTGGGCATATACCCAGAGAAAACCATAAATCAAAAAGACCCACTCACCACAATGTTCATTGCAGAACTATTTACCATAGCCAAGTAATGGAAGCAACCTAAATGCCCACAGCCAGACGAACGGATAAAGATGTCGTGCATACATAAAATGGAATATTACTCAGCCATACAAAGGAATGAAACTGGGTCATTTGTAGAGACGTCGATGGATCTAGAGACTGTCATACAGAGTGAAGTAAGTCGGAAAGAGAAAAACAAATATTGTATATATAATGCATGCATGTGGAACCTAGAAAAATGGTACAGATGAACCGGTTTGCAGGGCAGAAATAGAGACACAGAGGTAGGGAACACACGTATGGACACCAAAGGGGCGAAGCCATGGGGTGGCGCTGCTGGGATGAGTTGCGGGATTGGGACTGACTTGTATACATGTATATGTCTAAAATAGATAACTAATAATATCCTGCCGTATAAGTAAAAAAAATTAAATTAAATTACAAAGTTTTTAAAAATAAATAAAATTTAAAAATAAAACAGAAAAAAGTGCTGCCCTTCACCAGATGTATTTATATGAATGAATTATTTCCATGCTTATATCTATAAATACATAAAAGAGGAATGAAATCTACCTTGAACCAAAAAAAGAAATATACAGAGGAAAACCCTATCAGGCACTTGCTCCAGGGGTAAACAATTCTGAAGACGGTCAGAGGTGGGGAATCATCTACCATGAAGCCAGCAGCCCCCCCGCAAGCAGCTTCCTCATTGCAAAGCTGGGGGCCCATGCCGAGGCGTCTGTGAGTAAACGTGAGCTGAGCCCCAAGCCAGCTGCTGCTAAACTGTTCCCAGCCTTCTCAAGTAAAACACCTGAATATGTACAAGGACTTGAAAGCCTAGGGGAAGGGCCGTGGAGCCACACCAGTGACAGCATGCAGACCGACTTGGTGCCTGCAGGACAGCCAGGATGGTCCTGGCCCCGGGCGCTCTTCTGGAAGCTTTCCATTTCCCTGCCTGAGATACCCCTCCTGTCCCAGACCCAACAGATTTTTTCCTTCCTCACCTCTGCCAGTGGAGAAATTCCAGCAGAAGGTAGGGTGACACATCCTCTTCTTTAGCAGGTGGTAGCCTGGCAACTCCTGCAGAAAGTCCAGCAGAGACCCACTCACACCGGGCCCCCCACAAAGCCATGGCCCCTCACTCCCTCCCACCAGCACAGCCCCGAGACTGCTGATGGGGCAGAGAATATGGCATCAGGCACAGCTGCAGGGGCTCTTGCTCCCTGGAGTGGTGTTTCTACTGACCTCAAGCCAGGCACACCTGGGAAGGGCTGGCTGGCAGTGTCAGGCTTCCCAGTTCAGCTAATCCTCACCCCTCAGGGGCTCACATTGCAGAAAATGGACCTCGCTGAACCGGCCAGGTCCAAGGAACACGTGTGGGCTCCTGAGAGTCAGGATAGACAAGGGGCTGCAGCTCCGGCTTGTTTTTTATCATTTTCTCTGGCCCATGAGTGGGAGACAACTTCAAGAAGATCCTCTCCTAATGAGAGGAATCCAGGAGTCAGGGAGACGATGGCTGATAGGTGGAGACAGAGGCCTGGTGTCCAGGCTGCCGTGGAAGTCTCTGGAAGACCAGGCAGAGGGAGGCCGCACAGAGTGATGCCCAGAGTCACAGACCTGTCGGAGCTGCTGTTTGTTAGTTCAAGTCCTGCTCTAAGGTGCTCTGTGTCAGCTCTGAGTGACAGGCGATCTGAGGTGCTCTCCAATGCCGGCCACGTGCACGGTTCCTGTGTGCCTAGCCCTGCTGGCGTACCTGCCCAGGGGAGCTCCGTATCCTGGGAGGGGCCTGACCACGAGAGCCCCATGGGCTGTTGGGTAGTTGCGCAGCTGGGCTCCATAAACTGCGATTGCCCTGACCACGAGAGCCCCGTGGGCTGCTGGGGACCTGGTAAAGGATGTCAGGACACTCAGTGAAGCCACCGAGGATATACATCCAGGAGTCTCTAATTCCTACACCCTGCTGGTCATTCTACCATCCACCAGGACATGCTATTCTGTAGTAGACTTCAATGATGCCTTCTTCTGTATTCCACTGGTCCCAGAAATGCTCTGCTGCCCTAGTAACCAGATTTGGGAATGGAGAAATGCTGCCGCCTTGTGGCCATTTCCCACAACAGCAGCTTTAAACCCAGTGCTAATGGTCACTAAATATTCACACTCATTGCAGGCCTGTGAATGACACCCGCCCTCTAAAACAATCCTGGGGTCAAAAATTGACCAAAAAATTCAAAAGAGGGCAACCATCCAAGAAGACAATTGCAAGAGGTTAATTGTACTCTCCGTTTTTTTCTGTTTTTCTGTACCAGAAGTTTAAAAAGGCATGGAAAAATGCTGAACATCAGGATGAATTAAAGGTATGTAAATCCAAATTACAAAATCTAATCAGCTCACACCAGTCAGAATGGCCATCAGCAAAAGTTCTGCAAACAATAAATGCTGAAGGGGTTTTGGAGAAATGCCTACACTTGGTTCAATGTGGGACATGGTAAGAGCCAGTAATGAGAACAAAAATGTGGTGCTTTGTAAAGGTAAATACTGAGCTACCATTCAATCAAGCATACCCACTGCTGGGCCTATCACCTGAGGGGATGAGAATCAAAAAGACACAGGCTGGTTTTCACCGGTGGCGTAGTGGATGAGAGTCTGCCTGCCAATGCAGGGGACATGGGATCATGCCCGGTTAGGGAAGATCACACATGCCGCGGAGCGCCTGGTCCCGTGAGCTATGGCTGCTGGGCCTGCACATCCAGAGCCTGTGCTCTGCAATAGGAGGGTGCACGGAAGCAAGAGGCCCACGTACTGCAAAAAAAAAAAAAAAAAAAACGACACAGGCTGGCAATCCTGCACTCCAGCATTATTTACCATAGCCAAAACATGGAAGCTACGAAAATGTCCATCAATAGAGGAATGCACAAAGAAGAAGTGGTCCATGTACACAGTGGAATATAACTCCAATAAAAAATATATAAATTCAATTTATAAAACAAACATAAGTAAGGAGACATCAGCTTTGGGGGGCACATTCCACTCTAATATATAACCGAGGAACACCACTGCCAAGATGGTCTGTTTCCCTAGTTACCAGATTGGGAAAAGCAGAAATGCTGCCGCCTTCTGGCCGTTCCCTGCAACAGAAGCTTTAAAACCTGTGTTAAGTTTCACATCATAGGCACCAGTACTGGAGGGTTGTAAATGAAACCTGCCCTCAAAATGTCTTGAGTGAGGTAATGGCCAAACTATTTCTAAGTGTCCCACATACTTCACAAAAACAATTTGAAGAGGTAAGCTGTACTCACAGTTTGAAGAAAAGAAGGACATGCCAGAAAATCAATTTCAAGGGGTTATGAGACACATACAAATCCAACCACAAGGTGGTATCAGCTCACACGAGTCAGAATATACATCAGCAAAAATACTACAAACAATAATCCCTGAAGGTGTTGTGAAGAAGAGCATAACCTCAACCTTAGGTGGGACATAACCTGGTAAGAGCCACTAATGAGAACAGAATGGAGGTGCCTCTACAAGGTAAACGTTTTGCTACCATATGATCCAGCAGGCCCACTCCTGGGCCTATAACCTAAGAAGACGGAATTGGAAAGACACAGGCAGGCAAATGTGCATTGCCGCAGCATTACAATAGCCATGACATGGAAGCAACCAAAAAGTCCATCAACAGATGAGTGGACAAAGAAGAACTGGTCCCTATACAGACAGAATATTAGGCAAGGAAAAAAAGGACACAGTGCCATTTGCAGCACCGTAGATGAGTCTAGAGGTAATCACGTGACTTGTAGTAAGTCAGAAACAGAAAGACACATGTCGTATGATATTCCTTATAGGTGTTACTGAAAAATTCACACCAGTGAAGACATTTCCACAGAGAAGGGCTATCACAGATTCATTAAACAAACTGATGGTTCACCAATGGAAAGGTGTGAGGATTGCATACATTAGGATATTGCGCTTCACGGACATATACAAACACAGGTGAAATATATAATCACCAAACACCTACGGAATACCAAGAGAAGGCTACTCAACATTCTGTCATAACGTACATGGGAAAAGGATCCCAGGAAGAACAGACATATGTATATGTGTAAAAGAACCTCATCTTGCACACCTACATCAAGCCAAACATTGTAATCAAAGTTGCTCTGATAAAACATAAAAATTAAATTAAAATTATGAACTAGAAGTAGTGAGACACACGTAAGGGGCTTTGACTTGGCACATTCCATTCTAAATGACAAGCTGGAACGCGACTTGCATTGAGGCTCTGTTGTCCTAGTAACCAGATTTGGTAAAGGAGAACTGCTGCCACCTTTTCGCCGTTTCACACAACAGCAGCTTTAATCCCAGCTCTAATGGTCACTTGATATTCAAAAGAATTGCAGGCCTGTGAATGAAACCTGCCCTGAAAACAAATCCTGGGGTCGTATATCGACCCAAAAATACAAAAGACATTCATATTTCAAAACGACAGTTTCAAGAGGCCTATTTTACACACATTTGTGTTCTGCTTCTTTTTCTTTCTTTCTTTTTCTGTTAAAAAACGCGAAAGGAAAAAGCCAACCCTCAGAATGGGAGCAAATATTTGCAAACGAATCTATGGACAAAGGTTTAATCTCCAATACATATAAACAGCTCATGCAGCTTAATCTTAAAAAAACAAACAACCCAATAGAAAAATGGCTAGAAGATCTAAATAGACACTTCTTCAAAGAAGACACAGAGATGGCCAAGACGCACATGAAATGCTGCTCAACATCTCTCATTATTAGAGAAATGCAAATCAAAACTACAATGAGGTATCACCTCACACCTGTTAGAATGGGCATCATCAGAAAATCTACAAACAACAAATGCTGGGGAGGGTGTGGAGAAAAGGAACCCTCTTCCACTATCGGTGGGAATGTAAAGTGATACAGTCACTATGGAGAACAGTATGGACGTTCCTTAAAAAACTAAATATAGAATTACCATATGATCCAGCAATCCCACTTCTGGGCATATACCCAGAGAAAACCATAAATCAAAAAGACCCACTCACCACAATGTTCATTGCAGAACTATTTACCATAGCCAAGTAATGGAAGCAACCTAAATGCCCACAGCCAGACGAACGGATAAAGATGTCGTGCATACATAAAATGGAATATTACTCAGCCATACAAAGGAATGAAACTGGGTCATTTGTAGAGACGTCGATGGATCTAGAGACTGTCATACAGAGTGAAGTAAGTCGGAAAGAGAAAAACAAATATTGTATATATAATGCATGCATGTGGAACCTAGAAAAATGGTACAGATGAACCGGTTTGCAGGGCAGAAATAGAGACACAGAGGTAGGGAACACACGTATGGACACCAAAGGGGCGAAGCCATGGGGTGGCGCTGCTGGGATGAGTTGCGGGATTGGGACTGACTTGTATACATGTATATGTCTAAAATAGATAACTAATAATATCCTGCCGTATAAGTAAAAAAAATTAAATTAAATTACAAAGTTTTTAAAAATAAATAAAATTTAAAAATAAAACAGAAAAAAGTGCTGCCCTTCACCAGATGTATTTATATGAATGAATTATTTCCATGCTTATATCTATAAATACATAAAAGAGGAATGAAATCTACCTTGAACCAAAAAAAGAAATATACAGAGGAAAACCCTATCAGGCACTTGCTCCAGGGGTAAACAATTCTGAAGACGGTCAGAGGTGGGGAATCATCTACCATGAAGCCAGCAGCCCCCCCGCAAGCAGCTTCCTCATTGCAAAGCTGGGGGCCCATGCCGAGGCGTCTGTGAGTAAACGTGAGCTGAGCCCCAAGCCAGCTGCTGCTAAACTGTTCCCAGCCTTCTCAAGTAAAACACCTGAATATGTACAAGGACTTGAAAGCCTAGGGGAAGGGCCGTGGAGCCACACCAGTGACAGCATGCAGACCGACTTGGTGCCTGCAGGACAGCCAGGATGGTCCTGGCCCCGGGCGCTCTTCTGGAAGCTTTCCATTTCCCTGCCTGAGATACCCCTCCTGTCCCAGACCCAACAGATTTTTTCCTTCCTCACCTCTGCCAGTGGAGAAATTCCAGCAGAAGGTAGGGTGACACATCCTCTTCTTTAGCAGGTGGTAGCCTGGCAACTCCTGCAGAAAGTCCAGCAGAGACCCACTCACACCGGGCCCCCCACAAAGCCATGGCCCCTCACTCCCTCCCACCAGCACAGCCCCGAGACTGCTGATGGGGCAGAGAATATGGCATCAGGCACAGCTGCAGGGGCTCTTGCTCCCTGGAGTGGTGTTTCTACTGACCTCAAGCCAGGCACACCTGGGGAGGGCTGGCTGGCAGTGTCAGGCTTCCCAGTTCAGCTAATCCTCACCCCTCAGGGGCTCACATTGCAGAAAATGGACCTCGCTGAACCGGCCAGGTCCAAGGAACACGTGTGGGCTCCTGAGAGTCAGGATAGACAAGGGGCTGCAGCTCCGGCTTGTTTTTTATCATTTTCTCTGGCCCATGAGTGGGAGACAACTTCAAGAAGATCCTCTCCTAATGAGAGGAATCCAGGAGTCAGGGAGACGACGGCTGATAGGTGGAGACAGAGGCCTGGTGTCCAGGCTGCCGTGGAAGTCTCTGGAAGACCAGGCAGAGGGAGGCCGCACAGAGTGATGCCCAGAGTCACAGACCTGTCGGAGCTGCTGTTTGTTAGTTCAAGTCCTGCTCTAAGGTGCTCTGTGTCAGCTCTGAGTGACAGGCGATCTGAGGTGCTCTCCAATGCCGGCCACGTGCACGGTTCCTGTGTGCCTAGCCCTGCTGGCGTACCTGCCCAGGGGAGCTCCGTATCCTGGGAGGGGCCTGACCACGAGAGCCCCATGGGCTGTTGGGTAGTTGCGCAGCTGGGCTCCATAAACTGCGATTGCCCTGACCACGAGAGCCCCGTGGGCTGCTGGGGACCTGGTAAAGGATGTCAGGACACTCAGTGAAGCCACCGAGGATATACATCCAGGAGTCTCTAATTCCTACACCCTGCTGGTCATTCTACCATCCACCAGGACATGCTATTCTGTAGTAGACTTCAATGATGCCTTCTTCTGTATTCCACTGGTCCCAGAAATGCTCTGCTGCCCTAGTAACCAGATTTGGGAATGGAGAAATGCTGCCGCCTTGTGGCCATTTCCCACAACAGCAGCTTTAAACCCAGTGCTAATGGTCACTAAATATTCACACTCATTGCAGGCCTGTGAATGACACCTGCCCTCTAAAACAATCCTGGGGTCAAAAATTGACCAAAAAATTCAAAAGAGGGCAACCATCCAAGAAGACAATTGCAAGAGGTTAATTGTACTCTCCGTTTTTTTCTGTTTTTCTGTACCAGAAGTTTAAAAAGGCATGGAAAAATGCTGAACATCAGGATGAATTAAAGGTATGTAAATCCAAATTACAAAATCTAATCAGCTCACACCAGTCAGAATGGCGATCAGCAAAAGTTCTGCAAACAATAAATGCTGAAGGGGTTTTGGAGAAATGCCTACACTTGGTTCAACGTGGGACATGGTAAGAGCCAGTAATGAGAACAAAAATGTGGTGCTTTGTAAAGGTAAATACTGAGCTACCATTCAATCAAGCATACCCACTGCTGGGCCTATCACCTGAGGGGATGAGAATCAAAAAGACACAGGCTGGTTTTCACCGGTGGCGTAGTGGATGAGAGTCTGCCTGCCAATGCAGGGGACATGGGATCATGCCCGGTTAGGGAAGATCACACATGCCGCGGAGCGCCTGGTCCCGTGAGCTATGGCTGCTTGGCCTGCACATCCAGAGCCTGTGCTCTGCAATAGGAGGGTGCACGGAAGCAAGAGGCCCACGTACTGCAAAAAAAAAAAAAAAAAAACGACACAGGCTGGCAATCCTGCACTCCAGCAATATTTACCATAGCCAAAACATGGAAGCTACGAAAATGTCCATCAATAGAGGAATGCACAAAGAAGAAGTGGTCCATGTACACAGTGGAATATAACTCCAATAAAAAATATATAAATTCAATTTATAAAACAAACATAAGTAAGGAGACATCAGCTTTGGGGGGCACATTCCACTCTAATATATAACCGAGGAACACCACTGCCAAGATGGTCTGTTTCCCTAGTTACCAGATTGGGAAAAGCAGAAATGCTGCCGCCTTCTGGCCGTTCCCTGCAACAGAAGCTTTAAAACCTGTGTTAAGTTTCACATCATAGGCACCAGTACTGGAGGGTTGTAAATGAAACCTGCCCTCAAAATGTCTTGAGTGAGGTAATGGCCAAACTATTTCTAAGTGTCCCACATACTTCACAAAAACAATTTGAAGAGGTAAGCTGTACTCACAGTTTGAAGAAAAGAAGGACATGCCAGAAAATCAATTTCAAGGGGTTATGAGACACATACAAATCCAACCACAAGGTGGTATCAGCTCACACGAGTCAGAATATACATCAGCAAAAATACTACAAACAATAATCCCTGAAGGTGTTGTGAAGAAGAGCATAACCTCAACCTTAGGTGGGACATAACCTGGTAAGAGCCACTAATGAGAACAGAATGGAGGTGCCTCTACAAGGTAAACGTTTTGCTACCATATGATCCAGCAGGCCCACTCCTGGGCCTATAACCTAAGAAGACAGAATTGGAAAGACACAGGCAGGCAAATGTGCATTGCCGCAGCATTACAATAGCCATGACATGGAAGCAACCAATAAGTCCATCAACAGATGAGTGGACAAAGAAGAATGGGTCCCTATACAGACAGAATATTAGCCAAGGAAAAAAAGGACACACTGCCATTTGCAGCACCGTAGATGAGTCTAGAGGTAATCACGTGACTTGTAGTAAGTCAGAAACAGAAAGACACATGTCGTATGATATTCCTTATAGGTGTTACTGAAAAATTCACACCAGTGAAGACATTTCCACAGAGAAGGGCTATCACAGATTCATTAAACAAACTGATGGTTCACCAATGGAAAGGTGTGAGGATTGCATACATTAGGATATTGCGCTTCACGGACATATACAAACACAGGTGAAATATATAATCACCAAACACCTACGGAATACCAAGAGAAGGCTACTCAACATTCTGTCATAACGTACATGGGAAAAGGATCCCAGGAAGAACAGACATATGTATATGTGTAAAAGAACCTCATCTTGCACACCTACATCAAGCCAAACATTGTAATCAAAGTTGCTCTGATAAAACATAAAAATTAAATTAGAATTATGAACTAGAAGTAGTGAGACACACGTAAGGGGCTTTGACTTGGCACATTCCATTCTAAATGACAAGCTGGAACGCGACTTGCATTGAGGCTCTGTTGTCCTAGTAACCAGATTTGGTAAAGGAGAACTGCTGCCACCTTGTGGCCGTTTCACACAACAGCAGCTTTAATCCCAGCTCTAATGGTCACTTGATATTCAAAAGAATTGCAGGCCTGTGAATGACACCTGCCCTGAAAACAAATCCTGGGGTCGTATATCGACCCAAAAATACAAAAGACATTCATATTTCAAAACGACAGTTTCAAGAGGCCTATTTTACACACATTTGTGTTCTGCTTCTTTTTCTTTCTTTCTTTTTCTGTTAAAAAACGCGAAAGGAAAAAGGCAACCCTCAGAATGGGAGCAAATATTTGCAAACGAATCAATGGACAAAGGTTTAATCTCCAATACATATAAACAGCTCATGCAGCTTAATCTTAAAAAAACAAACAACCCAATAGAAAAATGGCTAGAAGATCTAAATAGACACTTCTTCAAAGAAGACACAGAGATGGCCAAGACACACATGAAATGCTGCTCAACATCTCTCATTATTAGAGAAATGCAAATCAAAACTACAATGAGGTATCACCTCACACCTGTTAGAATGGGCATCATCAGAAAATCTACAAACAACAAATGCTGGGGAGGGTGTGGAGAAAAGGAACCCTCTTCCACTATCGGTGGGAATGTAAAGTGATACAGTCACTATGGAGAACAGTATGGACGTTCCTTAAAAAACTAAATATAGAATTACCATATGATCCAGCAATCCCACTTCTGGGCATATACCCAGAGAAAACCATAAATCAAAAAGACCCACTCACCACAATGTTCATTGCAGAACTATTTACCATAGCCAAGTAATGGAAGCAACCTAAATGCCCACAGCCAGACGAACGGATAAAGATGTCGTGCATACATAAAATGGAATATTTCTCAGCCATACAAAGGAATGAAACTGGGTCATTTGTAGAGACGTCGATGGATCTAGAGACTGTCATACAGAGTGAAGTAAGTCGGAAAGAGAAAAACAAATATTGTATATATAATGCATGCATGTGGAACCTAGAAAAATGGTACAGATGAACCGGTTTGCAGGGCAGAAATAGAGACACAGAGGTAGGGAACACACGTATGGACACCAAAGGGGCGAAGCCATGGGGTGGCGCTGCTGGGATGAGTTGCGGGATTGGGACTGACTTGTATACATGTATATGTCTAAAATAGATAACTAATAATATCCTGCCGTATAAGTAAAAAAAAATTAAATTAAATTACAAAGTTTTTAAAAATAAATAAAATTTAAAAATAAAACAGAAAAAAGTGCTGCCCTTCACCAGATGTATTTATATGAATGAATTATTTCCATGCTTATATCTATAAATACATAAAAGAGGAATAAAATCTACCTTGAACCAAAAAAAGAAATATACAGAGGAAAACCCTATCAGGCACTTGCTCCAGGGGTAAACAATTCTGAAGACGGTCAGAGGTGGGGAATCATCTACCATGAAGCCAGCAGCCCCCCCGCAAGCAGCTTCCTCATTGCAAAGCTGGGGGCCCATGCCGAGGCGTCTGTGAGTAAACGTGAGCTGAGCCCCAAGCCAGCTGCTGCTAAACTGTTCCCAGCCTTCTCAAGTAAAACACCTGAATATGTACAAGGACTTGAAAGCCTAGGGGAAGGGCCGTGGAGCCACACCAGTGACAGCATGCAGACCGACTTGGTGCCTGCAGGACAGCCAGGATGGTCCTGGCCCCGGGCGCTCTTCTGGAAGCTTTCCATTTCCCTGCCTGAGATACCCCTCCTGTCCCAGACCCAACAGATTTTTTCCTTCCTCACCTCTGCCAGTGGAGAAATTCCAGCAGAAGGTAGGGTGACACATCCTCTTCTTTAGCAGGTGGCAGCCTGGCAACTCCTGCAGAAAGTCCAGCAGAGACCCACTCACACCGGGCCCCCCACAAAGCCATGGCCCCTCACTCCCTCCCACCAGCACAGCCCCGAGACTGCTGATGGGGCAGAGAATATGGCATCAGGCACAGCTGCAGGGGCTCTTGCTCCCTGGAGTGGTGTTTCTACTGACCTCAAGCCAGGCACACCTGGGGAGGGCTGGCTGGCAGTGTCAGGCTTCCCAGTTCAGCTAATCCTCACCCATCAGGGGCTCACATTGCAGAAAATGGACCTCGCTGAACCGGCCAGGTCCAAGGAACACGTGTGGGCTCCTGAGAGTCAGGATAGACAAGGGGCTGCAGCTCCGGCTTGTTTTCTAATCATTTTCTCTGGCCCATGAGTGGGAGACAACTTCAAGAAGATCCTCTCCTAATGAGAGGAATCCAGGAGTCAGGGAGACGGCGGCTGATAGGTGGAGACAGAGGCCTGGTGTCCAGGCTGCAGTGGAAGTCTCTGGAAGACCAGGCAGAAGGAGGCCACACAGAGTGATGCCCAGAGTCACAGACCTGTCGGAGCTGCTGTTTGTTAGTTCAAGTCCTGCTCTAAGGTGCTCTGTGTCAGCTCTGAGTGACAGGCGATCTGAGGTGCTCTCCAATGCCGGCCACGTGCACGGTTCCTGTGTGCCTAGCCCTGCTGGCGTACCTGCCCAGGGGAGCTCCGTATCCTGGGAGGGGCCTGACCACGAGAGCCCCATGGGCTGTTGGGTAGTTGCGCAGCTGGGCTCCATAAACTGCGATTGCCCTGACCACGAGAGCCCCGTGGGCTGCTGGGGACCTGGTAAAGGATGTCAGGACACTCAGTGAAGCCACCGAGGATATACATCCAGGAGTCTCTAATTCCTACACCCTGCTGGTCATTCTACCATCCACCAGGACATGCTATTCTGTAGTAGACTTCAATGATGCCTTCTTCTGTATTCCACTGGTCCCAGAAATGCTCTGCTGCCCTAGTAACCAGATTTGGGAATGGAGAAACGCTGCCGCCTTGTGGCCATTTCCCACAACAGCAGCTTTAAACCCAGTGCTAATGGTCACTAAATATTCACACTCATTGCAGGCCTGTGAATGACACCTGCCCTCTACAACAATCCTGGGGTCAAAAATTGACCAAAAAATTCAAAAGAGGGCAACCATCCAAGAAGACAATTGCAAGAGGTTAATTGTACTCTCCGTTTTTTTCTGTTTTTCTGTACCAGAAGTTTAAAAAGGCATGGAAAAATGCTGAACATCAGGATGAATTAAAGGTATGTAAATCCAAATTACAAAAACTTATCAGCTCACACCAGTCAGAATGGCCATCAGCAAAAGTTCTGCAAACAATAAATGCTGAAGGGGTTTTGGAGAAATGCCTACACTTGGTTCAACGTGGGACATGGTAAGAGCCAGTAATGAAAACAAAAATGTGGTGCTTTGTAAAGGTAAATACTGAGCTACCATTCAATCAAGCATACCCACTGAGGGGCCTATCGCCTGAGGGGATGAGAATCAAAAAGACACAGGCTGGTTTTCACCGGTGGCGTAGTGGATGAGAGTCTGCCTGCCAATGCAGGGGACATGGGATCATGTCCGGTTAGGGAAGATCACACATGCGGCGGAGCGCCTGGTCCCGTGAGCTATGGCTGCTGGGCCTGCACATCCAGAGCCTGTGCTCTGCAATGGGAGGGTGCACGGAAGCAAGAGGCCCACGTACTGCAAAAAAAAAAAAAAAAAAAAAAAAAAAAAGGCTGGCAATCCTGCACTCCAGCAATATTTACCATAGCCAAAACATGGAAGCTACGATAATGTCCATCAATAGAGGAATGCACAAAGAAGTGGTCCATGTACACAATGGAATATGACTCCAATAAAAAATATTTAAATTCAATTTATAAAACAAACATAAGTAAGGAGACATCAGCTTTGGGGGGCACATTCCACTCTAATATATAACCGAGGAACACCACTGCCAAGATGGTCTGTTTCCCTAGTTACCAGATTGGGAAAAGCAGAAATGCTGCCGCCTTCTGGCCGTTCCCTGCAACAGAAGCTTTAAAACCTGTGTTAAGTTTCACATCATAGGCACCAGTACTGGAGGGTTGTAAATGAAACCTGCCCTCAAAATGTCTTGAGTGAGGTAATGGCCAAACTATTTCTAAGTGTCCCACATACTTCACAAAAACAATTTGAAGAGGTAAGCTGTACTCACAGTTTGAAGAAAAGAAGGACATGCCAGAAAATCAATTTCAAGGGGTTATGAGACACATACAAATCCAACCACAAGGTGGTATCAGCTCACACGAGTCAGAATATACATCAGCAAAAATACTACAAACAATAATCCCTGAAGGTGTTGTGAAGAAGAGCATAACCTCAACCTTAGGTGGGACATAACCTGGTAAGAGCCACTAATGAGAACAGAATGGAGGTGCCTCTACAAGGTAAACGTTTTGCTACCATATGATCCAGCAGGCCCACTCCTGGGCCTATAACCTAAGAAGACGGAATTGGAAAGACACAGGCAGGCAAATGTGCATTGCCGCAGCATTACAATAGCCATGACATGGAAGCAACCAAAAAGTCCTTCAACAGATGAGTGGACAAAGAAGAACGGGTCCCTATACAGACAGAATATTAGCCAAGGAAAAAAAGGACACAGTGCCATTTGCAGCACCGTAGATGAGTCTAGAAGTAATCACGTGACTTGTAGTAAGTCAGAAACAGAAAGACACATGTCGTATGATATTCCTTATAGGTGTTACTGAAAAATTCACACCAGTGAAGACATTTCCACAGAGAAGGGCTATCACAGATTCATTAAACAAACTGATGGTTCACCAATGGAAAGGTGTGAGGATTGCATACATTAGGATATTGCGCTTCACGGACATATACAAACACAGGTGACATATATAATCACCAAACACCTACGGAATACCAAGAGAAGGCTACTCAACATTCTGTCATAACGTAC